>NC_138769.1:124528330-124975830 GCF_965119305.1 Pelophylax lessonae | reverse complement strand
ATAAATGCAGCCTCACCAGTGCCTTTTATGGATGATCAAACTTTTGAAAAGTTCGGTTCGACCAGAACACCCGAATTTCCTGAAAGTTCGGTTCGGATTCCAGAACCCCATTGAAATCAATGGGACCCGAACTTCTGGAATCAAAAAACACAATTTTGAAGCCCCTAAAAAGTACCTAGGGTTCAGGGTCATGCCCCAGGGACTATTAATCACACAAAAAAAAGTTCTTAAAAATTGTCATTTTTGATAGAGAGCCAATTATTGAAAAAATTATTGAAAAAAAAAGAGATTTCTTTGAATTTAGTGTCTGGGGAGTCTAAAAACTGTACCTGTGGAGTTTCAGCTCTGTAGCATGTCCAGAACCAGAAAAAAAAGTTTGTTTGTATTAGAATTAATATAGAACAGGGATATGGCTCCTCTATTTTCACACATTGCCGGTTTTGGAGCAAGCGTTTTTTGGGCATTTTTTGGGGGTCTTTGGAGGCAGGCATAACATCAGAACTTCTGTGTAGGGGTATATATACACACACACATGTATGTATATATACACATACACATATATAGGTGTGAAAGTAGCAGAACACTATGCTTGCGCTAATGAAATAATTAACACCCATATGGCTTCTCTGCTATAACACCTATATGTGTGTATGTGTATAAATACACATAAGTTTGTGTGTATATATATACCCCTATACAGAAGTTCAGATGTTTTGCCTGCCTCCAAAGACCCCAAAAAAGTGCCCAGAAAAACGCCTGCTGCAAAAACACACCTGGGCGTTTTTGTAGCTGGCATTTTTTTGGCATTTTTTGGGCGTCTTTGGAGGCAGGCATAACATCAGAACTTCTGTGTATGGGTATATATACACACACACATGTATGTATATATACACATACACATATATAGGTGTGAAAGTAGCAGAACACTATGCTTGTGCTAAGGAAATAATTAACACCCATATGGCTTCTCTGCTATAACACCTATATGTGTGTATGTTGTACAGGACGCCAAGGTTGGGTCCTGGACAATCGCTATATATCTCCTGTGTTTGGGTTGTGGTCTCTTTAAGGGAAGTTGGGAAATGTTCAAGGGGTCACCCAAGACGGGTGAGAAATTCCTGGAAATAGCTAAAATCAGGAGGACTGAATCGCAGTGCTCTCTGTGTTGAATAGAGCGATATTTGGGACCCGGAATTTGGGGGGCTCTGTAGTGATATATTCGGGTGGGAAAGAGCCCCCACCCCTGACCATAAGGGATTCCAGCACATACAGGGTTAAGACCCATGAGAAGCAGTCCTTAAGAGACAGGAAGCAGCAATAGGTGAGTGTGGGGGAGGAGTAGTTTGGTGGTTGCACCTGTCTGAAGGAGCTGCAAGTTTGCTGGAAGCTGCTGAGAGGTCTATTAAGGACTGTTACAAACCTTGGGGTGAAGACCCATCCACAAAACCGTATGTGCCTTTTTTCTTGCTTTATTCCTTTGTGCTGAAGAAAAGCGGACTTTATTTTGTGTTTGATTTATGCACTGCTGGAAGCCTGTTTAAGTTTGCTGAAATAAAGCCTTTTTGTTTATGTTTTAAACGGTTGTGCACTCAATCCGGTGGAGCTAGAACCCCCAAACTTTACAACTGGTGTCTCGGATGCGGGCAGAGTGCATTTTGCAGCCGCAAAAGCCGTTTAAAACCAAAAACTGACATTTAAAGAGACAGTATACCTATGGCATGTCTTGGGTGAAAACAGCTCAGACACTGCAAACAGCAGGCATGGAGGAGGTTATTAAAGCACTGGTGCAAGCCACTGTGACCCAGCAGCAAGCCTCAGTAGAGGCAAACCGTCGCCATGAGGAAGCAATGGCTCAGCAGCAGCAAGCCCTGGCACAGGCTGTAAAGGCACAACAGGAAAGCACACGGTTGCTAGCTGCTCAGTTTACTGCCCAGCAGGAGTCCACTCAAGCACAGGTGGCTGCCTTGCAGGAGGCAGTACAGCGTTTGGCTCAGGGACGAGAGCAAGCAGTCATTGCCGATGGCAACCCAGTATCTGTGAGAGCCAGCCATTACTTGCAAAAACTGACCCCCAGTGATGATGTGGAGGCTTTTCTCACAACTTTTGAGAGGATAGCGGAGAGAGAGGGGTGGCCCCGTGACCAATGGGCTGGCATTATCTCCCCTTTTCTTACTGGTGACCCGCAAAAAGCCTACTTTGACCTTCCAACTGAGCACATCAGCGACTATGAGCGTCTGAAGGCAGAGATCTTGGCCCGCCTGGGGGTGACCACAGCTGTCCGGGCTCAGAGGGTGCACCGCTGGAGGTACAAACCTAATCGGCCACCCAGGTCCCAGATGCACGAACTGGTACAGCTGGTGAAAAAATGGCTGCAACCAGAGAAGCTGACAGGCCCGCAAATGGTGGAACGGGTAGTGATGGACTGGTACCTGCGGTCCCTACCAGATGACCTACAGCGCTGGGTAAGCCATGGCGATCCTGCAACCGCTGACCAGCTGGTAGAGTTGGTCGAAAGATACACTGTGGTGGAAGACCTGCTCGGGCCTGCCAAGCATCGGGAACCCACACATAGGGCAACCAGGCCAGCCACAGCACCTAGGAGAGAAGCTCCGCCAGACGTTGTCACCCACAAACCGGTATCTTCTTCAGCAGAACCACGGAGGTTGGTTCCTGTCCCAAGGATTGGAGACATACAGTGCTGGCGATGTCGGTCCTGGGGGCATACCCGGGCACAATGCCCACTTCAGGAGGAGCCTATGGAGTGTGGGACTGTTCGGAGAAGCTCTTTTTATGTGCAAAGAGCATGTGCCACCCATCTTGATATAGCGACCGGACAGTTTGAATGTGAACTATGGGTGAACCACCTTCCTGCCAAGGCTCTGCTGGACTCTGGTAGCATGGTAACGCTGGTACATACCAGGGTGATCGGAAGACTCGGCCCAGTAAGTAAGACTCTACGGGTAGTATGTATCCATGGGGACACCAGAGAGTACCCCCTGGTGCCAGTGACTGTTGCCTATGGTGGTACCTCTGTGACACAAGAAGTCGGGGTGGTAAGAAATTTGATACATGATGTCATAGTGGGGCGGGACTGCCCACTGTTTTTTGAACTATGGAACCAGGTACAGTGTGAACAGCCTGGACAACCAAGGGGACTGGGGACCCTCGGCCTCGAAGGAACAGAGTCTGAGGGGTCCGGGCCTGAAATCCCCACAACACAACCCCCTGATGGGGAGGTACCTGTCACTAACAATGACATTGCAGAAAATGTTAAAGTGGACGATATTATTTCTGTTTCAGGTCGCAAGACCGAGCTGACCTCTGAGGGGGGGGAAGTCTCCCCGTTACAGGTTATGCTGGGAGAGGATGATGAGGAACTCTCCCCACCACAGTCCCAGGTTGAGGAGAGTGAAGGGGAAACCTCCTCAAGGCCAGTGCATCCAGACCTGGACGTATCCAGGGGTGCGTTTGGCACCGCTCAATTGCAGGATCTTAGCTTGGTCAATGCTAGAGAGCAGGTTTCTGTTATTGATGGGATCCCACAAATACCAGGTGCAGACCAGAGGTTTCCTCATTTTGCATTGAAAGATAACTTGGTTTATCGAGTGGCTGAAAGCCGAGGGGAAACTGTCGAGCAGTTGCTGGTTCCCCAGCCTTATAGGCGGATGCTTCTCGATCTAGCCCACAATGATGCACTGGGAGGACACCTGGGGGCAGAAAAAACAGAGGCCAGGGTAACTGACCGGTTTTACTGGCCAGGGGTAAAGGCCGAGGTTAAAAGGTATTGTGCGTCCTGTCCAACTTGCCAGTTAACTGCCCCGGTGTCCCATTACAGAAACCCCCTGATACCCTTGCCAATTATCGAGGTACCATTTGAACGAATTGCAATGGATCTCGTAGGACCCCTGGTGAAGTCAGCAAGGGGGTACCAATATATACTAGTCATCCTAGACTATGCCACTAGATATCCAGAAGCAGTCCCTTTAAGGAAAACTTCCTCTAAGGCCATTGCCAGGGAACTGTTTCAAATGTTTTCCCGAACGGGGTTCCCCAAAGAAATATTGACGGACCAGGGCACCCCTTTTATGTCCAAAGTGATGGCGGACTTGTGCAAACTGTTCCAGATTAAGCAGTTGCGGACGTCCGTCTATCACCCGCAGACTGATGGCCTAGTCGAGAGGTTCAATAAAACTTTAAAATGCATGTTAAAAAGAGTGGTCCAGAAAGATGGGAAGGATTGGGATATGTTACTCCCTGCCCTGTTGTTTGCCATCCGGGAGGTTCCACAAGCATCAACGGGTTTCTCACCGTTTGAGTTAGTGTATGGGCGAAGGCCCCGGGGGTTGCTAGATCTAGTAAAGGAGACATGGGAAAGTGAGTCTTCCCCACACAAAACTGTGGTAGAGCATATCTCCCAAATGCGAGAGAGAGTGGCTAAGGTAATGCCGTTGGTGAGGGAGCATCTGCAGAAGGCTCAAGATGCCCAAAGAAGGGTGTACAACCGGTCGGCTAAAATCAGACAATTTCAAATAGGAGACCGGGTGGCCGTCCTAATACCAACGGTGGAGAGCAAGTTCTTGGCCAAGTGGCAAGGTCCGTTTGAGATAGTGGAAAAAATGGGGGAAGTGAACTACAAGGTACACCAGCCTGGGAGAAGAAAGCCATACCAGATCTACCACATAAATTTATTGAAACCCTGGAGAGATAGAGAACAGGTGTCTGCAGTGATAGGTGTCCAGTCAGGGGACCCTGCAGGGATTGACCTAGTGCAGGTTGCCGCTACCCTGTCTAGGCCCCAGACCCAACAGGCAAAAGAATTTCTGCAAAGAAATAGGGACATGTTTTCAGGGTTACCTGGTCTCACCAATGTCATCGAGCATGACATTGTAACCGAGCCCAATGAAAAAATCCGGTTAAAGCCGTATCGTATCCCAGAAGCTCATAGGGTGGCAGTGTCTGAGGAGGTAAAAAGAATGCTTGAGCTTGATGTCATTGAAGAGTCGCAGAGCGAGTGGTCGAGTCCAATTGTGTTGGTGCCTAAACCCAACGGCACTCTTCGCTTCTGCAATGACTTCAGAAAGCTTAATGAAATCTCCAAGTTCGATGCATATCCTATGCCCCGGATAGACGAGTTAATTGAGAGGTTGGGTCCAGCCAGGTATATCACCACGCTTGACCTCACAAAAGGGTACTGGCAGATTCCCCTAACCAAGGAGGCCAGGGAGAAAACAGCCTTCTCCACCCCGGAAGGCCACTTCCAGTACAAAAGGATGCCATTTGGTCTGCACTCTGCCCCTGCCACATTCCAACGGGCCATGGATAAAACTTTACGTCCACATCAAAGATATGCTTCCGTCTACCTGGATGACATAGTCGTCTTCAGCACTGATTGGGAGTCCCATCTTCCCCGGGTTCAGGCAGTCGTAGACTCCTTGAGAAGAGCAGGGTTCACCATCAATCCAGAGAAATGTGCAATCGGGATGGAGGAAGCCAAGTACCTAGGGTACATTGTGGGTAGAGGGCTGGTTAAACCCCAAATGAATAAGGTAGAAGCCATACAGGGCTGGCCCCGTCCCCTAACCAAAAAGCAGGTCAGAGCATTTCTGGGCATAGTTGGCTACTACCGGAGGTTTGTCCCCAA
Source organism: Pelophylax lessonae (assembly GCF_965119305.1). Lineage (NCBI taxonomy): Eukaryota > Metazoa > Chordata > Amphibia > Anura > Ranidae > Pelophylax > Pelophylax lessonae. Next base: position 124,970,189 of record NC_138769.1, on the reverse strand, counting down.
CTTTGCCACCATTGCTGCACCATTGACTGACTTGACCAAAGGTAGAAAGTCAGTGATGATAAAGTGGAGCGCGAATGCCGAAGAAGCTTTTCAGAAGCTTAAGGCGGCATTATGCCAACATCCGGTGCTCGTAGCTCCCGATTTCTCCAAGGATTTTGTAGTGCAGACAGATGCTTCAAGTGAAGGATTAGGAGCGGTCCTCTCTCAAGTGGTCAATGGGGAAGAACACCCCGTGGTTTTTCTGAGTAGGAAGCTAACGACAGCAGAGAGAAACTACGCTGTGGTGGAGCGGGAGTGTCTTGCCATCAAGTGGGCTTTGGACTCCCTACGGTATTTTCTCCTAGGTAGGAGGTTTCGCCTGGTGTCAGACCATGCCCCATTGACCTGGATGAGACAGAACAAGTACACAAATGCCAGGGTGACAAGGTGGTTCCTTTCTCTCCAGGAGTTCAATTTTGTGGTAGAACACAGACCCGGGAGACAGCATCAGAATGCCGATGCCCTCTCCCGAGTCCACTGTATGCTGTCGTGTGGTGCCTCCAACACCTCCGCGTTGAGGCAGAGGGGGGGGATATGTACAGGACGCCAAGGTTGGGTCCTGGACAATCGCTATATATCTCCTGTGTTTGGGTTGTGGTCTCTTTAAGGGAAGTTGGGAAATGTTCAAGGGGTCACCCAAGACGGGTGAGAAATTCCTGGAAATAGCTAAAATCAGGAGGACTGAATCGCAGTGCTCTCTGTGTTGAATAGAGCGATATTTGGGACCCGGAATTTGGGGGGCTCTGTAGTGATATATTCGGGTGGGAAAGAGCCCCCACCCCTGACCATAAGGGATTCCAGCACATACAGGGTTAAGACCCATGAGAAGCAGTCCTTAAGAGACAGGAAGCAGCAATAGGTGAGTGTGGGGGAGGAGTAGTTTGGTGGTTGCACCTGTCTGAAGGAGCTGCAAGTTTGCTGGAAGCTGCTGAGAGGTCTATTAAGGACTGTTACAAACCTTGGGGTGAAGACCCATCCACAAAACCGTATGTGCCTTTTTTCTTGCTTTATTCCTTTGTGCTGAAGAAAAGCGGACTTTATTTTGTGTTTGATTTATGCACTGCTGGAAGCCTGTTTAAGTTTGCTGAAATAAAGCCTTTTTGTTTATGTTTTAAACGGTTGTGCACTCAATCCGGTGGAGCTAGAACCCCCAAACTTTACAATGTGTATAAATACATATAAGCGTGTGTGTGTATATATACCCCTATACAGAAGTTCAGATGTTTTGCCTGCCTCCAAAGACCCCCAAAAAATGCCCAAAAAAACGCCAGCTACAAAAACGCCCAGGTGTGTTTTTGCAGCAGGTGGTTTTTTTTGGGCATTTTTTGGTGGTCTTTGGAGGCATGCAAAACATCTGAACTTCTGTATAGGGGTATATATACACACACGCTTATATGTATTTATACACATACACACATATAGGTGTTATAGCAGAGAAGCCATATGGGTGTTAATTATTTCATTAGCACAAGCATAGTGTTCTGCTACTTTCACACCTTTATATGTGTATGTGTAAATATATACATACATACATGTGTGTGTGTATATATACCCATACACAGAAGTTCTGATGTTATGCCTGCCTCCAAAGACGCCCAAAATATGCCCAAAAAAATGCCAGCTACAAAAACGCCCAGGTGTGTTTTTGCAGCAGGCATTTTTTTTGGGCTTTTTTTGGGGTCTTTGGAGGCAGGCAAAACATCTGAACTTCTGTATACGGGTATATATACACACACGCTTTTATGTATTTATACACATACACACATATAGGTGTTATAGCAGAGAAGCCATATGGGCGTTAATTACTTCATTAGCGCAAGCATAGGTTTCTGCTATTTTCACACCTATATGTGTGTATGTGTATATATACATACATGTGTGTGTGTATATATACCCCTACACAGAAGTTCTGATGTTATGCCTGCCTCCAAAGACGCCCAAAAAATGCCCAAAAAAAATCGCTAGCTACAAAAACGCCCAGGTGTGATTTTGCAGCAGGCGTTTTTTTTGGGCATTTTTTTGGGGTCTTTGGAGGCAGGCAAAACATCTGAAATTCTGTATAGGGGTTATATATATATATATATATACTTATATGTATTTATACACATACACACATATAGGTGTTATAGCAGAAAAGCCATATGGGTGTTAATTATTTCATTAGCGCAAGCATAGGTTTCTGCTACTTTCACACCTATATGTGTGTATGTGTATATATACATACGTGTGTGTATATATACCCATACACAGAAGTTCTGATGTTATGCCTGCCTCCAAAGATGCCCAAAAAATGCCCAAAAAAATGCCAGCTACAAAAACGCCCAGGTGTGTTTTTGCAGCAGGCGTTTTTTTTTTTTGGGCGTTTTTGGGGTCTATGGAGGAAGGCAAAACATCTGAACTTCTGTATAGGGGTATATATATACACACACACACTTATATGTATTTTATACAAATACACACATATAGGTGTGATAGGAGCGGAGACATATGCCTGTTAATTATTTCAATAGCACAAGCATAGTGTTCTGCTACTTTCACACCTATATATGTGTATGTGTATATATAACCCTACACAGAAGTTCAGATGTCATGCCTGACTCCAAACATGTCCTCAAAAAAGCCTATAAACGCCTGCAGCAAAAAGCAGGGTGACAGGGGCGAAGCCATATCGCTGTTCTATAAGTGTTTTAAGAGAAACGATCTTTTCTCTATAGCGGTCACCCTGCCATGGAAGGGTTTTTTCTCACCCTGCCATAGCAGTCAGAGTCAGTTAACCCTACACTACGGTCCCCTTACACTTAACACTTTCCCTACAGAAACTAGATTATTAAATCTAACTATAGTGGAAAATAGTACCCTAACTACACTAGATATCCCTTTCCTCACACTAATAATTGCTAAATGACACTTTGAAGCAGAAGTAACAGAACTGCTTCCACTCTCTTCCACGTCCCTGTATTACAATGCTAGGAATTTGGCAGGGCTATCTTATATACTGGGGGGCGTATTCACTAATGATTGGCCTCTGGACCCCCTAGTCACTCCAATCACATTCCTAGCATTCTCCTGCCCCCTCAATTTTCTTTTACTGATGGTTCTGGCCCAATCACGGGCTTTTAAAGCCCATTTCCTGTCCCATTGCATTTTGGTCAGTTCTGGTTGCCGAATTCCGAACTTTTTCAGCAAAAAGTTCGGAATTCGGCCAAACCTCGAACAGTCAATGTTCGGGTCGAACCAATGGTCGACCCGAACCGTTCGATCATCCCCAGTGCCTATGAATGCAGCCTCACCAGTGCCCATGAATGCAGCCTCACCAGTGCCCATGAATGCAGCCTCAACAGTGCCCATGAATGCAGACTCACCAGCGCTGTGCCCATAAATGCAGCCTCCCCAGTGCAGTGCCCAGGAATGCAGCCTCACCAATGCAGTGGCCATAAATGCAGCCTCACCAGTTCAGTGTCCATCAATGCAGCCTCACCAGTGCAGTGTCCATCAATGCAGTCTCACCAGGGCAGTGCCCATCAATGTAGCCTCGCCAGTGCAGTGCCCATCAGTGCAGCCTCGCCAGTGCAGTGTCCATCACTGCAGCCTCACCAGTGCAGTGCCTATCAATGTAGCCTTGCCAGTGCAGTGTGCATCAATGCAGCCTCGCCAGTACAATGTCCATCACTGCAGCATCGCCAGTGCAGTATCTATCAATGCAGCCTCGCCAGTGCAGTGTCCATCAATGTAGCCTCGCCAGTACCCATTACACAGGGGAGATTATACAGAGTGGGGATCTCCCGCTTACCCAGCGGTCTCTGTCATCTGAAGTCCCGCCTCCTGGACCTGTGCCTATGATAGACGTCACACATCCCAGCATTGGACCAGTGTGCCGTCTATCATAGGTGGCAGGACTTCGTATGACAGCGACCGCCGGGTAAGCGGAAGTAATCCAGCAATGCTCGCCCTTCTTTCCCTTTGGCCCAGCCCACCCCCCTCTGCCTCTGGGTGTGGTGCACTCTGTGCATCCACCCAGGATTGGCCCTGCCTGGCACCCTCCCCCAATTGGCTTTTATTTTTTTTTATATCAGCGTATAACATGCACCCATGTTTTGCACTCCATTTTCAGGAGGAAAAAGTGTGTGTTATATGCAGATAAATGCTGTATATATAAATATATCTACTCACTTCATGAATTTTTTTGTCACACTTTGTTTCCTACAATTCTGTCACACTTACCTCCTTGGTTAGTTGTGATTAGAGTTGAGCGAACACCTGGATGTCCGGGTTCGGCGGGTTCGACGGAACTTGAAAAAAAGTCCAGGTTCGTGAACCGGACTTAACCTGAACTTTGCCCTGATCCCGAACCCCATTGAAGTCAATAGAGACCCGAACTTTTGAGCACTAAAATGCCTCTAAAACAAACATGGAAAGGGCTAGAGGGCTGCAAATGGCAGCAAACCCATCTTAAGAGCATGGCAAGTGCTCTGCAAACAGATGTGGATAGGGAAATAACTTAAAATAACATAAAAAACTGAAAAATAAAAACATATTAATCTTGAATGATGTAGGAGGAGGACGAGGCCCATATGGAGTAGGAGGTTAAGGTGGCGGTAGATATGGCGGTGTAGGTGAAAGTGGTGGCGGCAGTTGAGTAGGAGGACGAGGTAGCCAACACCGGTTTTGGTTTTTAATAAAAAAAAAATTTATTTGGGTACACCCCAAAAGAGTAAGAAAGATCAAATCCAGCAATGGCTGGGTAAGGCCGGTATACATGTCTATTCTGCACAAAGTACGGACATGTCCTGTGGGATCTATGCCTGGTTCATTTTAATTGAGCTTGTCCACATTGGCTCTGGACAGGCAGCTGCGCTTGTCTGTGATAATGCCCCCAGCCGTGCTAAATACCTATTCAGATAATACACTGGCTGCAGGGCAGGCCAGCACCTCCAAGGCATAAAGGGCAAGCTCAGGCCATGTGCCCAACTTGGAGACCCAGAAGTTGAAGGGGGCAGACCCGTCGTTCAGTAAGTTTAGGCATGTGAACACAAACTGCTCCACCATGTTAGTGAAATGCTGCCTCCTGCTAAGACGTTCCATATCAGCTGATGGTGCTGCTGCTTGTTCTGGCGAGCCGACAAAACTTTTCCACATTTCGGCCATGCTAGCCCTGCCTTCTGAGGTGCTGGCGGTGCCCTGACAGTGTTGATGACCTCTTCCTCCTCCTCCCCTGCCTTGGCCTTGTGCTTCCACTGTGCCCCCGCTGTCAGGTGGGAATGCCACCAGCAGCGCATCTACCAGCGTGCGCTTGTATTCGCGCATCTTCTGATCACGCTCCAGTGATGGAATTAAGGATGGTACATTGTCCTTGTAAGGGGGATCCAGCAGGGTGGCCACCCAGTAATCAGCACAAGTTACTATGTGGGAAACTCGGCGGTCGTTGCGGAGACACTGCAGCATGTAATCGCTCATGTGTGCCAGGCTGCCCAGAGGCAACGAAAAGCTGTCCTCTGTGGGAGGTGTATCCTCTGTGTCCTCCGTATCCCCCCAGCCACGCACCAATGATGGCCATGAGCTGGCCTGGGTGACACCCTGCTGTGAACATGGTTCCATATCCTCCGCCATCTCCTCATCCTCCAGAACTTTGCCCCTGCTAGACAATTGTGTCCCTGGCGTTTGTGGGTGCAGGAACCCAACCTCGGAGCCACTTACGAATGACTGCCCTGAAAGCCTTGGAAATGTTACCTCTTCATCCTCCTCCTCCTCCTCATCCTGTGCTACTATTCTCTTCCATCATCGCCCGAAGTGTTTTTTCAAGAAGGCAAAGAAGTGGGATAGTTAAGCTGAAAACGGCGTCATCGGCACTGACCATGTTGGCGGAGTACTCGAAACAGCGCAACAAGGCACACAGGTCTCGCATGGTGGCCCAGTTATTGGTGGCGAAGTGGTGCTGTTCCGCAGAGTGACTCACACATGTGTGCTGCAGCTGAAACTCCACTATGGCCTGCTGCTGCTCGCACAGTCTGGCCAGCATGTGCAAGGTGGAGTTCCACCTTGTGGGCATGTCACATATGAGGCGTTGAGCGGGAAGGCCGAAGTTACGCTGCAGCGCTGACAGGCGAGAAGCAGCAGGGTGAGAACGCCAAAAGTGCGCACAGACGGCCCGCACTTTCTGCAGCAGCTCTAACATATCGGGGTAATTTCTAAGGAGGAACCTCTGCACCACCAAATTCAGCACATGCGCCAGGCAAGGGATGTGCGTCAAACCGGCTAGGCCCAGAGCTGCTATGAGATTTCTCCCGTTATCGCACACCACCAGGCCGGGCTTGAGGCTCACTGGCAGCAACCACTCATCGGTCTGCAGTTCAATGCCCCTCCACAACTCCTGCGCGGTGTGTGGTTTTTCACCCAAACAGGCAAGTTTTATAACTGCCTGCTGTGGTTTACCCCTGGCTGTGCTGAAGTTGGTGGTGAAGGTGTTACGCTGACCGGAAGAGGAGGCGGTAGAGGATGAGGAAGCGGAGTAGGAGGAAGTTAGGAACAGGAGGCAAACTGAAACGCCCTGCAATCCTCGGTGGTGGAAGGACATGCGCCAAACTGCTATCCCCCTCAGGCCCAGCCGCCACTGCATTTACCCAATGTGCTGTTAGGGAGATATAATGTCCCTGACTGTGCTTACTTGTCCACGTATCCGTAGTTAGGTGGACCTTGCCACAGATGGCGTTGCGCAGTGCACACCTGATTTTGTCACCCACTTGGTTGTTCAGGGAAGGGATGGCTTGCCTGGAAAAGTAGTGGCAGCTGGGCACGACGTACTGTGGGACAGCCACCGCCATAAGGCTTTTAAAACTCTGCGTCTCCACCAGACGGAATGACAGCATTTCAAAGGCCAGGAATTTTGAAATGCTGGCATTCAGGGCCAGAAATCACGGGTGGGTAGGGGGGTACTTCCTCTTCTGCTCCAGTGTTTGGGAGATAGAAACTAAACGCTTCCACTGGACATTGTGGAGATGGTTGTTGGTGACCCAGGTGGTGGTGTTGCTGGTGGATCCTCTGTTAGCGGGATGGCAGGTGCCACTGTCACTACAGAGGTGAAGGAAGAGGTTGAGACTGCAGCAGCAGAAGAGGAAGCAGGAGGAGCCAGAGACCTTTCTTGGTTTTCGAGGTGTGCACTCCACTGCAGCTCGTGCTTTGCACTTAGATGCCTGGTCATGCAGGTTGTGCTCAGGTTGAGAACGTGTATGCCTCGCTTCAGGCTCTGATTGCACAACGTGCAAACCACTCGTGTCCTGTCATCATCACATTGTCTGAAGAACTGCCACGCTAGGGAACTCCTGTGAGCTGGCTTTGGTGTGCTCGGTCCCTTGCTGCGTTGGGCAGTAGCAGGCATAGTGTCTGGGGCGCCGCTCCGCTTTTGCACCCTGCTCCCTCTTCTGCTGTGCTGGTGGCTCTGTGCGACCACCGCCTCTTCCTCCAAACTACTCAGGTCACCTGAATGACGTTCATTCCATGTGGGGTCGAGGACCTCATCGTCCTCCACATCATCTTCCACCCAGTCTTCACCCCTGCCCTCCTTGTCGGTCTCCACAATTCGGAATTCCGCAGCAGTTGGCACCTGTGTTTCGTCATCATCTGAGACGTGCTGCGATGGTCCTCCCATGTACTCATCTGGAGACATAAGTGGTTGGACATCGGTGCACTCAATCTCTTCCACTTCTGAGGCGGGGCTAGGTGGATGGCCCTGGGAAACCATGCTAACAGAGTCATCAAAAAGAAGAAGAGACTGCAGCAATACTTGGGGCTCTGACTGCTTGGCTGATTTGCAAGAGGGTGAGGTGAAAGATTGATGGACATCGGCTGCAGGTGCCAACTCTGACCTTTCAGCAGAAGACTGGGTGGGAGGCAATGTGAAGGAAGTGGAGGCACTGTCAGCAACCCAATCTACTATCGCCTGTACTTGTTCTGGCCTCAACATTTGTGAAGGCACATTAGGCCCTGCCAAATACTGCTGCAGGTTCTGTCGCCTACTCGCAGCTGAGAAATGTGTTTCACCTGTGTGTGTAGCTGGCACAGATCAACCACGTCCTCTCCTTGCAACAGGAGCTCCACCAGCAACATCACGACCCAGGCCACGTCCCTTATTTGACCTTCTCCTCATATTTATCGAAATTTGGATCTTCCCCGAAATGGGTTTTTATTGCAAAGCACAATACAACAGTATGCAATGAGTGTATCTCACTGTAACATATGCAGACAGGGCCACAATCAACTTTTTTTGCCCCTAAATGTTTTTTTTTTATTGCAAAGCGCAATACAACAGTATGCAATGGGTGTATCTCATGGTAACATATGCAGACAGATATTGCCCCTAAATGTTTTTTTTTATTGCAAAGCGCAATAAAACAGTATGCAATGGGTGTATGTCACCGTAACATATGCAGACAGGGCCGCAATCAACTTTTTTTGCCCCTAAATGTTTTTTTTTTATTGCAATGAGCAATACAACAGTATGCAATGGGTGTATCTCACTGTAACATATGCAGACAGGGCCGCAATCAACTTTTTTTGCCCCTAAATGGGTTTTTTATTGCAATGTGCAATATAACAGTATGCAATGGGTGTATGTCACTGTAACATATGCAGACAGGGCCGCAATTAACTTTTTTTGCCCCTAAATGGGTTTTTATTGCAAAGCGGAATTCAACAGTATGCAATGCGTGTATCGCACTGTAACGTATGAATGAAAATCTGATAAACAATTGTCCCCTTAATTGGTGCTTGTTGAAAAGCAGATTTGAAATGCAGTGTCTGTCTAAACGCTGTATGTCACAGTAAAATATGAAGGAAAAAAGTTTTTTTTCTTTTTTAAATGCAGATTAAGCAGACACATATGCACTCAGCTTGCAGCAAATGGCCGCTACACACCGCACGCCTAACAAGTTGGATACTGTTTTTTTTCTATTCCACTATTGAATAAAAAATAACCCATTTGAATGAAAAACTGAAAAATATTTTTTTTTTCCCTAAATACTGAAAAATAATTATTTTCCCCTTACATTGGTGCTTTTTGAAGAGCAGGTTAGACAGTGTCTTGTCTAAAGACTGTATGTCAAAGTTTAATATGAAGGAAACAATTTTTTTTCTTTTTTAAATGCAGATTAAGCAGACACACATGCACTGAGCTTGCATTAAATGCGCAGCACCACACGCCGCCCACCTAACAGACTTATAAAGGTTTTTTTTCTCCTTTCTCCTCCTCACTGGGTTTAGGTCAGGGCATAAAGATTGTGCACTGCACCCCCACACAATACAATCAATTTAGATCACTGTCTGATTAAAGAAGATTGTTCCTATCTATGCTTTCCCTCAAAGCAATCTCCAGGATGACCCTACAGTAATCTCCTATCTCTCCCTCCGGGGAAAAAGATTGTGCACTGCACCCCCACACAATCAGATCAATGTAGATCGCTGTCTGATTAAAGAAGATTGTTACTATGCTTTCCCTCAAAGCAATCTCCAGCCTGACCCTACAGTAATCTCCTATCTCTCCCTCAGCAAAAGTATCAGGAACCTCTCCCTAGTATAGTTTAACCACTTGCCTACAGTGCACTTTCACCCCCTTCCTGCCCAGACCGATTTTCAGCTTTCAGCGCTCTCACATTTTGACTGAGAATTACTCAGTCATGCAACACTGTACCCATACAAAATTTGTGTCCTTTTTTTCACACAAATAGAGCTTTCTTTTGATGGTATTTGATCAATACTGGGTTTTTTATTTTTTGTGCTATAAATAAAAAAAGACTGAAAATATTGTGAAAAATCACATTTTTCTTTGTTTCTGTCATAAAATTTTGCAAATTAGTCATTTTTCTTCACAAATTTTGTCCAAAATTTATACTGCTACTTATCTTTGGTAAAAATAACCCAAGTAAGTGTATATTATTTGGTCTTTGTGAAAGTTATAGAGTTCACAAGCTATGGTGCGAATCATTGAAAATTGATCACACTTGATCACACCTGATGTACTGAAGGCCTATCTCATTTCTTGAGACACTAAAAAGTCAGGAAAGTACAAATACCCCCCAAATGACCCCTTTTTGGAAAGTAGACATTCCAAGGTATTTAATAAGGGGCATGGTGAGTTTTTTGAAGTTGTAATTTTTTCCCACAATGCTTTGCAAAATGAAGATTTTTATTTATTTTTTTATTTTTTTTTACAAATTGCCGTATTAACAGGTTATTTCTCTCACACAGCACATGTATACTTGCAACTACACCCCAAAACACATTCTACTACTCCTCCTGAGTATGGCGATACCACATGTGTGAGACTTTTTCACAGCCTGGCCACATACAGAGGCCTAACATTCAAGTAGCCCCGTCCGGCATTCTAGGAGCACAAATTACACATATAATTTCCTGACAACCTATCGCACTTTTGAAGGCCCTGGAGCACCAGGACAATGGAAACCCCCATAAAATGACCCCATTTTAGAAAGCAAACAGCCCAACGTATAATTTTTGAGGCATAATGAGTCTTTTGAATATGTCATTTTTTTCCACAAGTTTTTGGAAAATGTGGAAAGAAAATGAAAACACATTTTTTTTACACAAAGCTGTCCATTTATGCAATATTTTTAACACATAGCATGTACATAGCAAAAATTGCACCCCAAAATACATTCTGCTATTCCTCCTGAGTATGGCGATACCACATGTGTAACACTTTTTCACAGCCTGGCTACATACATAGGCCTAACATCCAAGTAGCGCTTTACACAAAGTTGTCCATTTATCCACTTTAAGACTGGGCCTATTTTTGACACTTGGTGTTTACAAGCTAAAATCATTTTTTTTTGCTAGAAAACTACTTGGAACCCCCAAACATTATATATTTTTTTTAGCAGAGACCCTAGAGAATAAAATGGAGATCGTTGCAATATTTTTTATCACACCATATTTGCGCAGCAGTCTTCCAAATGCGTTTTTTTTGAAAAAAAATTCACTTTTTTGAACTAAAACATAAGAAAACAGTAAATTTAGCACAATTTTTTTCCATAATGTGAAAGATAATGTTACGCCGAGTAATTAGATACCCAACATGTCATGCTTCAAAATTGCGCATGCTCACAGAATGGCGCCAAACATTGGTACTTAAAAATCCCCATAGGCAACATTTTAAAAATTTCTGCAGGTTACTAGCTTAAAGTTACAGAGGAGGTCTAGAGCTCAAATTATTGCTCTCGCTCTAACGATCGCGGCGATACCCCACATGTATGGTTTGAACACCGTTTACATATGTGGGCGGGACTTGCGTATGCGTTTGCTTCTGCGCGTGAGCTAACGGGGACAGGGCGCTTTAATTTTTTTTTTTTTTTCCTATTTATTTTATTTATTATTTTTTTATTTTTACACAGTTTAAAAAAAAAATGTTTTGATCATTTTTATTCCTATTACAAGGAATGTAAACATCCCTTGTAATAGAAATAGGCATGACAGGTCCTCTTTATTGTGAGATCTGGGGTCAAAAAGACCTCACACCTCACAACTACACTAAAAAAGCAAAAAAAAAAAAAAATTGTTGAAAGAGGAAAAAAAAAAAAAGCAAAAAAAAAAGCGGCCCTTTAAACCGGTTGCTAGGCAACGTCTTTTGACGTAGCTCCGGTCCTCCAAGACCATAGAGTTGAGTGAGGGCCATCTTGCCCTCACTCGACTTCCTGTCTCTGAGGATCCGGGACCGGATAGTTTTCCCCGCTGCCGGCGGGTCCGGTAAGCTGGGAAAACGTCTGGGACGCGGCAGGAGGGGGGGGGCACCTCTTCCCCTGCACCGTAAGGGTAATTCCGTGGCGAATCCGCCACTGGGACCACCCTTATCTGAAAGCCGGCCACCCGCCGTTTCAAAAAATACCGGGGTTATGGGGGCTATCTGCTGCCATAACCCCAGTATTTAGCTTTTAATGGCCGACGCATATAGTCGTTAGGCGGTCAGTAAGTGATTGCATGTATATGGCAAACAGGTGACGATGACTGATGGGGTGACAGGTGACGATGACTGATGGGGTGACAGGTGACGATGACTGATGGGGTGACAGGTGACGATGACTGATGGGGTGACAGGTGATGATGATTGATGAGGTGACAGGTGACGATGATTGATGAGGTGACAAGTGACGATGATTGATGGGGTGACAGATGACAATCACTGACGGGGTGACAGGTGACGATGATTGATGGGGTGACAAGTGACGATCACTGATGGGGTGTCAAGTGACGATGACTGATGGGGTGACAGGTGACGATGACTGATGGGGTGACAGGTGACGATGACTGATGGGGTGACAGGTGACGGTGATTGATGGGGTGACAGGTGACGGGCGATGGTCACTGATGGGTGACAGGTGACGGTGCACGGCGGTACTGATGGCAGTCTCTGGTGACCGGTGAACTTTAGGCTACATTCACATGTGAGCGTAGCGATCATGGGCAGAATAACTGCGATTCTGCCCGCGATCCAGAAATCATTGCAAATGGCGGGACGCCTGTGCGCTGCCCGTGATTTGCAATAGCACCCCAAACGCTGTGCGATGTTGCAGCGATTTCCGCCTGCCGAATCGAGGTAACATCACGCAAACAACGCATGACGCCCCAAAGAAACTCTTGTACCTTTTTTGGGCGTCATGCGATGTTTGCGCGATGTTACCGCGATTCGGCAGGCGGAAATGGCGGCAACATCGCACAGCGTTTGGGGTGCTATTGCAAATCACGGGCAGCGCACAGGCGTCCCGCCATTTGCAATGATTTCTGGATCGCGGGCAGAATCGCGGTTATTCTGCCTGCGATCGCTACTCTCACATGTGAACGTTATGGGTGTCAATTTCTGGGCACTGATGAGGTGACTGTTGGGTGACAGGGGACATTGGGGGGGGCTGAGGACTGTGTGGGGACCTTTATTTGTGTGCTTTTTACTTTTTACAGGGGTACAGAGCAGTAACTCAATGTTTCTAGCTCTTCTCCCCTCATACTGGAAACTGTATGAGGAGAGAAGAGCTAGTAACACTGAGTTACTGCTCTTTGTTTACATTTTGTGATCGGCTGTGAATGGATTCACAGCCGATCACATAGTAAACAGTCACTGTCAGTGACTGTTTACTACCGCCGGTGACAGCTGTGTTCCTACGGAACACAGTGCCACCGACATGACCGCGCTGCGCGCTCCCGATCGCGCATGCGCGGTCATCTCCCGGGCGCCTCCATTGTGATCGGCTGTGTCATTGGAACACAGCCGATCACGTGGGAAACAGCCATGCCTATTGGCTGTTTCCCCCCTGCCGGTGATCGGCTGTGTCCCGGGGACACGCCGACACCGGCAGTGCACGGCGGCGCGTCCGCGATCGCGCGCCTGCCCTGCTTGAATGGGCGGACGTCATATGACGGCCGCCCAGGATAATAGCCGCACCGTCCCGCCGTCATATGACGGCGGGCGGGCGGTAAGTGGTTAAGCAGAGTGACGCGCGGCGCTATGTGACTCCAGCTTATATAGACTCTGGGTCACATGCTGCACTGGCCAATCACAGCCATGCCATTAGTAGGCATGGCTGTGATGGCTTCTAGGGCACACTAGTTAAACGCTTGCTGATTGGCTGCCTTGCAGAAACCGCACCATCAAAACCGTGCCAAACCATCAAATAATGTTACCGAACAACGGACAGTACCCAAACATACAGTGAAATGTTGTGGTTCAGGTCCGGGTACCGAAGACCCAAAAGTTTGGTACGAACCCGAACAATACAGTCCGGGTTCGCTCAACCCTAGTTGTGATTAGTCCCTATTTTCGACTTTCACCTTGCCACTGCTTGCCCTCTTGATTGTCCTGTCGGGATATCATGAGCTCCTACCCAAAGTTCCTAACGCAGATGCCTTTTGGTGTTGATGCTAGGTGTTATAATGAATTTTAACTATTCTTCAAGCTGATCTGTAAGTACTAGTCAAAAAAAAATTGTGGGGGGAGTTGAATTTTCAATCACCCCCTCAAATGGATGAATGTTCTATTACTATCTTCAATTCTTACTTATAAAATGTTTCTTTTTAGTTTATGAACATCATGTCAGTAGCATCTTCTACTGATGTAGTGATTGGGTATTCACAAAACACATAGAGATTTATGATACACTTCAATTCATGTATAGTATTACTGGCACCTTGTGAAGCTATGAGAAAAGTGTCTGTACAAAGAGATTGAAATTTTAATATGAATTGCTCAGAGTCATAACAAATCAGCTTGTCGCTTAATAAAGGATTTTTTATTCATTGTGTTTGATTTTTGATGTACCCCTAAAAAAAATCCTATGAGAGCGTACAATGTTTTTGTCTGATCACATGGCCTTCCCCCTAAACACAATGGCAGTACTATGGTCCTAATAAAAATTTACTTTCACTGAGTTCTCCTGTAGCAGCAGTGCAGACATAAGTTACAATTATTGTTACTTTATATTTTTAAATAGTTACTTTATGTGCAACAATGATTTTCCTTTGATCTATACACAATGCAATTTAAGGCAATCTGGCAAGTAAAAAAAAAAAAAGGTTTTAGTTATTTATTTATTTCAAATTGTACCTACTAAACAAGCAAAAAATTGGGGGAGCAAGCCCTGAACATGTATATCTAAAGCCGGTGCAGCTATGGACCAAGCAACATGTATATTAAAAAAGAATAGCGCAACCATGCAAAAGAAATGACTATTAAATATGGAGACAATTTTTATTTATGGATTGTCTCCATATTTAATAGTCATTTCTTTTGCATGGTTGCGCTATTCTTTTTTAATATACAAATTGTACCTACTGAATCTCTTGAATTGAACCTAACTATCTCTAAAAAGCATAATATTCCCCTTTTCCCCTTTTAGTTATTATTTTTATGTTCTTGTTCTAATTTAATTCTCTTTTACCATTTCAATTACCATTTTTCCTTATTTTTGTTGGATGTGTTGTATGTGTTTATGTCAATAGTACATTGTATACCCCTGTATGTTGTTGTCGTTAAGCAGCCCATCTAATAGTTTTTCTAAACTATCGACGCTCCCCTTTTTAATGCATGCCAATATTCTGTTGGCTTTGCTTACAGCAGCCTGCATTGCATCCCATTGCTGGGCCTGTCATCTACTAGGACCCCCAGGCCTTTTTCCATACTAGATCCCTCAGAGGTTCTCCCCCTAGCGAGAAGCTTGCATTCGTATTTTTGGCACTCAAATGCATTAACTTACATTTTTTAAAATTAAACCTCATTTGCCATGTAGTTGCCCACCCCATTATTTTGTTTAGGTCTTCTTGTAAGGTTTCCTCATCCTGCATGGAAGTTGTTGCCCTGCTTAGCTTTGTATCATCCACAAATACTGAGATTGAGCTGTTTATCCCATCCTCTAGATCGTTTATGAATAAAGTAAACAGGATTGGTCCCAGGACAGATCCTTGGAGGACCCCACTTTCCACACCAAACCATTCAGAGTACTCGCCATTTATCACCACCCTTTGGACTGGCCCCTGTAGCTAGTTTTTAATCCAGGTACACACCCTATGATCCATGCCTACATATCTTAGTTTGTACAGTAAACACTCGTGGGGAACTGTATCAAATGCCTTTGCAAAATCCAGATACACCATATCTTCAGGCCTTTCTTTATCTAGAAGGCAGCTCACTTCTTCATAGAAGGTTAATAGATTGCCATCTGTTCCCGGTGACTTATTTATGTTAAATTTTTCAAGTCAATT
Source organism: Pelophylax lessonae (assembly GCF_965119305.1). NCBI lineage: Eukaryota > Metazoa > Chordata > Amphibia > Anura > Ranidae > Pelophylax > Pelophylax lessonae. Next base: position 124,954,400 of record NC_138769.1, on the reverse strand, counting down.
TCTGATTCTGTCTTCTGATAGCCATGAAGGTGCTTTCTGTGATGTGTTATTAACATTAAAGTCTCGGTTACTTTAACCCCCCTGTTTCCTTTGTGAAGACTGAAGAGAAGAATGCATTCAAAACCTTTGCCTTCTCTCTGTCTTTTGTAGCCAAATTCCCTTGATCATCCTTTATGGGGCCAATATGTTCTGGCCTCACTTTCTTACTATTTACTGTATATACTTAAAGAGTTTCTTGGGTTTTTTTTTACTCTCCTCCTGTCAGTTACCTTGGTGGAGGCCGAAGTGCTGAGAGGGCTTCCCTTGCAGCTCGGTGCGGATCACCCCTGGTGGTGAAACAGGAGATGACACGTCCCAAGGAGCACTGGATGCGGATGGATCCCGGATGGATGGATGGATGGTGATTCAGGACCGCTTCCAGGAGATCTATAGATGCTCAGAGAAAAGAGACAAAGGTTAATGCCAGGCCGAGGGTCATACACAGATAATCAGTCCGAGGAGATGAAGGTACAGAGGGCCACACAAGAGAGAGGGTCCGTGGGATCCAAGCCAAGGTCAGTACACAGGAGATCCAGCAGAGGTGTCTTTTAGAGTAAGGGGTTGTCAGGCAAGCCGAGGTCAAACGGAGGAGAGATGCAGGTAAGTCAAAGGAGCTAGCCGGGATAAACAGGAACAACAGGCAATCGAACAGGTCACGGGTACAGGAGCTGATGATAAACCAGCACTGAAGCACAGCCAGAGAGTGTCTTATATAGGGCCAGGGCTGGGGAGATGGGCGTGGTGACACACCTGCTCTGCATCCAGCATTCTATTGTTGCTGAATGCTGATTCCTTTCCTGACAGTGCCCCCCCCCCCCCGAGGGGCAGCCTCTGGATGCCCTCTGACCATGTTTTTCCGGAAATTTGCTATGAAATTCTCTCAGAAGCTTAGGAGCATGGATATTACCCAATGGTTCCCAGGAATTGTCCTCCGGGGGGTATCCTTTCCATTTAATTAAGTATTGAGTGCGATTGCCTCTCCGTCGGCAATCTAAGATAGTCTCAATCTCAAATTCAGGCTCCCCTTCCACTGCAACTGGAGGAGGTGGTACCTCTTCTCTCCCCGGGTATGGGCTCGGTATTGCGGGCTTCAGTAGCGAGGCATGAAACACCGGGTGAATTTTGAAAGAACCGGGCAAGACTAATTCAAAGGCCACAGGGTTCACCACTCTCTTGACCTCGAAAGGACCAATGAATCTTGGCCCCAACTTCTTGGATGGGCAAGAAAGTTTTAAATTAGTTGACGAGAGCCAGACCTTATCTCCCACCTTGTGTGCAGGGTTCACCTTCCGTTTGAGGTCAAAGAATTTCTTATAATCCTGTTGGGCTTTCTGAATATTGTCCTGTAGTAACTGAAAATTAGCTTTAATGGCAGCCAGACGATCCAGGACTGCGGGAACCGTGATTTCCTGGTCCAAGTTGGGCAAGAAAGAAGGATGGAAGCCATAATTAGCCCAAAACGGGGTTTGGTTGGTTGCGGAGTGTACAGAATTATTGTAAGCGAATTCTGCGCATGGGAGCAGGGAGACCCAGTTGTCCTGAGAGCTGGTGCAAAAGCATCGGAGGTACTGTTCTAGAGTTTGATTTGTTCTTTCCGTCTGCCCGTTGCTTTGTGGATGGTAGGCAGAGGACAGGGACACTCCAACCGCCAAGGCCTTGCAGAGCTCCTTCCAAAATCTAGAGGTAAATTGAACGCCTCGGTCTGATACTATATTATTCGGAAGTCCATGTAACCTGACCACCTCTTTGATGAATGCGTTGGCTGTTTCCAAGGCAGAAGGAGTGCCCACCATGGGCAGGAAATGAGCCATTTTTGAAAGTCGATCTACGACTACTAGGATGGTGGTAAACCCTTCTGAAGGCGGTAGTTCAACTATAAAGTCCATAGATAAACCTTTCCAGGGCTGCTCTGGAATCGGTAATGGCCTCAACAGGCCCCATGACTTGACTTTTGCCCCTTTGCTCCGTTGGCACGTAATGCAGGAATTCACATACATTCTGCAGTCCTGGTGCAGTTGAGGCCACCAAAAGCGGCGTTGAATAAGTTCGTAGGTTTTTCTCACCCCAAAATGTCCGGCAAGTTTGTGGTCATGAAAGGTTTTGAGGACCATCAATCTCACTTGTGCGGGAACAAAAATTTTTTCCTGGTACCAGAGGAGTCCATCCCGTTTCTTTAGAGACTTTGCTTCAAGTCCTGTACATTGGGTAGAGGCTTGTTGAATTGAGGTTTGTAGGTCAGCGTGGATCAGGAAAAAGTTTTGAGCTGACAAGATGGTATTGGGCTCCGTTGTGCTGGGAGAGTCTGGAAACATCCGGGACAGGGCATCCGCTTTTCCATTCTTCGACCCTGGCCTGTAGGTGATATGGAAATTGAAGCGTGAGAAAAATAAAGCCCACCGGGCTTGCCGAGGTCTTAGGCGTCTAGCGGCCCTGAGATATTCTAGATTTTTGTGATCCGTGAATATCATAATAGGGTGCATTGCACCTTCCAGCAGGTACCTCCATTCTTCTAAGGCACATTTAATGGCCAGGAGTTCCCGGTCCCCCACATCGTAATTCCTCTCTGGGGGTGACATTTTCCGAGAGAAGAACGCTACCGGATGTAGTAAGGCCTTTGGGCCTTGTCGCTGGGACAGGATAGCCCCTGTGGCTACTTCCGAGGCATCCACTTCGAGGATGTAGGGTAAATCTGGGTCCGGATGTTGGAGAATAGGTGCGGTCACGAACAGGTTCTTTAACTCATCGAAGGCTGACTGAGCCTCCGGTGACCAGCGGATCTGCTGGCGCGTAAGTTGGGTGATGGGTGTAATAATTGTTGAAAACCCCTTCACAAACCTTCTGTAAAAGTTAGAGAAACCCACAAATCGCTGAACTCCTTTTTTGTCTGTGGGGGCTGGCCACTCCAGAATTGCTTTCACCTTCTGCGGATCCATAGATACACCCCCTGTTGAGATAATGAGCCCTAGGAACTGGATGGACTCTCTCTCAAATTCACACTTCTCCAGTTTCACATAGAGCCCATGTTTCCTCAGGGTGGCTAGTACTTTCTTAACGTGGATCCGGTGGAGTTCCAGAGTGGAAGAAAAGACCAGGATGTCATCTAGGTACACAATTAGGAAGTTGTCCAGAAACTCTCGGAAAATGTCATTCACCAAATGTTGAAAAGTGGCCGGGGCGTTACACAGCCCGAAGGGCATGACCATATATTCGAAGTGGCCAAACCGGGTCCTGAATGCCGTTTTCCACTCGTCCCCCTCTCGGATGCGGATAAGGTTGTATGCCCCTCGGAGGTCTAATTTAGTAAAGACCCGGGCAGTCCGGAAGCGCTGAAACAACTCTGGAATCAAAGGGAGAGGATAGCGGTTCTTGATGGTCACCTTGTTGAGCTCCCGGTAATCAACGCAGGGTCTTAATGTGCCATCTTTCTTCTCAACAAAGAAGATTCCAGCACCCGCTGGAGAGGATGAGGGCCTGATGAACCCCTTTTCCAAGTTTTCATTGACATAGGTTCGAAGAGTTTCCAATTCCTTCTCAGACAGGGGAAATATTCTTCCGAAAGGGATCTCTGCCCCTGGGAGAAGTTCAATAGGGCAGTCGTAGGGCCTGTGAGGGGGTAAAACATCAGCCTTTTTCTTGTCAAATACATCCCTAAAGTCCCGATAAGCTTCAGGAAGGTCTTCAAGGGGGTCTGGGACCGGCTGGACGGCTAGACAAGCGGCAGGGGCATTGGGTCCAGGAGGGAAGCAGTGATCCTGGCAGTATTTGGATGAAAAGGAGATCTTCTTCTTTACCCAATCAATTTGGGGATTGTGAGCCTGGAGCCAAGGTAGGCCTAGGATTACCGGGAATAAGGGAGAGGACAAGACATCGAAGCGGATGAACTCTTGATGGCCCGGGGTTGTGATAGTAAGAACCGGATAGGTCTCTTTGGTCACGGGTCCGGAGATAGGCAAGGACCCGTCGGCCAGAAAGACTTGAAGCCATTGCTCCTTAACTTGCAGGGGGACTCCTAGTTTCTTAGCTAGAGTGCAGTCCAGGAAACAACTACAAGCTCCGGAGTCAATAATTGCCGTCAGCTGGATCCTCTCTTTGGCTACCTGTAGGGAGACAGGAAGGGTAAGGTGAGCAGGGGACAGCTCAGAGACCTGACAGTTCAGAACAGACCGTGAATAGCACTTACTAGGCCTCACAGGACAGTTGCGGAGAAAATGGCCAGGAGCTCCACAGTATAGGCAGAGGTTCGCCTGGCGGCGACGTTGTCGCTCTTCGGGGGTTAGGGAGGAACGAATTAGCCCAATCTGCATGGGTTCACAATCTGCAGAGGCATTGACAGCTGGTCCAGGAAGAGGAGAGGCAGCAAATGGAACTTTAGGCATGACCCAAGTAGCTCGAGCCCCCTGGAGGCGTTCTGAGCGTCTTTCCCGGAGACGCCTGTCCATCTGGATGGCAAGGGAGATTAAATCTTCCAAGGATGCTGGTGTCTCTACTCGAGCAAGCTCGTCATTTAGAGCTTCAGAGAGGCCATGTCGGTACTGATACTTCAATGCTGCCTCATTCCAGTCCGTGTCGGCTGCCCACCTACGGAAATCTACAGTGTAGTCCTCGGCCGGGCGTTTGTTCTGTTGTAGGGCATGTAAGGCAGACTCTGCGGTGACCGTGCGCTGGGGATCTTCATATAATTGGGCCATAGCCTCAAAGAAGGAGCTTACGGAATTTAGGATCGGGCTCTTCTGTTCCAGGAGGTTGTGTGCCCAAGTCTGAGGTTCGTCAGCCAATAGGGAAATTATAAACCCTACTTTAATGGATTCAGAGGAGAAGGTCCTGGGCTGGAGAGCCAGATATAACAAACAGGCATTCTTAAAGGCCCTGAACTTCCTTCGCTCCCCACGGAAGCGTTCTGGCGTGGGCACCCGTGGCTCTGGTGGCGGAGCTGAAACTGAATGGGCGGAGCTAGCTTGATCCGGTTGGGACGGAGCCAGTAGCGAGCTAGTGGCAGGCTGAGTAGGGTCCGTCGGGGAGGAGGAGCCGGCTAGGTTAAGTACCCGACCTTCCAGCTGGAAGTAACCATCTTGTAGTCTTTGTACGGCCTGGGTCAGGGCTGAAACCTGTTGGCACAGAGCCTCGAGCGGGGAAGCACCTCTGTCGGCCTCTGACATGGCTGGTTTATGCTGTCAGTTACCTTGGTGGAGGCCGAAGTGCTGAGAGGGCTTCCCTTGCAGCTCGGTGCGGATCACCCCTGGTGGTGAAACAGGAGATGACACGTCCCAAGGAGCACTGGATGCGGATGGATCCCGGATGGATGGATGGTGATTCAGGACCGCTTCCAGGAGATCTATAGATGCTCAGAGAAAAGAGACAAAGGTTAATGCCAGGCCGAGGGTCATACACAGATAATCAGTCCGAGGAGATGAAGGTACAGAGGGCCACACAAGAGAGAGGGTCCGTGGGATCCAAGCCAAGGTCAGTACACAGGAGATCCAGCAGAGGTGTCTTTTAGAGTAAGGGGTTGTCAGGCAAGCCGAGGTCAAACGGAGGAGAGATGCAGGTAAGTCAAAGGAGCTAGCCGGGATAAACAGGAACAACAGGCAATCGAACAGGTCACGGGTACAGGAGCTGATGATAAACCAGCACTGAAGCACAGCCAGAGAGTGTCTTATATAGGGCCAGGGCTGGGGAGATGGGCGTGGTGACACACCTGCTCTGCATCCAGCATTCTATTGTTGCTGAATGCTGATTCCTTTCCTGACACCTCCATTATGTGCCTTTCGTGTTCTATCTTAGCCACCCTGATTGTACTCTTACATTTCTTATTGCATTGTTTGTAATGTTGGAATGCTGACAATGACCCCTCAGCCTTGTATTTTTTGATGGTCTTTTCATTTCCTTTTGTATGAATTTTTATGTTGGAGTTAGCCACCTAGGGTTTATTTTAGCTCTTTTATACTTATTTCCCATAGGATTGCACTAGCCAATACCTTCATTTAGTATGCTCTTAAAGCATTTAGTGTCCTTGTATTACCCTTGTGTTTCCTATTTCTGTGATCTATACTGAAACAACGTGACCTGTGGTCCCTGTTTCCTAAGTTGCCCCGTGTTTCTACATCCACGATCAGGTCTGTATTGTTAGTAATCAGTAGGTCTAGTACTGCGTTATCTCTTGTTGGTGCGTTCACCAGCTGACCCATGAAATTGTCCTGCAAGACATTTAGGAAATGGCGAGTCTTAGACGAATGCATGGCTCCTTCTACCCAGTCTATATCTGGATAATTAAAATCCCCCATTATAATGACATTTCCCATCCATGCCACCATTCCAAGCTGTGATAGGAGGTCCGCCTTCCCCTCCTCTCTCTGGTTAGGGGGCCTAAAGCACATGCCCAGTATTACTTTCCCCTTAGTTTCCTCCCTTTGGAGCTCTACCCACAAGGATTCCATCTCCTCCCTAGCCCCATTAGTAATATCGTCCCTCACATTCACTTGCACATCATTTTTGATATACAGGCATTCCTCTCCTCAACCCCCCCCCCACACACACACACACACACACACACACACACACACCTCTGCAATATAGGGAATACCCCTGAATGGTTGCTAGCCAATCATGAGAGCTGTCAAACCAAGTCTCTGAAATTCCCAAAAAATCTAAATTCTCCTTGTGCATTAGCAGCTCCAGTTCTCCCATCTTGTTAGCCAGACTTCTGGTATTGGTATATGAGCCTCGTAATTTTGTCCAGTTGCATACTATTTCCTTGTCAGTTGTTATGAGGCTGCAATTTGGATTTGCCAACTTACCTTGGGTTTTGGTATTCTAGTCACCCTACTGCTAATGCCCCCAATTCTACCCACTGAACCTTGTTCCACACTGGATAGCTCTACATCTGGATCCTCCACCCCATCACCCAGCTTAAAATCACCTCTAACTTTTCAGCCATCGTCTCTCCCTGCAGAGCTGCACCCCCCCCCCCCCCCATTTAGATGTAGTATGTCCCTGCTAAAGAGCCAGTAACCGACTGAGAAGTCGATCCAGTTCTCCAGGAACCCAAACCCCTCCTTTCTGCTCCTCTGCCACTTGTTAATTTCCCTAATCTCCCACTGCCTCTCTGGCATGGCTCGAGGTACCGGTAGTATTAGTAGTATACCTACTCCTCGATTTAGTTCCTAAGCCCCTGAAAATCATTTTTTAGGACCATCTTCTTCTAACTTTGTCATTGCTACTCATGTGTACAATGACAGCTGGGTCCTCCCCAGCCCAACCCAATAATCTCTCCATCCGATCCATGATGTGCTGAACCCGAGTGCCCAGTAAACAATATGCAGTTCATCGCTTACGATCCTTGTGACAGATTGCCCTCTCTGTCCTTCTAATAATTGAATCCCCTACCACCAGAATCTGTCTTTCCTTACCCTTAGCCTCGCTCCCATCCTTACCAGAGGAGATTTTCCTCAGCTAGGGGCGTCGCTCAGCTCCAGCAATGCCGCTCCTTGACTGGTTTCTCCAACATCACGCAACAGGGCGTACTTATTGGAATGTTACAGCCCAGGACTGTCCTCCCTGACACTTTCCCCTCTACCCTTCCTAACTGTCACCCAACTACTCTGCTTTGGTGCCTGCACCCTTTTATCTCTACCCATCCTTGTGCTGGCCCCTGCCATCACATGTCAGGTACGTTCCCAACTCTCTTTTAGTATGGAGATTCTGATTCTTCTCAGTGTTGCCAGCTGCTTTCCTAGATTCAGGACCAAGGAAGCAACGTGCTTACATTTCGCACAGCAGTATTCACCCTTGAATAGACTTTTTGTTCTAAAGTAAACAACTTGTTCTATACTATAAAGATAATTTTAACATTCATTATAAATGGTATGAAGTGGGAAAACAAAAATAAATAAATAAAAAGGACAAACTATAGAACCAATTTTGCACTTTTCATCCACAGAAGTTGCTTTAAAACAAACACTAGTCAAATTAGAAACAAAGTTTATACAAACAAAGTACTTTTTTGTCTGTAGTCCAAATATAAAATAGAAGAATTTTCACTAAGGCCCCTTTCACACAGGCATCATCAGTTTAGCCAGGTTGAAAACATATCAGTTATCATCCATTGCTTCATCCATCTTCAGTTCCATTTGTCTCCATTTACATCCTTCTTCAATTTTGTTAACATCCGCCAATTAACCTGTTTACGTCCGCACATCCGTTTTTGCATCCGTTTCGATCCGTTTTTCAGGCTTGATGACATTATCCAAAATGCATTGCTCCTCCCATGCTGCATTGCACTTTTGACTTGTCCTTGCTGTGTCCATGTGTGTGTTAGCTGCTTTGTGCAATGGATTCCAACAGCGGATGGATTCCATTGGGACAGAGTGACATTATTTGTCATATTTGGCTATATGTGGAGAAAGGAAAGCAAGAAAAAGAAGATTGTGGCTAGGAGACATCATAGATTTTGGACCCATCCCATGCTACTAAAGTGGCCTTGTGAAGGTTTTATGACTCTGCACTACGCTCATCTCCAACAGTATCCTACAAAGTTTTTCAACTTCACCAGGATGACATTCAACTACTTACTGGACAAGCTGTAGCAAAGACATACCAACATGAGAAGGTGTGCACCTGCAGATGAACGTCTCTAAGTGACCTTGAGGTAAGAAGTAATTCATTTATTGTCATTTTTGTGTTATGGTCTATTATATAAATATTAAAAAATCCTGTCCACCATGAGACCAAAAAAACAATATATGTTTATATATATATATATATATATATTATAAATATTGTATCCATTTTATGTTTCATTTTTACATAGTTAGTCAGGTTCAAAAAAGACAAAAGTCCAACTAGCTCAACCAATAAAATTAGAAGTTTCGAAGAATGTTGTTTTACCTTTGAGTGCTGCTGCAAAAAGAACCTAAAAAAGATGTTAATTTTTTTTCTAGGTTCCTTGCAACTGTCTAGTCCTAAACCTTTTTAAATCATTATTTTTTACTGGGCATTTCAACTATTTTGGAGATTGTGCATGATATCTGCTTAGCCATATGGGAAGAGTTGTGTCCATTAGTGATGCCATTACAAGATGAAAACATATGGCAAAGAATAGCTGATTGATTTTGGAATCGGGCAAACTTTCCAAACTTAATGGGAAGCATATCGGTATCCAAAAGCCTCCAGGTTCTGGGTCAAGATTTTATAAATACAAAAAATATTTCTCATTGTTCCTCATGGCTATCTGTGATAGCAATTGTAAATGTATTGCTGTGGACATTGGGGAATATGGCAACAGTTCTGATTCCAGAGTGTTCCGTGAGTCTGTAATGGGTTGAAGACTGCAAGAAGGGCGATTCAACATACCATCTGATCTGACCTCTGCCTGGAAGAGAAGGACCAGACCTGCCTTTCCTGCATGTTGCAGATGAGGCCTTCTCACTTTTTCGATATCTGCTTGGGCCTTATGCGAGGAGTAATCTGGATGACAAGAACAGGATCTTTAACCAGCAGCTGAGCAGCGCAAGACTGAATTTAATGTACTTTGGCCAGGGTCGTCTTTAGGAGGGGCAAATAGGGGCAACTTCCCTGGGTCATGTCATTGTTGTGGGGCCCAACGTCCAAACAATTGCTCCCTGTCACAGGGAAAGGGAAGCTGTGATCGGAGGTGTCCATGCCTGACAAGCAGAGCTGGCCGAGTGGAGAGACTCGCTGACAAGCAATGGCAGAGAACGAGTGAGGCAGAGAAGGAGTGAGGGGGATCCCATAGAGGAGACAATGGCATTCTTAAGGCAGCAAAGATAAGAAAAGTGGTGAGGAATTTACAATCTGAAACAGAACATGTGCTTGTTGGAACTGACGTTTGCTTGTAATTAACATAACTGGGAATGCCTGTATGTACACACACTGGTCGGCATGGATGAGCAGTCAGCTGCTATGTTCTGTGATTAGCAAGTTTAATTTTCATTTTGAAATTATTGGTCTGTCATAACTAACCTGTGGAAGATAATATGCCGATTGAGAACTGCAATGATACCTTGTGTTTCGCTTGCATTTATCAAGCAAGGTTACTTTGCGGTATAATCAAGGAAGCTCAGAACTCTACAGTGTATAAATGTGCGTTTACTATACAAAAATGCTGTACATTACAATATTAGGAATAAAATATAAAACTCAGGCAATACGCTTTCACCTGATTCTCCAGCAACTGCTTAAGAAGCCTGGGTCCTCGTTGTCAACAGATATCACAAACACACAGTAACCGGAGTTAAGTAACTTTTAAGCGTATTTCTACTGTTACAGAACATAGTTTCTTCTTATTTGCTAGTCATCTTTCTTGATATATCTGTCAGTTTTGTATTGAATTCCTAATATTGTAATGTACAGCCTTTTTGTATAGTAAAAGCACATTTATACACTGCAGAGGTCTGTAATGTTCTGGTACCTCTGGTACCCCTATTCCACTTTCCACTTCAGTGTATGCGTCCCACCATTCTCTTCTGGTAGGTGCGCATACACCTTTAAGACCGATGCTGTCATCACTGAGCGCCGCAGAGCGGCTATCTCAACCGCCGGCGTTCTCACTCACACGTTCGTTCAATGTGCCTTGTTGCTGACCTGCCTTGAAGCTCATATGCTTGCAAGCGTACCTCGCTGTCGGAACCTCGCTACTGATCCCTGTATCCCGCTACCGGATCACTCGCTCATACCGAACCTCTCTACTACTCCTTGCTATTAGTGATAAGTACCCCGCAGGGGAATCCTCCATAACCTTCCTACTAAGCTTACACTATCTAGCTCTACATATTAAGGACTGTTACTATCATCTGCACTATTAATTAGATTGCTAGCTCTTGAGCCTACTAACATCTATCCTTGCACTGGGTTAGTCTCTCCTGTATGTCATCTGCTATCCTACCACCTACTACCATACATGATTGCTAACCTATCTGCATCCTACCTGTTACCATCTATGCTCTCATGAACATTTCTCTCAACTGCTGTTCACCTATTGTCACTGTTCATACCTGTCTCTTCAGCTCATCACCACTATACTGCTATATACATCTATCACTCCAGGAACATCTTATTGAGTGTGTATATTTGTATGCTGAATCAGACAGACCACAGTGATGAGTCTTGGGAGTTGGAATTGGTATTTCAACGTATCTCTACATGACTGCTGAGTGGAGTTTTTCTGCAGCTGCAAATCCATCTTGTTTCAGAAAACGCAGGAGCGTTACAAGGTCTCAGTTTACTTGCTTATATTGCAAAGTAAAGTAACCTTGCTAGATAGACGCAAGCAAAACACCTTGGTGTACATCTTATTAGGCTTAGTAATTAATAGAATACTTACATGTACAGATATTTGCAAAGGACTTGGACGTGCACTCAGATGTGCTGTGTCCTCCATAAACTGGGACTGACCTTCTCCCTCTTGAATAATGGCTTGCTCACCTCACTGCACTGCTTTTGTCTCAATAAGGTTTTCTTCAGGCTTGACCTCACTCTGAGATGTTTGATGATGTACAAAAAAAGGAGGAACGTTTGGTCACAAAACCTTACCATATGGAGACCTACTTTTTTTCAGATCGAACATCCAGATGGAACATCCAAACGTCACTTACGATCTAACGTCCATGACTTTCTTCAGGAAGGACAATATTTCAAAGAAGAATGAACTCACACCCTTTGCTTCCTCCTTCAAATCTCTTGTAAAACTGTCTCTGAGAGAATGCCATCTTGTGTTAAATTCAATTCCTTTAAGACACAGTGAGAACATTTTTGAGTAAAAAGTGGCAAAGAAAGAACCTATAACCAATAGGACTCCATAGTCTGTGGAGGAGTCAATATGCCCTTGGCTATTCACAATCATAAACATCATGTGCACAGAATGCTGTCAACATATTAGGATGGACAACAAGGCATCATTGCAGTACTAAGGCATAGGCATATGTTGAATATTTTTAATCTTAAGTCACCGCAAACTCACAAGGACAGCAATAGACACAGAAATGATGTCCTTCATGGACAAGCTGCACACTTCATCAGACAGGCCAGAAAGAGTACGCATTGACCTCAAATTCACATGCATTACTACAAAAGGTAAATAACAATACATGCAATGCAGAGCTCTACATGCTTTGGCAGTGAGAGACTGAACAGTACATTACTCACATGCGATATGCATTGTAGTCCTACTTTTCTGGATGAAACAATACGGTCATGATTCCATAAAAACACTGATAAGAGTTTGGGGAGTATGCTTCAGTTATGCAACACCTACCACGTATCTCATGCTGTTTGGCAGTTATGGTGGACCAATTTGATGTCACAATATTAAAGATTACTTACCACAGTTGTAACTGTGCTCTCAACATGTTGTGTTCCACAAGCCTGACCTTTCATGCACTATGTTTATTAGGTGCTCCTAGGAGACATCTCTGGCCATGTTTCTTCAAGGGGATGTACTTCCAACTGAACAACCACTTCCTGGGTCATAGGTTGGCGTCACATTATACATAAAAAAGCTTAATTGATTAAAAACTGATCTTAACTGAGCGGACGTTGATAGACATGGTCTGTTAATGTCCGTTTTCATGGATCTCGAATTATCCTTTTACATTCAAAAAAATGTACCTGTTTGGAAGTGGAGGTAAATGGATGGTAACAGGTGGCCATCTATTAACACCCGATTGTCCATAGGAATGCATTGTCGTACGCTTGTCATCCATTGATGAATGGATGAAAAATGGATAGATGGTCCGATCATGTGAAAGGGGTCTAAAGTGGTATTGCCAAAAAACATCTTGCAATGCCATTTAACTTAATGACAAAGTTAATATCTATTCAATAGTACTATGTCCAGCAAGATGGCCATGGCTAATAGCCTGGCCAACAAAATGGGAGAGCTGGAGCTGCTGATGTATGAGGAGGACTTAGATTTTGTGGGGATTACAGAGACTTGGTTTGACAGCTCTCATGATTGGATGGCGACCATTCAGGGGTATTCCCTTTATCGCAGAGATAGAGAAGGTAAAAAAGGGGGAGGGATATGTCTGTAAATTAGGAACAGTGTACAGGTAAATATGAGGGATGATATTAATAATGGAGCTATAGACGAGGTATAATCCCTATGGGTAGAACTTCAAAGGGAAGGCACTATGGGGAAAGTAATATTGGGCGTATGCTATAGGCCGCACAACCAGAGGGAGGAGGGGGAGGCGGACCTCCTTTCACAGATTGAATTGGGTGCAAGGATTGAAAATGTCATTATAATGGGGGACTTTAATTATCCAGATATAGACTGGGCAGAAGGAACCGTGCATTCATCCAAGGCTCGGCAGTTCCTAAATGTTTTGCAGGACAATTTTATGGGTAAGATGGTGAACGCACCGACAAGGAACAATGCGGAACTTGACCTACTGATTACCAAAAATACAGACCTGCTCACGGATATAGAAGTACAGGGCAATTTAGGAAACAGTGACAATAGGTCAATTAGTTTCAGTATTAATCATAGTAATAGAAAACACAAGGGTAATATAAGGACACTGAATTTCAAAAGAGCCAATTTCCCAAGGCTGCGCTCTTTGCTAGAAAATATCAAATGGGATAGAACCCTAGGAACAAAGAACACGGAGGAAAAATGGGAGTGCTTCAAGAGCATACTAAACAAAGGGATTGGCCAGTGCATTCCAAAGGGAAATAAATTTAAAAGAGCAAAACGAAACCCTGGGTGGCTAAACTCCAACATAAAAATGCATATTAATACTAAAGAAAAGGCCTTCAAAAAATACAAGGCTGAGGGGGTCATTAACAGCATTCAAGCATTACAAAGAGTGTAATAAGAAAAGTAAAGGCGAAATCAAGGCGGCTAAAATAGAACACGAGAGACATATAGCGTAAGACAGTAAAAAAAAAACCAAGAAATTCTTTAAGTATATGAATAGTAAGAAAGCGAGGGCAGAACACATTGGCCCCATAAAAGACGACAAAGGAAATCTGGCCACAGAGGACAGAGAGAAGGCGAAAGTGTTAAATAATTTCTTCTCTTCAGTCTTCACAAAAGAATTGGGGGGCTACACTAACCCAGCTTGTAATGCTAAACTAAATAATACACCTCAGGAAGTACCCCCATGGCTAACAGAGGATAGACTTAGAACTAAACTAAACTTAACATAAATAAATCACCGGGACCGGATGGCTTGCACCCGAGGGTTCTTAAAGAGCTCAGCCAGGTGATAGCCAGACCATTATCCTTGATCTTTAAGGATAGTCTACAGACGGGTATGGTGCCAGCTGATTGGAAAAAAGCCAACGTGGTACCAATATTTAAAAAAGGGAAGAGATATATCCCGGGTAACTATAGGCTGGTCAGCCTAATATCAGTAGTCTGCAAGATTTTGGAGTGGATGTTAAGGGACTACATACAAGACTTTAGTAATGAAAACGGTATTATTAGTAGTAATCAGCATGGTTTCATGAAAAATCGTTCTTGCCAGACCAGTCTATTAACCTTCTATGATGAAGTGAGCTGCCATCTAGATAAAGAAATGCCTGTGGATGTGTTGTATCTTGACTTTGCAAAGGCATTTTGGCAGTTCCCCACAAACGCTTAATGTACAAACTAAGGTACGCAGGCATGGACCATAGGGTGAGTACCTGGATAGAGAACTGGCTCCAGGGGAGAGTTCAGAGGGTGGTGATAGGTGGGAAGTAATCGGATTGGGCGGATGTGGAAAGTGGGGTCCCCCAAGGTCCTGTCCTGGGACCAATCCTGTTTAATTTATTCATAAACGACCTAGAGGAGGGGATATCTAGCCCAATCTCTGTATTTGCGGATGATACCAAACTAAGCATGCCAATATCTTCTATGCAAGATGTGGAAACCTTACAAGCAGACCTGAACAAAATAATGGGGTGGGCAACTACATGGCAGATGAGGTTTAATGTTGAAAAATGTAAAGTAATGCACTTGGGCGTCAGAAACACAAAAGCAAGCTATTCACTAGGGGGGAAACCTCTGGGTGAATCTAAGATGGAAAAGGACCTGGGGGTACTAGTGGACAACAGGCTTGACACTGGCATGCAATGCCAAGCCGCTGCAAGCAAAGGCAACAAAATACTGGCATGTATAAAAAAGAAGATTCACTCCAGAAATAAAGAAATTATTCTCCCACTCTACAAGACTCTGGTTTGGCCACATCTGGAGTATGCTGTCCAGTTCTGGGCACCGGTCCTCAGAAAGGATGTGCTGGAACTGGAAAGAGTCCAGAGAAGGGCAACAAACATAATTAGGGGAATGGAGGACATCAGCTATGAGGAAAGACTACAAGCATTGAACGTATTCTCTCTGGAGAAGAGATGATTGAGGGGGGATATGATATCAATGTACAAATACTGTACTGGTGATGACCCTAGCATAAGGAACAAACTTATGAAAGAAAGGGAATACAGTAAGACATGTGGCCACTCATTAAAACTAGAGGAAAAACGGTTTAACCTTAAAATACGTAGGGGGTTCTTTACTGTCAGAGCAGTAAGGATGTGGAATTCTCTTCCACAAGCAGTAGTATCAGCAGGGAGCATCAATAGTTTCAAAAAACTATTAGATAAGCACCTTAAAGACCACAACATACAGGGGTATACAATGTACGGTTAACAGCAAACACACACACACATCATAGGATGAACTGGATGGACTGATGTCTTTTTCAACCTCACAAACTATGCAATTATGTATGGCTAAAATATTATTGCTCTGATCCATAAGAGTACATTTAATACAGTTGAAGTAGTTAAATCTCCCTTTGTAACCTATGGACTGATTGTAACAAATGTACACTTTTCATTGCACATTGTGTGAAAGTGGTTAAAAAAGTGATACAAGCAATACAAGAAGAGTGTGCTTTTGATGTATCCAGTGTATGGCTTAGCCACAAAATGTCAGTTTATAGGCTCTCAAATACCATATACGTTTATTTACAAATCTACAAAGTTAATCTTCAATGTTTTATTAACCACTTGCCGACTGCCTAACGCCGATCTACGTCGGCAGTCAGCCCCTCACAGGCAAAGTGACGTAGGGCTACGTCACTAGCTTGTGAGGGTCTAGGGAGCGAGCGCGTGCCCCCAGAGGCGCGCTCCCGCTCCCGCGTGGTCACGGACCCCCCCGCGCGTGTGACCAGCGGACCCGATGTCCGCCGGTCACTCGGCGATCGGCGGGGGAGAGGGAGAATGTCAGGCAGCTTGTGTAAACAAGCCACCTGTCATTCTCCTCGCTGTAAAGACACTGATCAAACGGATCTAGTATGTAGATCCGTTGATCAATGTCCTTACAGCTCAAGCCACAGCCAATCACAGTAGAAAGCACGCCCCTAGGGATACACACAGCCCCTCCCTCCCAAATAAAGTTAACCCCTTCACAACCAGTGTATTTTTACAGTAACAGTGCATATGTATAGCACTGATTACTGTAGAAATGTCACTGGTAACCCCAAAAGTGTCACAAATGTCAGTCAAGGGTCCGATCTGTCCGCCCCAATGTCGCGGTACCGCAAAAAAAATCGCAGATCACCGCCATTACGCGTTAAAAAAAAAACAACAAAAATGACAAAAATCTTTCCCTTTGTTATTAAACGCGATAACTTTTGCGCAAACCAATCAAAATACGCTTTTTGCGATTTTTTTTACCAAACATATGTAGCATAAAACAAATTGGCTGAAAATTTTAAAAAAGTTTGATTTTTACTTTTTTTTTTTGGGGGGAATTTCATATAAAAAAATGTGAAAAATATTGTTATTTTTGCAAAATTGACGCTCTTTTTTTGTTTATAGCGCGTGATCAAAAAATCGCACAGGTGATCAAATACCACCAAAAGAAAGCTCTGTTTGTGGGAAAAAAAGGATGTCAAATTCGTTTAGGTACAGCGTCGCCTGACCGCGCAATTGTCCGTTAAAGTCACGCAGTGCCGAATCGCAAAATACCCCCTGATCAGGAAGGGGGTAAAATCTTCCGGGGCTTAAGTGGTTAAAGGAACAAGGCAATTTGTATCACAAGCATGCAAACATATTAAATAATATAATGCAAACCTTTAGAGAGTCAAGTTGACAAATACCAAAATTCAGTAATGAATCATTAATTAATTATTACTGAATCCTAAATGAACTTAGTACTGACAATTTATAGTGAAACTGTGCTTTGCCCATTCAGGCCAAAGCAACAGGCTCACTTTATTGGTGGCCTCACCAGCAACACTTTATCACCTATCTTTAAACACTTGCCTACTGGCCACTGATAGGCGGCATTGATGGGCACCGATAGGCGGCACTGATGGGCACTGGTAGGCAGCACTGATAGGGGACACTGATGAGGAGGCACTGATGGGCACTGATTGGCATCACTGGTGGACACAGATTGGCAGCACTGGTGGGCAATGGTGGAACCACACTGATAATCAGGACACTGATAATCAGTGTCGTTATTATCAGTGTACATGTCCCTTTTACAGTAGCTGGTTATCTGCTCTCCTCTCCCTTCCACATAGGAGTGCTGATAACTGACTTTGGTTTACATCGTGATCAGCTGTAGTTGGACACAGCTGATCACATGGTAAAGAGCCAATGATTGGCTCTTTACTTCAATATGTGATCAGCAGTGTCCTAAAGACACTACGATCATAGAGCATACTGCTAGCTCCCTGCAGCAGGAGCACGGTGGCGCGATCACCAGAGAACACCATATGACAACCTCCCAGAACTAGCCGGCCGTAATGTAGCCATCATTTGGCTATAATGCGGTCGACCAGTAGTTAAAGTGTTTTTCCACTTTTGCAGCCAAATTGGGAATTCATTAATTATGACGTCCATTCAAGCAGGTGAGAAGACACCCATAGACGGGGTGAAGGGCACTGTGGTGATCAGAGGTAATTACTGAAGAGTTTCTGGTGTATGGGATTGCACTTTTTTTCATGGACATTGAATCATTTATGGATGGACTGTATATATATATATATCTAAAAGAAAAGATGGACGTAAATTTATTATATACAAATGATTTTATACAAATACAAATTGGGAATAGCCTACCTGTTACTTGTTTGTTACATGCCCAAGATCACATAGCATAACTTTAAAAAAAAAAAATTGCAGCTTACCTTTTTTTAAATGCTCTATTCGGGACCATCCAGCAAGGAAACATTCTACGTAGTTTTTGTTGTTTATGAAGGGGTTGGGCAACTGAGTTTGCCATAAATAACCCAATAATTAATCCTGCCTGTACAATGCTGGCAGATCTTTATTATCAATTTTAACTTAAGCCAGGTACACACTATAAACTTTTTTTTTTCGTTCAACCCAGCAGGCTAAAGGAAAAAAAAAAAATTACAGATCACCATATTAGTGTGGCGATCTTTCCCTCTGAGCTATTGTATTGTAACAGAGGGACCGCTGTTCCCCCCCTGCCAAAACACACTGATCAGTGCTCCATTGGCTGAAAGTGCTGATGATTGGATGCTGGTTTTCCAGCATGCTAGTTTCAGTCTTACAGTTCACTTCTGTCGGACAAGGAGCTGTACACATTGGCCAAAAGTCAGCCTGTTCTGCCGAACCGACTGTTTTTGGCCAATTTTCGGCCTGTTTGTACCCAGGCTAAATGTGAACACTGTCTCTCCTAACAAAGGCTTAAAGGTGTAGGCTTCTTTAATTGTATGTTAATGAGGACTTATTTGAGACAGGTTCAGTCAGTCATTGTTAAAAAAAAAACTTGCAGTCAGTCATGACACCTCCTCCTAAAAACATTTCAGGTAAGAAATATATTTAAAAAATCTTTTTTAGGCATGCTATATGACTGGGAACAATAACAAACATATAGTGGGGTTTTCTTAAATTTGACTGCAAAAGCAGAAATGTGTTTTAACTCCCACTCTGTTCCATTCAGTCACAGTAAAGAAAAAACCTTGGGACCTGCTCCCCTACCTGCCATGACAGTGATCCTGATTGATAATTGACTGCTCCAGCACACAGCACTATCACAATTAAAGATGAATTCCAGGTGGGGATGTTTTTACAGTTTCATGGTTCAGGCAATCCAACTGCAGATGATTATCTTCAATTTATCAGGTCCACTCCCTTTGTGATTGAAAGCAGGCAATGGACAGATCCTTAACAAATAGGCAACCTGCTAGTGGCTAAAGAATCGGCCTATTGCCTAATGCCAACTATACTTCAAGAGCATACCTGATGGAGAACTAGTGTCTCAACTTTCCCATCAGGTACTGCTCAATGGTTGCTAGGAGGCTGTGGGTTGTGAAGCTGACAGCATCCTTAAAACTAGAAACAAGGAGAGGGTAGCTACATTGCGTACAGGGACAGGCACTCTGTATGTCTCTGTACACCAAGTAAGAGTTGGTCTTAATTACCTCCAGTTTCATTATCTACAAATTGGAGAGGATTACTTTTTAATTTGGTGCAATATTAGTGCTACTTTGTAAAACAACTGAAACAAAAAACTGAATTAGCCACACTTGCTGGTAAAGCTACTAAAACTGACAGTAGGCCAATC
The DNA here is from genome assembly GCF_965119305.1 of Pelophylax lessonae. NCBI lineage: Eukaryota > Metazoa > Chordata > Amphibia > Anura > Ranidae > Pelophylax > Pelophylax lessonae. The sequence continues at coordinate 124,934,815 of NC_138769.1, read as the reverse complement.
TAGCGCAGGCTCTTTTAAAGAACTATTGCACTGCTGGTAGTGCTTTATTGAAGTCCCCCGAATGTATCTCTTCTGCAAAAAAAAAAAAAAAGCCTTCATACCAGCAATAATTTTTAGTCAAGAAAAGTTCTGCTTTAAAACCAGACACAGCTTATCAAATATCAATTTCAAAAAGAGGTCATGAATGGCAGTCCATGTGTTTCCCTCATAAGAAGTCGCCTTTAATAATATGTAATATCTGATGTTAGTAGAAGTCCTTTTGTACAATAGAAAAGCTTTGCTGGATTTAATTTTGTTTGTTCGCAGGCAGATTGCAGTATGATGTATTCTGAGCTGTCCTTTCTGTGCATTGTGAAAAATGATATTGGACTGCACATCACACAAGTGACTGTCTCATTATGAATACAAATCCCTAATCTCTTCCTCTGTAAAAGTGTCATGTTTAGGAATCCACAAATGCTCCTTTGAAGAGATACCGGGAGGGAGAGCTGTCTGTCCAGGATTATTCTCTCAAACACAAATGAGATGTGCATTAAAGATGCAGGTGTATCCCTCCCTGAAGATGGGTTCCAGGAAGCTGTCATTAATGCTCCTATTTGTATAGGACACTTCCAACAGGAGAAAGTCTTGCCAGGAAAAGTGAAGGGCACACGTAAACCAGAAAGGTACAAAGGAAAATGAGTTGAAAACAAACATTGACTATGTTCAGTTTTGATGTCATTATCAACCAACTGCATTGCATCTGCATTATTGTGCATATATTTTAGTTAAAAATCCCAATAAATTGTCCCTCAATTGCCAACGATATCTGCCACATCTAGAATCCTTTGGAGTACACAGACATATAACAAGACACTCCAAGTTAAAGTGTATGTGTAGCACCCTCCTAGTATAGGATGCTAGGCAAATTTAATTTTTGGCTCCTTCTGTAGTCGGTAGTTGTGTAGTAGGGAACAGTTATTGTTTGTTCTGGTCTGCTCAGGATTTTGCATGCTGTGGGTTTTATTGTTTTTTCCCTGCCTCTGGAAGAAATTTAAAGAACATAGAGAGGGAGATTCAAATAATAAGCCAGAATAGTTATCCTGGCGTGACCAATCCCTACAGAGGTGCGTCCAAAAGCTGGCTGGGGAGGTGATACAGTATATAGTCTGAAGCCCTAGAGAGTGTTTTCTCTTCCCTGGAGGATTCCAAGCCTGAGGTAGCCTGTGGATCCTGTATCTGATTTTGAGGCCTCAACTGAGGCAAAGCTGAGAACCTGAAGCAATCTTTTTGATGAGCTGGTTGTGGGACTTCAGGGATTGGGTTTGGGTTTGAAGATGTCTCCCTCAGTGGACTGTGTCCAGAGGAAGCTGGAAGATGTGCAGCTGTCTTGGGGACTTGTGAGTAATGATTCTGAACTTATTCCTGGTGACTGTGTGTAATTTTGGGATGTAAGTGCCAGAGGTAGCTTGGACTGAGACGGCTCTCACAGCCTCAGAATACTAGCCATTTCCCTGTCCTCAGCAGAATCCTTAAGTGTGAGCCTAGAGAAGAGTGTTCTCCTGTTTACTGTCCAGCTTTTTGGGGTATCCCATGCCCTAACCCCTCTCCTGTTTAAAGTTCTGCAAGCAATACATTTAAAAAAGAAATCCCCTAGGTTAAGTTATTAAAGCTAAAGTTCATGGACTGGTGCTTGTGGTGGTGATCAGCCTCTGTTCTATTAGTGAAGAACTAGCTATTACCAGGGGCCCCTGCGGGAGTAGCACTACATGTAGATACTCATCCTTGGATATCCCTAAAGTGTATGATGCCATCACCAATGAGAGAAGATTGCAAAGTCGGGGTGTTTATATGGACTGTCCATACATACAAGAGAGGGTTGCTATAATGCTTGTCAGCTGTGGGAGACCTCTGTTCTGCAGGAAAAATGACTTCAGTGAATGTGCATTTGCAGCTTGGAAACATAGGGTTAACAGCGCAAGCTGGAGAGAGTCGCTACTCCCTTCCTGTAGATAGAAAGTAGAAGTGGCATGGTTGCCATCATATGTACATTTTCTGCTGGTGCACAAGGAGTTAATTGGTACTACAAGAGGAGTGGAAGAAGTTTTGGTGCCAGAGCGATTGGAGAAGAGAGGGCGAAGCTTACCTGAGAGACTGTGACCAATATGGCATACTAGCACTGCTTTAGCAGAGTTTGAGACTTTGTGCTGGAGTTCAGCTGCATCAGTGCAAATAGGCACGAGGCTTCACATACCTCCTCATCCCTCCCTGCTTCTGAGTATGCCACTGTGACCCCAGGGCTGAGACTGGAGGTTGTTCGGCATATCTGTGGAAGGGTAAGGAGGAGAGCCATCTGCAAGCCAGTCTCAAGCACACCCCCCTGTGTTGTGGGAACTGTTCCTGCCACTGATTTACTGGAGGAGCTGGTGTCTGCTGTTCAATCCTCTGCTTGTGTTCCAAAGGAGTCAGTGTCTGCCACCCTGCCTACTTCCTGTGTTTGTTGGAGGAACTGGTGACTACTGCCCTAGAAGGTGAGCCCACTGGATTGCCAAGTGATGGAGCTACTTATCCTGGTTCCCCAAATGGGAAGCTGAGGCAGAGCTGCTAGAGAGGGGAGGCTAGAGAATGTCCCTGGTCTTAGATTCTTTGCATGAAGTATTGTCCTTCTTTTGTGCCTTGACAGATTTAATGTTACATTTGGCTGCCCATCTCAATTGCACAAGGAATGAAGCTAAACTGTTGCCTAAGTTAGGAGGCAACCTGTTTTTCTAACAAGTGACAGGCCAGGCCACAGTGCAAAGTGGATTCAAATCTGCAGAGGGGATCCTCTGCACTTTTCCAGTTTGCTGACCGTGTTTACAAAAAAAAAAAGAAAACAACCGACAGAATGTGAGCCTAGAGAAGAGTGTCCTCCTGTTTACTGTGTAGTGTTTTGGGGTATCCCATCCCCCCCCCCTTCTGTTTAAAGTTCTTCAAGCAATACATTTAAAAAATACATCCCCTAGACTGAGTTATTGGAGCTAGAGTGCATGGACTGGTGCTTGTGGGGGTGGGTAGCCTCTGTACTATTAGGGAACAGTCAGCCATTACCAGCAGCCCCTGCCGGGGTAACACTACATATCCAGTAACAAAAATTGAATATATTACAGCTTTCCAGTTGTCAGGGCCCAGATTCAAACCCAGGTCCTCAGTTGCTTCTGACAGTGCTTCTTCTTGCTGAGCTATCCAGCAGCTGATATCTATGCATACTAGATCTATGTGGTGACCTAGACCTTGTCCAGTTTCCTGCCTAGTTCCTTGCCCAGCCTCCTGTGAACTCTGAACCAGTACTGGGAAGAAGAAGACGTAAGAGGGGTAAGAGAGGTGGGAGGAAGAAAACGAAGGCGAGAATTTTAGGGCAAGGCATTTTTAACCTCACGGATATAGTTTTTAACGATGATGAACTTCAGCTTTTAGATCTTGGCCTTAAATTCGCTCCCACCAAAGATGCTGACCCCTTTGAAATTTTTATTGATCTTCACAAATTTTTAAGAAAATTGAATATTAAAAATTTTTTTAAACTAAAAGGACATACACCTTCAATTCCCAACCCCAATTTTGTACACTCAGGTCTCAGAAATAACTCAATTTTTAACCCAAAAGTACCTGGGGGGGAGTGTATCAGCGCCTTCAAGAAAATGGTGGAGGAGGACCTGAGGAAGATTAAAAAACCACACAAAAAGTATAATCAGGTTAAATCTGCAATCAAACAACTAGAAGACAGAAAAGGAATTATTATTCGACCCGCAGATAAAGGAGGGGGATTAGTGATTCTGAATAAAAATGACTATGAAGAAGAAATGAACAATCTATTAAGAGTGGAAGGCACCTATGAAAAACTGAAAAGCAATCCAACCAAGATATATAGGAAGAAACTTAAAGAGTTCATTAACAAAGGCAAAGAAATAGGAATATTGGATAAAAAGGAGGCACAATACCTGATACCTGATTCAAGTAAGATCCCAGTATTGTACTATTTGCCCAAAATACATAAGGATCCTGTCAAACCCCCGGGGAGACCCATTGTGAGTGGGGTGGACTCCTTGTTTTCTAGATTGGGTGAGTATCTGGATGGATACCTACAACCAGCCGTAAAAATGGGGAAATCTTACCTCAAAGACAGTTCAGAGCTGATTAAAGCGCTCAAAGAAGTACAATTACCAGAAGGATGTATCTTGGCTACAATAGATGCTAATTCCCTTTATACCAGCATCAAACAAAGTGATGGATTAAAAGCGGTAGATATTGCCTTACACGAACGCAGCAAGTTAAAACAAATACAAATCAAATATATCCTGGATGGTCTAAAACTCACCATGAGTAGCAACTTCTTTTGGCATAAAAATGAATATTTCTTACAAACAAAGGGAGTTGCAATGGGAGCTCGCTACGCACCTAGCGTAGCGAACCTATTTATGGACATGTTAGAGGAGAAGATGATTTACACTCAGGATATACCAGAACTAACATTCTACCGAAGATATATAGACGATATTATCATTTTATGGGAAGGGACTGAAGAATCTTTGAATAATTTCTTTTTAAAAGTGAATGAGAATCCATATGGCATTAAGTTCACAGGAGATTGGAGTTTTAATCAAATAAATTATTTGGATCTTAATATTTTTAAAGACAATAATACACTGAAAAGTAGGACCTATTTTAAACCTACAGATAGGAATGGATACATACCTATTAACAGCTGTCACCATCCTGTATGGAAAGAAGGAATCCCAAAAAGCCAATTTGTCAGGATCAGGAGAAATTGTGACAATGTGGAAGATTATATATCACAAACGGATGTTCTAATAACAAGATTCGAGGAAAAAGGTTATGACAGACAGAAGTTAATCATGACAAGGGATAAAACATTAAATATCAATAGAGAAGAACTTCTACAAAAGAAAAATGTCCCCAACAAAAAATCCAATGAGCTAGCTTTCATTACGGGATTCCATCAAAATTTCAGACAAACAGAGAAGATTATGAAAAAATATTGGCCTATCCTAAAATCCGACAAGACCTTGTCCAAATTACTACCCAGACAACCGAGATTTATCTATAGGAGAGCCCCTAATCTACGCAACCAATTGGTACATAATGCTATTGATCCCCCCAAACCAGTGAAATTGTTTCCTGATTTAAAAGGGTTTATCCAATGCAACAGGTGTTTACCTTGCAAAACAACGAACAAACAACCCAGAAAGACGTTACATTTTAAATCCAGATGGAGTGGAGAGTAGGGTTGAGCGGACACCTAGATGTCCGTGTTCGACGGGTTCGGCCGAACTTTAAAAAAAAGTCCGGGTCCGTGTCCCGGACTTTTACCGAACTTTTCCCGGACACCGAACCCCATTGAAGTCAATGGGGACCCGAACTTTAAGGCACTAAAATGGCTCTAAAACACCAAAGGAAAGGGCTAGAGTGCTGCAAATGGCAGCAAAACGTAATTAAGAGCATGGCAAGTGCTCTGCAAACAAATGTGGATAGGGAAATAACTTAAAACAACAAAAAAAAACAGAAAAATAAAACAATGTTCTTCTTCATCTCTGAAGGACGAGGCCCATATGGAGTAGGAGGGAGGTTGAGGTGGTGGTGGATGTGGCGGTGACATAGGCGTGCGCACAGGGTGTGCTGGGTGTGCCTGGGCACACCCTAATCACCTAGGGCACATAGCATTGCCAGTGAGGAGATGGGAAAGATCTCCCTGGGACCTGCTCTGCTCTATTTCTCCTTGCCTACAGGTACATGGCCCCGATACATTACTCTCCCTGCTGGCAAACACATGCATGTGTATTTCAACTTTGGGGTGCACACCTTAATGCAATAGGCTGCGCACACCTATGGGCGGTGTAGGTGGAAGCGGCGGTGGAGGAGGACCAGGGCCGGATTAACAGCATCATGGGCTTGGTGCTGAGGATTTTGAAGGGCCTTAAGGGCCGTGCCTTGCCATGCACCCAGAGGAGGAAGGGTGCAGCCATGCATGCCTAATTCAACATGGGATGCTGTCTCTGAAGCCCATAAACACATCCATGCATCGCCAACTGTCCCTCCTTGTCCGGCCTTCACGCTGTGTGGGGAGGTTCTGAGGGTGCTGCCTGGGGAAGCGAGCATAGAAGCCAGACTTCTGTGTTTACAAGTGACAGAAGAGCGGTAACAGTGAATATGGCCAACCCGGGGCCTATATAAAAGGTAGGGGCCTGGAGCTGCAGCTCCAATAGCCCCTACATTAATCTGGCCCTGAGGAGGAGGACGAGGTAGCCAACACTGCTTCTTTTCAAAAATTTTAAATGAGGGTACACCCCAAAAGAGTGAGAAAGAGCAAAAATGGAACAATGGGTGGGTAAGGTCGGTATCCATTGCTATTCTGCATAAGGTACGGAAAAGTCCCGTGGGATCCATGCCTGGTTCATTTTAATGAACGTGAGCTTGTCCACATTGTCTCTGGACAGGCGGCTGCGCTTGTCTGTTATAACGCCCCCAGCCGTGCTAAATACCCGTTCAGATAATACACTGGCTGCAGGGCACGCCAGCACCTCCAAGGCGTAAAGGGCAAGCTCAGGCCATGTGCCCAATTTGGAGACCCAGAAGTTGAAGGGGGCAGACCCGTCATTCACTACATGTAGGCGTGTGCACACATACTGCTCCACCATGTTGGTAAAATGCTGCCTCCTGCTAAGACGTTCCATCTGAGCTGCTGGTGCTGCTGTTTGTTGTGGCGTGCTGACAAAGCTTTTCCACATTTCGGCCATGCTAACCCTGCCTTCTGAGGTGCTGGCGGTGCCCTGGTTGCGTTGGCGACCTCCTCCTCCTCCTCCTCTGCCTTGTGCTTCCACTGTGGCCCCGCTGTCAGATGGGAATGCCAGCAGCATGGCGTCTACCAGCGCGCGCTTGTACTCGCGCATCTTGCGATCGCGCTCCAGTGAGTGAATTAAGGACGGTACGTTGTCCTTGTAACGGGGATCCAGCAGCGTGGCCACCCAGTAATCAGCACAAGTTAGAATGTGGGCAACTCGGCGGTCGTTGTGGAGACACTGCAGCATGTAATCGCTCATGTGTGCCAGGCTGCCCAGAGGCAACGAAAGGCTGTCCTCTGTGGGAGGTGTATCGTCCGTGTCCTCTGTATCCCCCCAGCCACGCACCAGTGATGGCCATGAGCTGGCCTGGGTGCCACCCTGCTGTGAACATGGTTCCATCTCCTCCTCCAGCTCCTCCTCCTCCTCATCCTCCTCATCCTCCAGAACTGTGCCCCTGCTGGACAATTGCGTCCCTGGCGTTTGCGTGTGCAGGAACCCACCCTCGGAGCCCCTTGCGAATGACTGCCCTGAAAGCCTTGGAAATGTTACCTCTTCATCCTCCTCCTCCTCCTCATCCTGTGCCACATCCTCTTCCATCATCGCCCGAATTGTTTTTTCAAGGAGGCATAGAAGTGGGATAGTTAAGCTGAGAACGGCGTCATTGCCACTGGCCATGTTGGTGGAGTACTCAAAACAGCGCAACAAGGCACACAGGTCTCGCATGGAGGCCCAGTTAAATTAAATAGCGGAATAGAAAATATGATCCAAAAAAAGTGTATGTATATCACACGTACACAACCACACTGGGCCCCAATTACTATTGTTTGTACCCCTAAAAGGCTAGATGAGGAGTAGGGGGAGTATGGAACAGGCAGCACCCTCAAACCTTCAGAAGTATGAGATGAACCCCAACAACTTGGAAAGGTGGATCTCTCTCACACGTACCAACACAGACTATCCCCCAATTTAACTGATCCCCAAAGGTTTTTGATTAAATAGCGGAATAGAAAATATGATCCAAAAAAAGTGTATGTATATCACACGTACACAACCACACTAGGCCCCAATTACTATTGTTTGTACCCCTAAAAGGCTAGATGAGGAGTAGGGGGGGTATGGAACAGGCAGCACCCTCAAATCTTCAGAAGTATGAGATGAACCCCAAAAACTTGGAAAGGTGGATCTCTCTCACACGTACCAACACAGACTATCCCCCAATTTAACTGATCCCCAAAGGTTTTTGATTAAATAGCGGAATAGAAAATATGATCCAAAAAAAGTGTATGTATATCACACGTACACAACCACACTAGGCCCCAATTACTATTGTTTGTACCCCTAAAAGGCTAGATGAGGAGTAGGGGGGGTATGGAACAGGCAGCACCCTCAAACCTTCAGAAGTATGAGATGAACCCCAACAACTTGGAAAGGTGGATCTCTCTCACACGTACCAACACAGACTATCCCCCAATTTAACTGATCCCCAAAGGTTTTTGATTAAATAGCGGAATAGAAAATATGATCCAAAAAAAGTGTATGTATATCACACGTACACAACCACACTGGGCCCCAATTACTATTGTTTGTACCCCTAAAAGGCTAGATGAGGAGTAGGGGGAGTATGGAACAGGCAGCACCCTCAAACCTTCAGAAGTATGAGATGAACCCCAACAACTTGGAAAGGTGGATCTCTCTCACACGTACCAACACAGACTATCCCCCAATTTAACTGATCCCCAAAGGTTTTTGATTAAATAGCGGAATAGAAAATATGATCCAAAAAAAGTGTATGTATATCACACGTACACAACCACACTAGGCCCCAATTACTATTGTTTGTACCCCTAAAAGGCTAGATGAGGAGTAGGGGGGGTATGGAACAGGCAGCACCCTCAAACCTTCAGAAGTATGAGATGAACCCCAACAACTTGGAAAGGTGGATCTCTCTCACACGTACCAACACAGACTATCCCCCAATTTAACTGATCCCCAAAGGTTTTTGATTAAATAGCGGAATAGAAAATATGATCCAAAAAAAGTGTATGTATATCACACGTACACAACCACACTGGGCCCCAATTACTATTGTTTGTACCCCTAAAAGGCTAGATGAGGAGTAGGGGGAGTATGGAACAGGCAGCACCCTCAAACCTTCAGAAGTATGAGATGAACCCCAACAACTTGGAAAGGTGGATCTCTCTCACACGTACCAACACAGACTATCCCCCAATTTAACTGATCCCCAAAGGTTTTTGATTAAATAGCGGAATAGAAAATATGATCCAAAAAAAGTGTATGTATATCACACGTACACAACCACACTAGGCCCCAATTACTATTGTTTGTACCCCTAAAAGGCTAGGAGTAGGGGGAGTATGGAACAGGCAGCACCCTCAAACCTTCAGAAGTATGAGATGAACCCCAACAACTTGGAAAGGTGGATCTCTCTCACACGTACCAACACAGACTATCCCCCAATTTAACTGATCCCCAAAGGTTTTTGATTAAATAGTGGAATAGAAAATATGATCCAAAAAAAGTGTATGTATATCACACGTACACAACCACACTAGGCCCCAATTACTATTGTTTGTACCCCTAAAAGGCTAGATGAGGAGTAGGGGGAATATGGAACAGGCAGCACCCTCAAACCTTCAGAAGTATGAGATGAACCCCAACAACTTGGAAAGGTGGATCTCTCTCACACGTACCAACACAGACTATCCCCCAATTTAACTGATCCCCAAAGGTTTTTGATTAAATAGCGGAATAGAAAATATGATCCAAAAAAAGTGTATGTATATCACACGTACACAACCACACTAGGCCCCAATTACTATTGTTTGTACCCCTAAAAGGCTAGGAGTAGGGGGAGTATGGAACAGGCAGCACCCTCAAACCTTCAGAAGTATGAGATGAACCCCAACAACTTGGAAAGGTGGATCTCTCTCACACGTACCAACACAGACTATCCCCCAATTTAACTGATCCCCAAAGGTTTTTGATTAAATAGCGGAATAGAAAATATGATCCAAAAAAAGTGTATGTATATCACACGTACACAACCACACTAGGCCCCAATTACTATTGTTTGTACCCCTAAAAGGCTAGATGAGGAGTAGGGGGAGTATGGAACAGGCAGCACCCTCAAACCTTCAGAAGTATGAGATGAACCCCAACAACTTGGAAAGGTGGATCTCTCTCACACGTACCAACACAGACTATCCCCCAATTTAACTGATCCCCAAAGGTTTTTGATTAAATAGCGGAATAGAAAATATGATCCAAAAAAAGTGTATGTATATCACACGTACACAACCACACTAGGCCCCAATTACTATTGTTTGTACCCCTAAAAGGCTAGATGAGGAGTAGGGGGGGTATGGAACAGGCAGCACCCTCAAATCTTCAGAAGTATGAGATGAACCCCAAAAACTTGGAAAGGTGGATCTCTCTCACACGTACCAACACAGACTATCCCCCAATTTAACTGATCCCCAAAGGTTTTTGATTAAATAGCGGAATAGAAAATATGATCCAAAAAAAGTGTATGTATATCACACGTACACAACCACACTAGGCCCCAATTACTATTGTTTGTACCCCTAAAAGGCTAGATGAGGAGTAGGGGGGGTATGGAACAGGCAGCACCCTCAAACCTTCAGAAGTATGAGATGAACCCCAACAACTTGGAAAGGTGGATCTCTCTCACACGTACCAACACAGACTATCCCCCAATTTAACTGATCCCCAAAGGTTTTTGATTAAATAGCGGAATAGAAAATATGATCCCAAAAAAGTGTATGTATATCACACGTACACAACCACACTAGGCCCCAATTACTATTGTTTGTACCCCTAAAAGGCTAGATGAGGAGTAGGGGGGGTATGGAACAGGCAGCACCCTCAAACCTTCAGAAGTATGAGATGAACCCCAACAACTTGGAAAGGTGGATCTCTCTCACACGTACCAACACAGACTATCCCCCAATTTAACTGATCCCCAAAGGTTTTTGATTAAATAGCGGAATAGAAAATATGATCCAAAAAAAGTGTATGTATATCACACGTACACAACCACACTGGGCCCCAATTACTATTGTTTGTACCCCTAAAAGGCTAGATGAGGAGTAGGGGGAGTATGGAACAGGCAGCACCCTCAAACCTTCAGAAGTATGAGATGAACCCCAACAACTTGGAAAGGTGGATCTCTCTCACACGTACCAACACAGACTATCCCCCAATTTAACTGATCCCCAAAGGTTTTTGATTAAATAGCGGAATAGAAAATATGATCCAAAAAAAGTGTATGTATATCACACGTACACAACCACACTAGGCCCCAATTACTATTGTTTGTACCCCTAAAAGGCTAGATGAGGAGTAGGGGGGGTATGGAACAGGCAGCACCCTCAAACCTTCAGAAGTATGAGATGAACCCCAACAACTTGGAAAGGTGGATCTCTCTCACACGTACCAACACAGACTATCCTCCAATTTAACTGATCCCCAAAGGTTTTTGATTAAATAGCGGAATAGAAAATATGATCCAAAAAAAGTGTATGTATATCACACGTACACAACCACACTAGGCCCCAATTACTATTGTTTGTACCCCTAAAAGGCTAGGAGTAGGGGGAGTATGGAACAGGCAGCACCCTCAAACCTTCAGAAGTATGAGATGAACCCCAACAACTTGGAAAGGTGGATCTCTCTCACACGTACCAACACAGACTATCCCCCAATTTAACTGATCCCCAAAGGTTTTTGATTAAATAGCGGAATAGAAAATATGATCCAAAAAAAGTGTATGTATATCACACGTACACAACCACACTAGGCCCCAATTACTATTGTTTGTACCCCTAAAAGGCTAGATGAGGAGTAGGGGGAGTATGGAACAGGCAGCACCCTCAAATCTTCAGAAGTATGAGATTGTGTTCACTGTACCCCACAAAGATTGAGTTCACTGCACCCCACAATGATTGTGTTCACTGCACCCCACAAAGATTGTGTTCACTGCACCTCACAAAGATTGTGTTCACTGTACCCCCCAAAGATTGTGTTCACTGCACCCCACAAAGATTCTGTTCACTGTACCCCACAAAGATTGTGTTCACTGCACCCTAAAAGGATGTTGTTCACTGCACCCCACAAAGATTGTGTTCACTGCACCCTAAAAGGATGTTGTTCACTGCACCCCAAAAAGATTGTGTTCACTGTACCCCCCCAAAGATTGTGTTCACTGCACCCCACAAAGATTGTGTTCACTGCACCCCAAAAAGATTGTGTTCACTGTACCCCCCAAAGATTGTGTTCACTGCACCCCAAAAAGATTGTGTTCACTGTACCCCCCAAAGATTGTGTTCACTGCACCCCACAAAGATTCTGTTCACTGTACCCCACAAAGATTGTGTTCACTGCACCCCAAAAAGATTGTGTTCACTGCACCCCAAAAAGGATGTTGTTCACTGCACCCCAAAAAGGATGTTGTTCACTCCACCCCAAAAAGATTGTGTTCACTGCACCCCACAAAGATTGTGTTCACTGCACCCCAAAAAGATTGTGTTCACTGCACCCCAAAAATGATTTTGTTCACTGCACCCCAAAAAGGATTTTGTTCACTGCACCCCAAAAAGGATGTTGTTCACTCCACCCCAAAAAGATTGTGTTCACTGCACCCCAAAAAGATTGTGTTCACTGCACCCCACAAAGGATTTTGTTCACTGCACCCCAAAAAGATTGTGTTCACTGCACCCCAAAAAGGATGTTGTTCACTGCACCCCAAAAAGGATTTTGTTCACTGCACCCCAAAAAGATTGTGTTCACTGCACCCCACAAAGGATTTTGTTCACTGCACCCCACAAAGATTGTGTTCACTGCACACCAAAAAGGATTGTGTTCACTGCACCCCAAAAAGATTTTGTTCACTGCACCCCAAAAAGATTGTGTTCACTGCAGCCCAAAAAGATTGTGTTCACTGCAGCCCAAAAAGATTGTGTTCACTGCAGCCCAAAAAGATTGTGTTCACTGCAGCCCAAAAAGATTGTGTTCACTGCAGCCCAAAAAGATTGTGTTCACTGCAGCTCACACACAGAAAAATGGATGTGGATCACTGACACCTGCCTATCTCCAATCCCACACCACACAGCAATATCGATTGTAGTTTGTAGAACACAGTTTCCCTAAAATTCAGCAGACTCTGTCCCTAACAGGATTGAGAAGAGATCGTAGATCAGGATTGAGTGCAGATTCACCCCACCCCCCACACAGCAATATCGATTGTAGTTTGTAGAAGACACTGACCCTATAATTCAGCAGACTCTATCCCTAAAATGCCTACAACTCGCCCTGCCTAAACACTCCGACCTGTCCCTCAATTCTATCCGGACACAAATGGTTTTTTCCTGCCTATCTTTCCCTAATCAGCAGCCAGCACATTGATGTGTGCTCTGTCCCTTAGCTAAGCAGCAGAATGACGCTGCTGCGGCGGCTGCCTCGAACTTATAAAGACTTGGTCACATGCTTCAGACGGCCAATCACAGCTACTAAGACATTTGCAGGCATGGCTGGGATGGCTTAAGGCACACCAGTTAAACGATTGTTGATTGGCTGTTGAAAGCCCGCCATGAAAAGAGCGCCAAAGCATGCAAAACCCGGAAATAAAACGACCGAACACGGATTTTTACCCGAACATACAGTAAAGTGTCCGTGTCCGTGTTCGGGTAAAAAAAATCCAATTATTCGGTACGAACACGAATAATACAGTCCGTGTTCGCTCAACACTAGTGGAGAGGAATTCAAGATTAACAAACTAATCACATGTCAGACCACCCATGTCACCTACCTGGTAGAGTGTCCATGCCGACTCCAGTATGTCGGTAGGACCACCAGACCTCTTTTCGTGCGTATTAGAGAACACATCAAGAACAATCAAGAACATAAGAAAGGGATTTCCGAAACATAGCCTCTCTAGGCACTTCGCAGAGGCACATAATAAGGATCCCAGGGGACTTACATTCGTTGGAATTGACTCTATTACAGGACACTGGAGAGGCGAAAATAAAAGAATTAAAATCTCCAAAAATGAAACCAGCTGGATATATCGGCTTAATACACTTCAGCCCAGGGGACTAAACCTAGACATAGACCTCAACTGTTTTATTTCCAATTTTTAACCCTTTTTTCTCATCAATTTTTTTATATATAATTTTTATATATAATATTTATATATGAAAACAGTATCCACCCTATCATTACAACATATTCTATAATTCTTATATTATTTTTTTATTATATCACTTCCCATTTATTAATTTTCATATTCATATTTATTATACTCCTACACTTTATCAATTCATATCCATATGTATTAAACTTAATATACTATACTGGATTCCAATATTCCACTATTGTCATTTCACCTTCCATTTTTTATTAAATTTTATATATATATTTTTTTTATATTTTTTTATATATACCTTTTTATATATATTTTGATACATTCTTCTAATAATTAATATACATATATTTTCTCCACACAGTAGATGTACTATCCTCCTAAAATATATTTTATCCATAATGTTTTCTATACAATAGCTTATATTGATGTTAATCTTATCCATAATGTTTTCTATAAAATAGCATATATTAATATGTATCCATCAGATGTCCTCCATAAATATATTTTATCCATCATGTTTTTTATAAATTAGCATATATTGATATCAATCACATACTAATAAATTCATGGTAACATCATTAATAACCTTTATATCATATATATACTTTTTATATTAAATGAACAGCTCATACAATTAACAACTTATCCACTAGATGGCGCAATTTCTGCGTTCTTAAATCAATTGTACCTCATATATTTATTCTATCCACCAATATATTTTATTTCATTATATATACTTTTCTCATTTTAATATAATTTTTAATCCTATTTGTTAATAAAATATTGTTGTACACATTTTTATATTATGTACGAGATATCCTTCCCTGTATGTATACATGGTGGTTCAATTATTAGGCACGGAGCATTATATTTCTTATATTGACATATCATATATCCATTCAATTATTATTCAACAATGGTCTGCCTGGGTTTTTGTCCTTTATACTTACCATCTGATTTTTATTTGGCTAAGATTAGCCTACGCCTTGTTCCCTATACTACGACCCACGGCATCAGTTTTCCTTCGTTGAGATCCGCCAACTAACTTCGTTGCCTAGCAACCACCATGTACAAAAGGGCCTACGCTGGAAGTGATAGGACGCTGCAGAAGACGTCACATGACGAAACGCGTACAGCGCCGTCACGTCACTTCCGGTTCCTGTCTCTAGTTGGAACGCATTGCGTTCCGGGACGCCAATACCTCGCTGTTTTCTCATTTTGTATATGTGAGTACCCATTTTGCTGCTGGAATTAATATTAAACTTTTTAGCAAAACGATAATACACTATCGAGCTCTCTTTTTCCATGATCCTTCCATCCATATACCCTTGAGTGGCCATACTCGATCTACCCACGAGGCTTTGGATACCACAACATTAACACAGGACCCTACTACCGGACCCCACTTAGGACACTCCGGACCCCATATCACATCTCCCCTAGGAAGGGAACTACTACACAGAGCCAGGATTAAAAGACACCTCTTCAGTACCCGCTCTATACCCCTGTGTGGGGTGGGTACATCTGGTGAGTAGGTCTTTCTACCAGGGCCCACTTTACCACTCACCAGTCACTGGGGGTCACTGTAAGACATCCTGTTCACCTATATTTTTGTTATCACCACTACTTTATGGACTCATTTTTATTATATGGACTGATTTAATACCACAATTTTTTTGCACGTTGCACAAATAGATTTCCCGCACCTTTTTATCCACCCGCAAAATAATTAATTTTTTGGCACATTCATTCAATTTTTGATCCACCTTGATATATTCATTAATTTGTTATCACCTCTTGTTGCACTTTATACCAATCGTTTTTTTGCACACCCATCCCGTGCATAAAAGTTTCCCGCACATTTATCACTGTTTCACTATTTATTTATCATTTAATTTATCCACTATTATTTATATTATCACTTGCGGAACCAACACCTTTTATAAGTTTTATCAATTCATTTAGTATTGTCATATATTTATATTTTTTATTTTTATTTTTGGCATATACACAAGCATATTTATTGTTATATCTTGCAATTTTATTACGCCCTCTGGTGGTTGTTTCTCTTATATACCTCTAAAATATTTTTAGATTATTTTATATCCCTTACAACACCATACGTTTGATCTTTTTACTTGGTTATTGATTTTTTACCTCCGCATCTTTTATCTATTTTCTTATTCCTCAATCATATTTATGTTTTAACATTGTATATTCAAACATCTTATATTTATTTGCACTTTATAAAATAAGCAGCGCCATCACCTTCCATTTTATTTATCTTTGGCCACTCCTTTGTACTTCCTATTTAAGCCTGATCTGGAAACTTCCTGATGCCAGATTATTGTGCTTTTGCCAAGATCTAGCTTTGTGTGCTTCATCCTCCTGAATCTTCCACTTGTGTACCGACCTCCAGCTACGTTCCAGGACTACGCCTCTGCCTGCTGCCATTTTGCCCTTCACTGCTTGTGTACCGACCTTCGGCTAAAGACTACGACTACTCTTCTGCTTGCTCCCTCACTCCGGCTGATCTCTTGTGTACCAGACCCTGCTTGTTGACCACGGTTGTGCTGCTGCTTCCTGCGACTGGACTCTGAGCCTGACCCAGTAATCGTGACAGAATAATCTGGCCACAATGGAGTCCGCAGTAGCAGCTACCCTTGCCACTGTCACTCAGCAAATTTCTGAATTACAAGAGTTTGGTGTCACTTATCAGGCAAAATTTAAAGAACTGCAAAATGTGGTGAAAGATCAAAAAGAGGCAATTCAGGACTTAGAGAAACAGGTGTTGGGTCTTAGTTCCCTAAATGGCGCAAGTCCTGAGCCCAGTGTTCGAATGCCTCTTCCACAAAAATTCAATGGAGACCGAAGGCTTTACAGAGGATTCCTTAATCAGTGTCGCATTTATTTTCAAATGCAGCCTGCTGCATTTTTTCCTGAAAAAAAGAAGGTACTGTTTATTATCAATCTCCTGACAGAGGAAGCTTTATCTTGGGCCTCTCCCTATGTGGAAAAGGATGACATAATTTTAAATAACCTCCACACCTTTACTAAAGCTATGGACCAAGTTTTTGATGATCCAAATCGATGTGCTACTGCTGAGGCCAAACTGCATAATTTGCGTCAAGGACGACGCTCCGTGGCTGAATGCACTACTGAATTCAGGCGCTGGATCGCAGATACAACCTGGAATCCAGCAGCATAAAGAAGCCAATTTCGTCAGGGGCTTTCTGAGCAAATAAAGGATGAACTGGCTAGAGGTGATACCCCTGATGATCTGGAGAACTTTATCCAATTGTGCATCCGTATTGACCAGAGACTCTCTGAAAGGAGAAAAGAAAGACTGGGAATACTGGGAAATACTGAGGGTATGCGTTTTTCTTTTAGTCAACCTCCTCGGAAGAGTTCTCAGGTTTTTCATGATTCCAGTAACCCTGAACCTATGCAGATTGATTCCGTTAGAAGGGGTATCACTATTCAGGAAAAGGAAAGACGTCGGAGTGAAAATTTATGCCTTTATTGTGGGGACTCTGGACATTATGCTATTAACTGTCCAAATAAGCTAAGGAGAACAGTTGCTGCAACTGATGTTAAAGACATTGAACAAATTAGTTCCATCGCTCAGTCAGTTTCTCCAATACTTGAAGAAAGCAATCCTATACAAGCTCCGCCCACTCACTTTATAATTCCCATTCGACTCTCTGATGGGGCTAATGACATTTCTTGCTCTGCCATGTTGGACTCTGGAGCGGGGGGAAATTTTATGGATATTGGATTTGCTCAAGACCATCATATTGAATTAAGGAATAAATCCTTACCTGTAGATATGGAGACTGTTGATGGTTCCCCTCTATCCTCCGGGCCAGTTACCCATGAGACTGCTCCTCTTAGTCTGTTTTTTGAGCCTGATCACCAGGAGACCATATGTTTTCAGTTGATTTCATCACCAAAGTTTCCTATCATTCTAGGTATCCCCTGGTTCTCGATTCATAACCCCTCTGTCAATTGGGAAACACGTGTTTTAACTTTTGCCTCAGAGTACTGTAAAGGACATTGTCAACCTGATTCCTCCCATATCGAGAATCTCCGGGTAGAGGAACACATGGTTCCTGGATATGAAGGCCTGCCACCTCAATACAGGGAATTTCATGATGTGTGTGATAAGAAGAATGCTGATCAGCTACCCCCACATCGCCCTTATGACTGTCCTATTGAACTTTTACCTGGGGCAGAGATTCCTTTTGGCCGCCTCTATTCTATGTCTGAACCTGAATTAATGGTGTTAAGGGAGTGGTTGGATGAAAACCTGGCAAAGGGGTTCATAAGACACTAAACCTCTCCTGCTGGGGCAGGTCTCTTCTTTGTTGAGAAGAAGGATAAGACATTGAGACCATGTGTTGATTATAGGGAATTAAATAAAATCACTATCAAATATCGCTATCCCCTCCCACTAATCCCCGAGCTTTTGGAAAGACTTTGTTCTGCAAAGATCTTTACTAAATTGGATTTACGGGGTGCATATAACCTCATTCGCATTCGTAAGGGTGATGAATGGAAGACTGCATTCAGAACCAGATATGGACATTTTGAGTCTTTGGTCATGCCTTTCGGTCTTTGCAATGCTCCAGCAACCTTTCAACACTTTATAAATGATGTGCTGCGAGATCTATTGGATCAATTTGTGATTGCTTATTTAGATGATATTCTTATCTTTTCAGATTCTCTACAGGAACATCGCAAACACGTATCCATTATTTTCGACCGCCTGAGGAAGAATCGGCTGTACATCAAATTAGAGAAATGCAAATTTAAACAGACAAAGATTCAGTTCCTGGGGTACATAATCTCCCCTGATGGGTTGAGCATGGACCCTGATAAGATTAAAGCAGTGGTGGAGTGGCCTGCCCCTAGGAATGTTAAAGAAATTCAACGATTTCTGGGATTTGCCAACTTTTACAGAAAGTTTATAAGGGACTTTTCCAAGGTGGTTGCACCAATTACCCAGTTAACCAAGAAGGGATGTCCCTTCACATGGGGACCAGAGGCACAAGCTGCTTTCTGTAAACTAAAGACACTCTTTACCTCTGCACCAATTCTAGTACATCCTGACCCTGAACTGCCCTTTGTTGTAGAAGTTGATGCCTCAGATTCTGCTGTTGGAGCTATCCTTTCTCAGCGTACAGGTGAAAAGATGCAGCTTATCCCTGTGCTTACTTTTCCCGGTTGATGTCCTCTGCTGAAAGGAACTATGACATTGGTAATAAAGAACTGCTGGCAATAAAGGAAGCTTTCTCTGAATGGAGGCATCTGTTGGAAGGGGCTGAGCATTTAGTGACTCTTCTTACCGATCATCGGAACTTAGAGTTCATCCGTTCTGTAAAGAGACTGTCCTCCCGACAAGCACGCTGGTCTTTATTCTTCTCCAGGTTTAATTTCATTGTTTCCTATAGACCTGGCTCAAGAAATGGCAAGGCTGATGCCCTGTCACGGAGTTTGTCTGAATCCCCTCAAGAAAGCAACTCTGACTGCACCATTCTTTCTCAAAAGAACTTTTTAGGAGCCACTAATCCCAAAGAGTTTTTGACCTTGCTTAAAGATGGCTACTCTTCTGATCCCCTCCTTAAACATCCACCCAAGGACCTGAGTCTCACCTTCAGGAATGGCTTTTGGATTCAGAACCATTGCCTCTATGTCCCTCAAAGTGCGCGGCTAGAAGTCCTCAGACTGGTTCATGACTCTAAGCTTGCAGGACATTTTGGGGCCTTTAAAACTGCTGAACTGTTGTCTCGTTCATTCTGGTGGCCTAGTTACAAGAAAGATGTTAAGAACTATGTTGCTTCTTGTCCAACTTGTGCACGTCATAAGACACCCCGATCTTCCCCTGTCGGACTGCTTCAACCTCTTCCAATTCCATCACGGCCTTGGGGATCAATCTCTATGGATTTTGTGGTTGAACTCCCTCCTTCCAAGTAAATGACCACCATCTTGGTAGTGGTCGACCGCTTCACCAAGATGGCTCACTTCATCCCAACTAAGGGGGTACCCAATGCAGAACTAACTGCTGAATTAATGATCCGGGAAGTATTTAAACTACATGGGATCCCGGATGATGTGGTCTCAGATAGGGGGGTTCAATTTACTTACAAATTCTGGAGAAGTTTCTGCATGTCCCTGGGTGTCACAGTCAATCTTTCCTCTGCATTTCATCCTCAATCCAATGGCCAAACAGAAAGAACAAATCAGACTTTGGAACAATATCTTCGCTGTTTTGTTAGCTATTTGCAGGATGATTGGGTAGATTATCTGCCAACAGCAGAATTTTCCTACAATAATTCTAAGCACAGCTCCACATCTCTTAGTTCTTTTTATGTGAATATAGGGTACCATCCAGTTTGCATTCCTGACCTCCCTATTGCTACACCAATTCCTGCTGTTAATGAGAGGTTATCTCTTTTACAGGAAACTCGAAGAAAATTGCTTGAAACATTGAAGGTGGCACAGGAGGCTTACAAGAAAGCATCTGATAGACGTCGAAGAGAAATACCGTCTTTCCGTGTTGGAGACAAGGTCTGGTTATCCACAAAGAATCTCAGGACTCAGGTACCATCTGTTAAGTTGGGGCCAAAGTATATAGGACCTTTTCAAATCCTGGCACAAGTTAATGCAGTTACTTTCCGCTTGAAACTTCCTGACAGTATGAGAGTCCATCCTGTTTTTCATGTTTCTTTACTTAAACCTTTCCATGAAAATTCCTTCCCTGGGAGAGTCCTTCCTCCTCCCCTGCCTGTGGTTGTTAAGGGTGAAGAGGAATTTATTGTAGAAGGAATAATTGACTCCAGGATCCACAGGAACAAGTTGCAGTACCTGGTGAAATGGGAAGGATACGGACCTGAAAAAAATTCTTGGGAACCTGCTGAGCATGTCCATGCTCCTAGACTGGTTAGGGAGTTCCATCAAAGGTTTCCGCTTAAGCCTGGTCCTGAGACGCCCTGTGGTCATCCTAGAAGGAGGGGCATACTGTCAGGGCCCAGATTCGAACCCAGGTCCTCAGTTGCTTCTGACAGTGCTTCTTCTTGCTGAGCTATCCAGCAGCTGATATCTATGCACACTAGATCTATGTGGTGACCTAGACCTTGTCCAGTTTCCTGCCTAGTTCCTTGCCCAGCCTCCTGTGAACTCTGAACCTTTGGCCACTCCTTTGTACTTCCTATTTAAGCCTGATCTGGAAACTTCCTGATGCCAGATTATTGTGCTTTTGCCAAGATCTAGCTTTGTGTGCTTCATCCTCCTGAATCTTCCACTTGTGTACCGACCTCCAGCTACGTTCCAGGACTACGCCTCTGCCTGCTGCCATTTTGCCCTTCACTGCTTGTGTACCGACCTTCGGCTAAAGACTACGACTACTCTTCTGCTTGCTCCCTCACTCCGGCTGATCTCTTGTGTACCAGACCCTGCTTGTTGACCACGGTTGTGCTGCTGCTTCCTGCGACTGGACTCTGAGCCTGACCCAGTAATCGTGACACCAGTCCTTAGATGTGGTTGGTTTTATCTTACATTTTTACCTGGTGATCCTACCAGTAACACACTTTCTGTCCTAGGGTTACAATGATCATTTGCTGCACTGTATCTATGGAGAAGCAGAGTTATCACCCTAGTCTTGATTTGGACCACAAATACCTGGCCCTCCTCTAAGGCCCCATTCATATCTAAGCAAGAAAACACACAAATGTAGAGCGCTAAAAAACCACTGGCATATGAAAGGTGAATGCAAAACTACCAGACTGTGGAGGGGAAGGGGAATGGGAGATCTCAAAGAAAAATATATAAAAAATAAATACCAGTAGATAATGAATAAAAGTCCCAAATCTGGATGTCCAATGGCACTGAGCAGCTCTTCTCAGAAGTGAGGAAGACTCTGAAGCAGAAAAAGACAAAAAGAAAAGCGCTCTAAGTGCAGACAAATTTATTGTAAAAAAAGAACAATAGCTGTAGCGACTCAGTCACAAGATGCCACGGTATTCAGCCTTTTTTGCATCAAATATGATATGAAGCTCTTCTAGGCGGTGCCATCTATCCACACTGAAACACCGTCCGTCACATGGGAGGAAGAGAGCCGGCTATCTCTTAGCGGCATCCGGGGAGGCAACTGCGGTGTGGAGATGAAGGAGAGAGGAATGCGGCCACGTCACCAGGGAGCTGGAATGCTTGTTATGATCGGCATGCACGACGCGCATTTCTGAGCATGCGCAGAGTCCCGATCGGACATGCACGCTCTTTCATCAGGTGCTGGAGAGCCGTAGTATTCAGAGAGTTTAAATAGGAAAAACAGACTGTCATTGATATGCAGACTAGCAAGGAAGATAGCACACAGCTGGCAGGTAACACAGTCCTTGGATAATAGTAATCAAGCAAGAGTATCTGTATAGCTGGCAAGCAACACAGTCCTTGGATAATAGTAATCAAGCAAGAGTACCTGTATAACTGGCAATAACAGGATATTAAAGGACATCTAATATATTGGGGGATATAGAATTATATGCATTGAGTGAGATAAAATATATTTGGGTAAAAAACACACTTCAGAAAAATTATCACTACAGAAGAAGAAAAATAAATAAATACACAATTGTACCTCACCTAAAATATATGGATGCAGGCGAAATAAGGGGCATGGTCAATATATATGTATAGGAAAAAATATATATATATATATATATATATATATATATATATATATATATATATATAAGTAAATGAAACAAAAAATTATATGAAGAATATATAAAATAAAACTAATAATAATAAAGAAAAATAATGAAGATAAAGAAAAATAAAAATAAAAGGAAAATAAAATTATTAATAATAATAATAATAATGATAATAAAAATAATAAAGATGAATAAATATAAACACATATATATCTATAAGAGGACATAATGCAGGGGCAAAGTTAGTTACATACGTTTCTGACGTGTTTGAGTACATCTATATACACCAAAGAGTACCTAGGGTATATGAAAATAAAAAGGGCATATGTGGCTGGAGAATGGAAATAAATATTTTGTGTGGAAAATAAAAATATATTGTATGGAAGTACCATAGAAAGGCAGGAGAAACCGGAGCCATATGGGGCCAAGACCATGATATAGAATTCACAAAATTATATAGAATTCACAAAATGGTATTCACATCACATCACATATTCAATGAATAGAATTCACAAAATGGTATGTACATCAAGTTCTTAATTTAACCCCCGGGGAGCAAGGGCATCCAGGGTATAAATCCAAAACGTTTCTCTCATACAAAGTTTTGAGAAACGTTCTGCTTGAGACAGATCCTTAGAGATGGATTCAATAACCCAAATTTGTAGACCTTCAGTGGATTTCCGGTGGACTTCCAAAAAATGTTTCGGGACACTGTGTAGGTCACATCCACCCTCAATTAAAAGACGGCGATGTTTGCCAAATCGCTGTCTCACTGGCCTGATGGTGTGACCCACGTAAAGCAACTGGCAAGGGCATCTTAAACAATATACTACATATTCAGAAGAACAATTGTAAAAGGCTTGTAGGCTGTAGACTTTCGCTTTATGTGTAAAATCTTTTTGGCCGTGTCGCACATAGTTGCACATCTTGCACAACTTTTTTTCGGCATGCATACATCCCTTTAAGAGGAACCATCAATAATGGGTTATTGGTGATTTTGGTTTTCTTTAATTTACTGGGCACTATCTTGTTTTTTAGGGTGGGGGCCCTCCTGTAAGTCACCTTGGGTTTGTCTAAAATAACAGAATTTAGATGGGGATCTTGCTTTAGAATGTCCCAATGTTTGAACAAGATTTTCTCAATTTTTTTATACTGGCAGTGAAACCTAGTGACAAATTGCACTGGGGGGATTATCAATAGTGGCCCTAGAGTTAGTCGGTTTTCCGGGAAGGTAGGCCTCGTAAGCTTGACCTACCCAATCATCAGGATACCCTTTTTCAGAAAATTTTAGATGTTCGCTTTGAGATAAATAATCTGAATCTCTTGTACAGTTCTGTCTTAACCGACAAAATTGTCCCTTGGGTATATTTTTGGTCCACTGGGGGTGATGGCAACTATTAAAGTGAAGGTATGAATTACCACCTGTGGGTTTGATATAGTTTTTAGCGTAAATCTTGTGGAGTTCATGTCCCAGTTCCAAATCTAAAAAGAGCAAGGAATCAGAATGCGAAACAGATGGAAAGGAAAGGCCAAAAGGGTTATTATTACAATATTTGACAAATTCATCAATGAATGGGGTAGAACCATCCCATATGACGATGATGTCATCGATGTAGTGCCCAAAAAAACGCCAGAGTTGGGGTTGTTCTGGGGTTGTTCTGCCAAATGAACATCATTTCTTTTTTTTTTTTTTTTTATTGAAATTTTTATTGAAAATATAAACAAAGATAGAAGACATACAAGGGGTAGGAAACCCCTAAAGAACTAAAAAACAATAACATTGCAAAGCAGTTCACAACAACAGTCCCAGTCGGAATATGCAGATATTGAGGAATGTAGTAAAAAAAGAAAGAAATATTACATTGCACAATACATGCTATAAATGACAAGGAGGCAGATGGCACCATAAAAAAGACCGCAATCAGCAAAGTACACAATATTTTCATATAAGAATAGATTCCTGAAGGTCCCAATCAGCCAATACAATGTTAAACCGTGAAATTTCATCATGGACCGTAGCCGTTAGGAATTCCATTCTCCGTATCTCCGACACCAGGCGCTGGAAAAGGGCAGCATCAGGTGGACCTGCCTGCCGCCAGCACAACGGGATTGCTCTTCTAGCAGCAAGGTAAGATATTAACCGCCTGGTGGGTTTGGAGACCCCGAGGAAGGGGAGGCCTAAGAGATAATGAAGGGGATCCAGCGGGAAAGACAAGCCCGTCACTGATTGTATCTTCGACCCCACCATATCCCAAAAGGGTTGAAGGAGAGGGCATGCCAGAAAATATGGAAGAGTGTGCCCACACCAGTGCCGCAGCGCCAGCAAGTAGCCGGGCAGGACGGGTCAATCCTATGTAATTTGGCCGGGGTCCTATACCAGAATAGCAAGATTTTCAAAGTAGTCTCCTTCTGCACCACACACCGGGAAGACTTAAAGGCCGCGGTCCAAATCTTATCCCACATCTGCAGAGAAATAGGCTTCTGTAGTATGTCAGACCATTTGCGCATATAGAGGTGGGTATCCTCTGCCAAAGGCTGAGCATCGTGCAAAATATTATAAATACTGGAGACTAAATGTCTCTGGTGGGGCCCCTGTGCCATCAACTGTTCAAAGGCCGCGGGCCGCTCCAGAGTCAAAGAACCCATCAGTGAATGGAACAAATGGCGGACTTGGAGATAAAAGTAAAAGGTATGTTCAGGAATGCCAAATTTCTCTCGCAGAGTCTCGAAGGAGTACAAAGTGCGGGAGACCGGGTGGACAAGATTACGAAGCTGGAACAAAGGGGCCTGCAACCACATCCACACCCATCCCACCTGCAATCCATCTGAGATGGAAGGATTGAATAAAACACTAGTGAGCGGCGGGCATGGTGAGGAGAGAGAGCACTTACCATTACACCGGAGCCATACATCCAAGGAGCAAAGCATAGGGGCAAGGCACATATTTCGCAAGATTCTATCGGAGTGTAAATTAGCTGACCACAATAAGGAGCAAGGGTGGACCGGAAAGAGTACACCCCGCTCAATCTCCGACCACCGGTTGGGGGCCACCAGGGAAGACCAGGAGGCCGCCACCCGGAGGTGGAGAGAAGACCACAGAGCTAGCTACCCTGTGGACCTTGTCATTCCAAATTAAATTCAAAAAACTACACTGCAGAGATTTCAGCTGGGACATGGGCACCTGAACTGGCAAGGTTTAAAAAAAAATAAAGTAGTTGAGGAAAAATGGACATTTTTAGGACATTAATCCGGCCTAAAAGTGAAAGGTGATACCCCATACACTGACGCAAGGAACCCAGGAGCTCTCTAAACAGGGGGACAAAATTCTGTTGATAAAGGGTATCGTAAGAGGGTGTAAGCTTTATCCCCAAATAAGAGAGGGTAGATGTGCACCAACGATAGGGATAAGACCCCTGTAATTGGGACAGGAGTCCAGGGGGTATATGAAGGGGTAAGGCCTCTGTTTTTGTAGTATTGACTTTATACCCAGAGATGGCACCAAAAGAGGACAGCACTGTATGAAGGGATGGTAAAGAGAGCAAAGGATTAGTAAGGGTCAGGAGAATGTCATCAGCAAATAAAGATAAGGTGTACTCCCTTTGTCTCATCAGTACCCCACTGATGTCAGGATGTTGTCTAATGGCCTCCGCCAGGGGCTCCAAACAGAGTATAAACCGCAAGGGGGACAATGGGCACCCCTGACGGGCACCATTATGCAACTCAAAGGAGGGTGACATAAATGCAGACGACATCCGCACCTGAGCCGTGGCTGGCGAATAAAGGGCCTCTAAGGCTTTATAAAAGGGACCCTGAAAGCCAAAGCGCTGCATGGTCGCAAAAAGGTACGGCCAACTTAGGCGGTCAAAGGCCTTCTGGGCATCCACACTAAGCACCAGAGCTGGGCGAGGGTATCTATTTAGAAGGTCAATCAGATCTATAGTGCGCCTAGTATTATCACCTGCATGGCGGGATAAAACAAATCCCACCTGGTCACTATCTACCAGTTTAGGTATAAGGAGAGACAACCTGTTAGCAAGTATCTTCGTGAAAATTTTATAATCCGAGTTTAACAGGGCAATAGGACGGTAATTATCGGGAAGGGAAGGGTCTTTCCCTGGCTTCGGGATAACTGATATGTAGGAGTGGGTGAACTGGGGATGGGGAGTCTTTACTTGAAGCAAGGATGCATACAAATTTAATAAATGAGGTGCCAGAATGGGTTGGAAAGTTTTATAGTAAAGATATGGGAGACCATCAGGGCCAGGAGACTTCTGGGAAGGGAGTTCTTTAATCGTAGCGGCCAACTCCTCTACCGTAATGTCAGCATTCAATTTAGCCAGAGCAGGCGCTGATAATTTGGGAAGGGACAGGTCTTTAAAAAAATCATCAAAACGATCCTGGGAGAAGGTAAAGAGGTTCTCGGGGGTAAGACAGTTGTAGAGTTTACTGTAAAAGGCTCCAAACACTTTAGCCATAGTATACAGGCAGTGTGTAGGAGTTCCATCAGGCTGAACCAAAAGGTCAGGGACCGAGTGAAAGGGTCGGGGCCTAAGTTTATTAACCAATATCCTGTGGGGCTTATTGGAAAACTCATGGACAGATCAAGAGATTGTCTACTTTGGACAGATCAAGAGATTTGATGCGTTCTCGGAGGTGCACAACCGTCCTAAGTTTCGCCACTGAGGGAGACCCCACAAGCCGGGCCTCCACCGACCGAAGGTCAGTCAGAAGGGAGGCCTGTTGACAACCGGCCTCCTTCTTCATCCTGGAGCCCTCAGCAATGCAAGAGCCCCGTAAGACAGCCTTGTGAGCCTCCCAAAGCGTAGAAACATCGTCCACAGAACCCTCATTAAGAGTAAAAAATTCAGCCAGGCCATAAGCCAGTCTATCACGGACGACCGGGATCTGGAGAAGGTGTTCATTGAGACTCCAATGGCAGGTCCTTGCGGAGGTAGGTGCAAGTGACAGCTCCAGAACCACAGGCGCGTGATCCGACCATTTAATCGGGAGTATCTCACAGTGCACCGTGCAGGGGATGAGGGGGGCGGATACCAGGAAGTGATCCAGTCTAGAGTGAAT
Source organism: Pelophylax lessonae (assembly GCF_965119305.1). Taxonomy (NCBI): domain Eukaryota; kingdom Metazoa; phylum Chordata; class Amphibia; order Anura; family Ranidae; genus Pelophylax; species Pelophylax lessonae. The sequence goes on along the minus strand of NC_138769.1, from coordinate 124,907,027 downwards.
TTTGTGCGCTGGGGAGTAAAAGGTGAACTGTTTAGAAGTAGGATGTTTAACTCGCCAGGAGTCAAAAAGTTTATGCGTTCGCACACACTTACGAAAGGCCCTAGACTGGGCCACCAGGCGACGAGACGGGGTGTCACAAACAAGGGGTTGCCTATACCTGTGAGGGGACATCACTAAATTGAAATCGCCTCCGACCACCATAAAGGGTTGAGCAAAAAAAATTGGTCTTCAAATTGGAAATAGTTGTATGTTAGACAAAAACGTGTGGCATCCAGTATGAAATATACTTGATCATTGTGCATGGAGGAGTCTTGGAGAAGGAAATATTGGATGGCTTGTAAGCCTATATTATGGGGGGGTGGATGTATATAAAGAGCTAACATCTAGAGACAACCAGATGTAACTCTCTTTCCACCTATATGGGATAATCTGCTCTAAAAGATGGCCAGAGTCCCGTATATAAGATTGCAGATTTTGAGCAAGAGGTTGTAAATAGATGTCAATGAGTTGTGAAAACCCACTAGTTACACTACTCATTGCTGCAACGATAGGTCAACCGGGAGGATGTAGGGGATCTTTATGTATCTTAGGTAAGTGATAAAAATAAGGGGTGCTGTAGTAATCCTTCTTAAGAAAACCAGCCTCTTCCTTATTTATCCCTTTTTTCTGTAAGGCAGACTGTATCAATTGCTCGGCCTCAATTTTATAGGCGGGTAATGGGTCCTGGGGGAGTTTCATGTAAGTTTTTGTATCAGCCAATAGACGGATTGCTTCAGCGACATAATCAGCGACATAATCTGTTCTATGGTACTTCCATACAATATATTTTTATTTTCCACACAAAATATTTATTTCCATTCTCCAGCCACATATGCGCTTTTCATTGTCATATATAGAGATGTCGCGAACATAAAATTTTATGTTCGCGAAAGGCGAACGCGAACTTCCAGAAATGTTCGCGAACGGGCGAACTGGGCGAACCTCCATAGACTTCAATAGGCAGGCAAATTTTAAAACCCACAGGGACTCTTTCTGGCCACAATAGTGATGGAAAAGTTGTTTCAAGGGGGACTAACACCTGGACTGTGGCATGCCGGAGGGGGATCCATGGCAAAACTCCCATGTAAAATTATGTCGTTTACGCAGAGTCGGGTTTTAATCCATAAAGGGCATAAATCACCTAACATTCCTAAATTGTTTGGAATAACATGCTTTAAAATATCCAGTATGTGAATACGATCAGGTATGATGTTGGATCGATCAGGTAGTGTAAGGGTTACGCCCGCTTCACAGTGACAGACCAAACTCTGGCAGACCAAACTCCCCGTTTAACGCACCGCAAACAGTCCATTTGCAGTGGGCACAGTACAGTCTGTGGGCTTGACACTCACTGGCAGGTAACTGCAATTATATTACAGAAGAAAAATGAAATTACTTTTTTATCTGCAAGGTGCTGTGCCACCCTATATGAGTGGTGGGCAGTGGGCACAGTACAGTCTGTGGACCTGACATTCACTGGCAGGCAACTGCAATTATATTACAGAGGAAAAATTAAATGAATTTATCTGCAAGGTTCTGTGCCACCCTATATGAGTGGTGGGCAGTGGGCACAGTACGGTCTGTGGGCCTGACACTCACTGGCAGTCAACTGAAATTATATTACAGAGAAAAAATGAAATTACTTTTTTATCTGCAAGGTGCTGTGCCACCTTAAATGAGTGGTGGGCAGTGGGCACAGTACAGTCTGTGGACCTGACACTCACTGGCAGGCAACTGCAATTATATTACAGAGGAAAAATTAAATTACTTTTTTATCTGCAAGGTGCTGTGCCACCCTATATGAGTGGTGGGCAGTGGGCACAGTACAGTCTGTGGACCTGACATTCACTGGCAGGCAACTGAAATTATATTACAGAGAAAAAATGAAAATACTTTTTTATCTGCAAGGTGCTGTGCCACCCTATATGAGTGTTGGGCAGTGGGCACAATATGGTCTGCGGACCTGACACACACACACTGGCAGGCAGCTGCAATTATATTAAAGGGTAAAAATTAAATGAATTTTTTATCTGCAAGGTAATGTGCCACCCGATATGAATGGTGTGCACATAGTACAGTCTGTATATACTGTATATAAAAAAATTAAAAAATAAAAGCAGACTGATATACCAGCCCTAAAAAGGGCTTTTTGGGGTGCTGTCAGGATGCTGTCCTTACAGCAGGAGTGGACACAGAACACTGGCCTAGCTAACAATTTCCCTATTAATTCAGCAGCAGCAGCACTCTTCCTGCTCTAAATAACTCTGCAGCTTCAGAATGAATCTAAGATGGATGCTGTCCTTGCTTTTTTATAGGAGGTGGGAGGGTCTGGGAGGGAGGGTATGCTGATTGGCTGGAATGTGCCTGCTGACTGTGAGGTACAGGGTCAAAGTTTGCTCAATGATGATGTATAGGGGGCGGACCGAACATCACATATGTTCGCCCGCCGAGGCAAACGCGAACAAGCGATGTTCGCCGGGAACTGTTCGCCGGCGAATAGTTCGGGACATCTCTATCATACACTCTAGGTACTTTTTGGTGTATATAGATGTACTCAAACACGTCAGGAACTTATGTAACTAACTTTGCCCCTGCATTATGTCCTCTTATAGATATTGTGACAGGAAGTCAGGTAAATCTGTGGATGTAGTCACAGACAGGAGATACATTTCCACCTGGTTTAGAAAATTCACCAATTACTATAGGGTGTCAGCTGCAAAGGCAGCAGGAAAGGTAGCCAGGATGGCTTAAGGAAGAGGAGGACAGTCAGATGAATGCCTCCCGACGCTGTGTGAGCATGGGAGAAGACCTCCTGAACCGATGTGCGCTGAGGAGGGTAAAAAGTGTGAAGACTTCTCAAGGTGAGAAAATTAACTATTTCTATGTGGAAGAAATAAATTAACTGTTTGCTATGTGAAGAGACAAGCAAAGGGACATGTTCAATATGAAGAGGAAAAGGGACATGGTCAATGGACATTTGTTGTGTGAAGAAAAAACATGGACTATGGAGTGTCTGCTGTAGCATCAGCAAAGTTTGCCCAACAGTAGGTTGGAGACAGACTCCGTAGGTAGGTTCCTGTATGTGAGAAGGTAGCCGCCCACAGTGGCAAGGATTTATTTTGTGTTTTATTTTTATTTTGATGTTTTTGAGGCTTGCACTTGTGTGAAGTAAATTGCAAGAATAAACCAAACTGTTGTTTGCAACCACTTCTCGGCTATCTCCCTGTGTAAACGCACCCCCCCCAAGGGGTCATCCACGCCCTCCACGGAGCTAATCAACCCCACATATGGTGGAGGTATGCATTGGGCAGAAGCAGAGATCCCTGCAAAGAAGTGCATATGTTCTATGAACTTTGTCTGGTGCATGAGATTGCACAATCTATGTGTGCAGGAGAGGAGATCCTGAAAGAGAGAAAACTACTTGTTTTAAAGAGACAGTGGTCTCAAAATTTTTGATGAACTTTGTCTGGTGCATGAGACTGCACAAACTGTGTGTGCAGGAAAGGAGATCCTGCAAGAGAGAGAAAAACTACTAGTTTTAAAGAGACAGTGGTCTCAAAATTTTTTGCTGGACTGTGAAAAAATTTGTTTGTGGAGTTATTGAAGATGGGGCGATCAAAACGCCTGAAAGATGCAAAGATAGCTGAAATGAGAGACCGGATTCTATGGATGGAGGGGATGTTACCGTCTGAACGAGCCCCATCCATGCCTGAACAGAATCTGCTAAAGAGAAAGGTTGTTGTCCCTAGCAACACCGAGGCAAATGCAGATTTTCAGTGGAGCTTTGCAGCTCAACAAAAGGCTCACCAAGAGAGCATGGCAGGCTGTAAACAGAGACACCAGCAGCCAATGGAGGCCATCGGTTTGGAGGAAACCGAGTATGTGTGCAGGGCTGAGCTGGATGCCTTGCAATGGAAAATGGAAGAAAAGGAACACGCCCTGGAGTTGCTTAAGATGGAGCATAGAAACTTGCAGGCTCAGGTGTTCCAGTGGGAAGAATCCACTGCTCTTCTTTTTTCCGAATTGCAAAAACATAGAGAGACTATAATGGAGAAAGATACCATCCTCATGGAAAAGGAAATTAAAATTCAGATTTTGCAGAAGCAAAGTGTGAGTGATATGTTGGAGTTGCGTAATCAGCTGAAAAAAAGTCTTTAGTCTTTGGAAGCTACAAAAATAGATCTGCAGGAACAGAATGTCGCTCTGAAAACGACATTGTCTCTCAGCTACAAGGAGAAAAATGAGAGAGAGGCTAAATTACTGTGTATGAGCTCACCACTTTGAGAAATCTGGTAGATGAATTACGTACGGACTGTGAAAGTTGGAAAGATGAAGTCCAACGTGTCCAGCAGCAGTTAAAGGAGAAAGAAGCCTGTGTGGCAGAATTACATTCTCATTCCCAGAAGCAAGCCAATGAGGTGAAGGCTCTTATGCAGGGAAAAGGAGATTCTGAACACAAGAGAAAAAAAGTAGAGGCACAGCTGTGGGAATTGCAAGTCAAGGTGTCAGAAGGTGACCGATTGTGTGCTAAGCTGTCAGAGAAGGCAAAACGACTGCAGGTTGAGTTGGACAATGTCACAAATCAGCTTTCTCAGGCAGACAGCAAATCTAGAGAAATTGCCAAATATTTCTCTATCTTGGAATCGCAGCTGCAAGACACTCAGGAACTCTTACAGGAAGAGAGGTGTCAAAGGCTGAGTTTGAGCACAAAGCTCAAACAAATGGAAGATGAGAAAAATGGTGTCCTGGAACAATTAAAAGAGGAGGAGGAAGCAAAGAAAAACCTATCAGAGCAAGTCTCAACACTGCAAGCTCAGATAGTGGATATGAAAAAATGCATGGAAGAAAGGGTTGGTTCATTAGAAAATGTTGAAGATGTGAAAAAGAAGTTTGATCAGATGCTTGGTGAGGAGAAGACTGTGTCTGCAAAATATGCAGAATAACGCGACCGTGCAGAAATGGAGGCGCGTGATAAAGAGAGCAAAGCCCTGTTCTTGGCTCGCTCCTTGGAGGAAGCTCTAGAGTGTAAGGTTGAACTAGAAAGAGTTAACAAACAGCTGTGTACAGAAATGGAAGATTTGGTCAGCTCCAAGGATGATGTTGGGAAAAGCGTTCAGGAGCTAGAAAAGTCTAAGCGAGCCTTAGAACAGCAAGTAGAAGAGATGAAGATTCAGTTGGAAGAACTTGAAGAGGAATTACAGGCAACAGAGGATCTGTCCCAAAGAGGGGATAGTGTGCCTGATGCAGTTTTTACAAGGATCAGTGTTTTGGGGTCTGTCCTGAGTGAGCATCAGAAATTTGATGACATGTTGTTTGAATCACCCCTCTGGATTAAACGCCACCTAGTGGAGAAAACTAAGGCTGTTGGTGAAAACGTGAAGCAAATGAATAAGTGCCTTTCCGGGAAAATTTCCAAAATGGAACTGGTGAAAGACAGGTGGCAGAAGTTTGATCGTGATCTTGAGATACATTGGAGTTCAGATAAAGAAAAGGAGCTACAAGGGAAAAGTAATGCAATAGTAGAAAGTGCATTGAAGAAACCTGTAATAGACTGTGTTGCAGTTCCATGCTTCTTCACTGATGCAGAGAGGAGGTCTGTAATGGATACCACCCAGATCGCTGGGTTCAACTGTCTACGGCTAATTAATGAAGCTACTGCCTTTAACCCATATGATGGTGGAAGGAAAGTTGATAAAGTACAGACATTTCTTGGAACAAAGCCAAGTGAAGCAGAGGTTCTCAAAGTGTTGTGGAAATCATTTGTTGATTGCAGAGAGAGGCGTCTCAAGAATGTTGAAGACATTAAGACTAGCACAATTGAGTTGCCTATGGATCACGGTCCTCCTTGGTGGATAGGACAAACGGTTATGCAGGACAAACTTGAAAAGGAGCGAAATGGCAAAAATGCAGTTGAAGAATGTGTATATGAGATGAGGGACAAGCTGTCTGACATTTATGAGAAATCTGTCAATGAAGATGACAGAAACAGTTTCACCCTGAAGCTTGAAGATACTAAGAGGCTTATCAGTGAGAGTCAAGAGCAGTGCCTGACACATGCGTGCCTGGAAAACTGTGTCCCAACCCTAGGGTTGAAACAAGAGGGGAGGGTATGTGACAGGAAGTCAGGTAAATCTGTGGATGTAGTCACAGACAGGAGATACATTTCCACCTGGTTTAGAAAATTCACCAATTACTATAGGGTGTCGCCTGCAAAGGCAGCAGGAAAGGTAGCCAGGATGGCTTAAGGAAGTTGAAAGGCCTTCAGCTGTTCGGAATGAGGAAGTTAAGGCCTCTATAATTTGTCCAAAGGAAGTCTATTGATTGTTGCCACCTGACGCTGTGTGAAGCTGGGGAGAGGAGGACAGTCAGATGAATGCCTCCCGACGCTGTGTGAGCATGGGAGAAGACCTCCTGAAGCGATGTGCGCTGAGGAGGGTAAAAAGTGTAAAGACTTCTTAAGGTGAGAAAAGGAACTATTTCTATGTGGAAGAAATAAATGGACTGTTTGCTATGTGAAGAGACAAGCAAAGGGACATGTTCAATATGAAGAGGAAAAGGGACATGGTCAATGGACATTTGTTGTGTGAAGAAAAAACATGGACTATGGAGTGTCTGCTGTAGTATCAGCAAAGTTTGCCCAACAGTAGGTTGGAGACAGACTCCGTAGGTAGGTTTCTGTATGTGAGAAGGTAGCCGCCCACAGTGGCAAGGATTTATTTTGTGTTTTATTTTTATTTTGATGTTTTTGAGGCTTGCACTTGTGTGAAGTAAATTGCAAGAATAAACCAAACTGTTGTTTGCAACCACCTCTCGGCTATCTCCGTGTAAACGCACCCCCCCCAAGGGGTCATCCACACCCACCACCGAGCTAATCCCTCACAATATATATAAGATATATGTGTTCATATTTATTTATCTTTATTTACATTATTATTTCTATTTATTATTTTTATTATCATTATTATTATTATTATTAATTTTATTTTCCTTTTATCTTTATTTTTCTTTATCTTCATTATTTTCCTTTATTATTATTAATTTTAGTTTATATATTCTTCATATAATTTTTTATATTTATATTTTTATAATTTTGTTTCATTTACTTATATATATTTTTTCATTTACATCATTTATATATATATATATATATAATATATATATATATATATATATATATATATATATATATATATATATAATTTTTTTTTTTTCTTATACATATATATTGACCATGCCACTTATTTCGCCTGCTTCCATATATTTTAGGTGAGGTGCAATTGTGTATTTATTTATTTATTCTTCTGTAGTGATAATTTTTCTGAAGTGTGTTTTTTACCCAAATATATTTTATCTCACTCAATGCATAAAATTCTATATCCCCCAATGCATATCATTTTATATATTTTTATATTTTATATTAGATGTCCTTTAATCTCCTGTTATTGCCAGTTATACAGGTACTCTTGCTTGATTACTATTATCCAAGGACTGTGTTACTTGCCAACTATACAAGTACTCTTGCTTGATTACTATTATCCATACTATTATCCAAGGACTATGTTACCTGCCAGCTGTGTGCTATCTTCCTCGCTAGTCTGCATATCAATGACAGTCTGTTTTTCCTATTTAAACTCTCTGAATACTACGGCTCTCCAGCACCTGATGAAAGAGCACGCATGTCCGATCGGGACTCTGCGCATACTCAGAAATGCGCGTCGTGCATGCCGATCATACCAAGCATTCCAGCTCCCTGGTGACATGGCCACATTCCTCTCTCCTTCATCTCCACACCGCAGTTGCCTCCCCGGACGCCGCTAAGAGATAGCCGGCTCTCTTCCTCCCATGTGACGGACGGTGTTTCAGTGTATACTGCCTGTAGTGTGTATAGATGGCACCACCTAGAAGAGCTTCATATCATATTTGATGCAAAAAAGTCTGAATACCGTGGTATCTTGTGAGTCGCTACAGCTATTGTTCTTATTTTACAATAAATTTGTCTGAACTTAGAGCGCTTTTCTTTTTGTCTTTTTCATATCTAAGCAAAGCTCTGGTGCTTTTTTGGAGCGGCACCATTCAATGGAATGGGCCTCCCTCCACTCCAAAAATTCACCAAAGAAGCTAATGTACTAAATTTTGGCACTGAGCCAAGCATTTTTGTGCAGAAAATGTGTGACAAGATGTGCGACTGCTACCCTCATTGGGGTGTCATTAAAAAAAAATTCCACCAGAAGTACATGTATTTGTGCCCAGATGTGAATGGGCCTCATCTGTATTACACAAGCCGAGGAGAATCATGAAGAGAAATGGAATGGCTAATAACATTGTATCAGATTGTCTGAGATTTCAGTTCAGTGCACAGGAACACTGGATGTACAATGGATTTCTGACATGATCAACAGTTATTCTGGTCTTTCAGGAAATGTACCAAACAATTGCAGCCCCTGCAACTGGTAAAGGCTGGTAAGGTGCAATATACAGTATTTCATTTTTGTTCTCGGGTTTAGATATACTGTACTTTTTGTTCAAAAATCTTATTGACATGTCATAATAGGTTCAAACAGGACAGCAGTAACATTTCAGCCCTTTAGTTAGGGGCTTTTTCAAGTTCTTTCACTGTTAGGAAATGCAAAGGTGCTACAGTGCACTAATACAATGAATTTAGAAACCTAGAAACTGCTAGGGCCAGTTTTACCTTGTTGCTCCTGAGTAGGCATGGGCTTCGAACACAGCCCGTTCGTCGAATGGCGAACAAATGGGCTTCTTTGTGGGAACTTCGAGTTCCCCATATCCATAATGCACTGCGCACTGGCAGTGCATTATGTGATTGGCCAAAGCATGGACTCTGCCCTCCATGCTTTGGCCAATCAAAACATCTGTGCCATGATTGGCCAAAGGCAGGTGCCTTTAGCCAATCATGGCTCAGGGGCAGCTGTTAAACTCACTACCCTCTCCCTGAAGGAATTCCTCTTATAAATCACCTACTGGCTAAGGGATCGAACCCACAACCTCTGAATTGCAAGCCTGGTATTCTAACACCTACACCACCGTCAAGCTTGCTTAGGCTGAACACACTCTCCATGCCTAACTAACTAACTTCTAAAGATAGAAGTTAGTTAGTTAGTTAAAGATAGAAGTTAGTTAGTTAGTTAGTTAGTTACGCAGGGAGAGTGTGTTCAGCCTAAGCAGGCTTGACGGTGGTGTAGGTGGTAGAATACCAGGCTTGTAATTGAGAGGTTGTGGGTTCAACTCCCTTGGCCAGTGGGTGATTTATAAGTGGAATTCCTTCAGGAAGAGTGTAGTGAGTTTAACAGACAGTGTAGCATCGTTAATAATACATTGCTGTCAGGGAGAGAGATTTTTGCTTTTTACAGTTGGAAAAGAAAAGAAAAGAAATTGAAAAGAATGGTGTGCCCCCCCCCCCAGTCCATACCAGGTCCCTCGGTCTGGTATGGATTTTAAGGGGAACCCCGTGCCAAAATTAAAAAAAAATGGCATGGGTCTCCCCCTAATATCCATACCAGACCCTTATCCGAGCACACAGCCTGGCTGGCCAGGATAGGGGTGGGGGTGAGCGAGCTCCCCCCTGAACCATACCAGGCCACATGCCCTCAACATGGGGGGGTGCTTTGGGGCAGGGGGGGCTCTGACCCCCAACCCCAAAGCACCTTTCCCCCATGTTGATGGGGATAGGGGTCTCGACCCAACAACCGTTGGCTGTGGTTGTGGGGGTATACGTGGGGGGGCTTATCGGAATCTGGAAGCCCCCTTTAACAAGAGGGTCCCCAGATCCCGCCCCCCCATGTGAATGGGTATCGGGTGCATCGTACCCCTACCCATTCACCAAAAAAGTCTACAAAAAATAAAGACAAAAGCCAGTTTTGGACAAGTCCTTTATTAAACAATAAAAAAATAGTGTCCCCTGTTGATCACGTCGCCCACCCGCCCACCACCGAAACATAGAAGAAAAAAAAAGAAGCTTCCGCTTCTCAAGACGCCTCTCGCGCGTAAGGAGCTGTTTGAGTTTGACAGCTCTTTTCTAGGGATCTGACGTCACGAGTGCCCCATTTGGTGTCACTAAAAATGAATAGAACACAAACACAAGTTCTGCGTTTTGCCAGCATTGCCGTGCGATTTGGATTGGAATCTGCTACATGTGAACAGTCAGGGCCTAACAGGCTAACACAACAGCAAGTATAGAAGACTCAGCACCCAGCACCTCAGTTAACAAACTTTGCCAGCAGTTCCCACAATCTCAGATACCTAGTTATAGTATGAATCAATGACAGGAAGAAATTCTGCACTGCAGTTTTAGCCTGAGGAGCACACAAGGGAAAGAGGCACACACACACATAAAATCCAAAATTTGAAACTGTGCTTGGAAAACATCATTATTAAAACCACAACTAATTGGTGATATAAGCAGTGACTCTGCTCTGCTGTGAGATAATTAACACAGAATACATTCAAATAGGTAACAAAACAGCCACGCAAAAATAAAATGATAATAAAAATAATGTGATAGTAATAATAATAATGTATGTGATGCATACTAGCACGTTATGGCATTAACTTTCAGGGAGAAAATTTTTTGTGGTTTACTACCACTTTAAGCTAAGACCAGTAGGCCTAGCATCACATGGAAAGGGTCAACAACTTCCTCCGCAGGACTACAATGTAGCAGGCTAGCAGCATACATTTAAATAGGGATTAATAACCTTCAGGGCAGCATTCAAATGTAGTAGCAGAGCACTCCATACAGCTAAGGGTAAATGTTCCCACTGTTATGTGAATGTGCAGATAGCACACACATGGGGAGAGAGTGCCTGTTCATTTGTAGGTCACCTTCCTTTTTTTCAGAGCCAATCTTTGTCTTAAAATAGATAACACAAAAGCAAAGAAAAAAAATCCATCCTGCGGCCCACTGTGCTTATATCCAGAATGGCAGGATTGGCTTTTGTAAGAGATCATCAACCTTACACCTATTTTACACTCTAGTGTTGAGACTGAGGTATGCATTGCAAGCATGAAATAAGAGGAGGATAAGAAAAGATATTATGAAAGTGTTTATTAAAACAGAAGAAAAAAATGAACTCCAACTTGAAAGGGAATTTAGCAAGAGTTCTTCTTTAATAGTTTGTTTGAACAAGAGTTCGTCCATTTTGATTTTAACCGACATTTTGTGATCATTGAAATAATAAGTGTATGTCTCATGTATTTTGCTTAGAACGAGATAGAATTATTAGTTAGAACTGTTGGCACTTCATTTGGCCCTTATCTTTGTCCTTCCCGAGAAACAATAGCTGTATAGTCTGTAAACAGCTGGTTTCTGGTGAGAAGCAAGGCTAAAGTAGTTTTCCTTCTTGTGAAGAAAATCACTAATGATACAATGTATATTTTTGGGAACATGTCAAGGAGGCGTAACTGTGTTTCCATTGTTCTCCCGTTGAGGATATTTTATCATATAAACTGTATGGAATGAATAAAGCGTCAGATGACTTTGGACAATCATACGCTTCAGGTGTCTTTGTTCAGAGTATTCTCTGGGCCCGCTGGGCATTGTGGTACTACTAACGGCAACAGTAATGGAGGTCCCACCGAGATGGTCAACAACGCCCATGTCCGGTAAGTGTTGAAATTTTCATCTACCTTGCCGTGACCTCTAGGTCAACGACCATATGGTCTGGAGCAGTGGTCCTCGGGGCTCACTAGCGAGCCGGGTTTGCATGATAACTGAAATACATCCCAGGTGATATAGTTTTCTGCTCAGTGATTGTAGTACTCTAGTCTGAATCTCCCCAAGGTAATACTTGGGGTCTGGCCTGTTGATGGGCCCTGGGAGCCGGAGTTGGGGACCACTGGTCTAGAGTAATACCTGTTGGCTGTATAGACTTGATAAGTGTTCGGGGAACACTAAAGAGGCCCTGGGAGGGTCCCAGGTCCTGAGTGACCTAATAGGTTGTGGAAACCTATAGACATAGATGGGATCTATGAGATATTGAAATATATTATAAACAGTACTGTGAAAATTGACTGACCGGTTGTAATCCACGAGACTCAGATCTTTTTCTCTCCTTTGCTTATTCTTTTCTGTCGCATAGAAGTATAAGATAATTTGTATTGTTTGTCTATGATGGTAGGAAAACTTTCTTGATAGCCACTGTACCTGGGAGGTATTGGTCAAGACTCGGAAAGGGTTTTTTCTTTTTTGTCCCACCAGGGACACCCGAGTCCAAAAGTATCAGGGTTTAATTTATACACATCAGTGGCTTGAAATAGGGTTTTGAAACCATGGTAACAAGTGATTATGTGAATGTGTAAATCTTTGAGACATGTCTTATTGAGTGAGAGAATATTGGTATTTGTTTATTGTCTTATGTAAATGGCCTGGAATATTTGGCGAGTAATATTCCTGGAAGTAAATTAAGGTAGAAGAACGGTCTACCTAAAGTTAAAGAGATAAGAATTAATGTATATTGTATATGTGAATTATACTGAAGGTTTTAAGTGTATTATGATTACAGGATTATGCTTAGAAGATAGACAGACAAACTTTCCCATATTTCCGCGGTAATCCACAATGGGATAGGAATAATAAAGAGTTAACTAGGGCTTTTAAGAGTGAATCCTCATTACCCACAGCAATTGCTTGTAAGCAGAAGTCAGATGAAACTGTCCTGGAGTTTTGAACAAGGTTTAGAAATGTATGGACTTATGAGGCCGGTTTATGTGTCACCCACAGTGGCACAGCCTCATGATTCAAACATTTATCAGTAATTTTAAAATCCCAGTACATGCTAAGGTTTTATACTGGGCTGATAAAGACATGGATGGTTTCCAGAAAGCCATAACAGAAAAGGATGCAGCGGGATGTTTTGATCTACCCCGAAAGAAACAGCCCCTTGCCACACATTTTCAGACACCCTTTCAGGGACGCTATCAAAGTGGAAGAGACAAAGGGGGATTCAGGGGCAGAGCAGGGCATTCTCAGAATAGGCCCCTTTTAATAATAGATTTCTGCAAAGGAGTGGTTGTTTCAGCTGTGGGGATCCAAATCACTTCAAAAGGGACTGCCCTTATGAGGACCGTTGTGTCGGTGATTCCCCCGCAGCTGACCAGCCACAGCAACAGAAGCCTAGAGTTAAATTTAACATTAACTGGAAGCCTCAACATCCGCAACAATGATGGTGCCCAGAAGGTGGGGACCCGGCATTTCCCCTTGTGTCTCTCAATTATCAACAACTGCCTATGATTTCACTTTGTGTAGATGGCATGAATCTTCCAGTTCTCGTGGAATGTGGAGAGATTTGCAGCTCCATATCACAAGAATTCTGGAATGGAGAGACATTGGAAGCCGAACCTTCAATGGGAATTAGTGGGATCTCCACCAAGACATTTAGAACCCCCCCTTTACCAATTATAGATAAGTCAGGAGAGTACTCAATCATTTGGCACGGTTTCAGAATAATACCTAGGTGCCCGCTTAGTTTGTTAGGGAGGATGGAGTCATGCATACATTAGACAGACTCTTGGCCGAAGGTACATTTAAAATAGTATTACCTCACAAGATAACATAGCGCCCCTGTTTTTTGTTGTTCTGAATATTCATTTTCCAAGCTAGACATACATAATTGTTTGAAGCTGCGATGTTGACCTTGACATTGGTACATTTCTAGGGAGAGGTGGTTCCCACATTCCTAGGGAGGGGATCACTTCTTGCGTTGAGCCTGTAGGACTACGTGTTCCAGCTTGTGGGACTATGAGTCCCAGCATTCCCACATATATGCAATAGTTTTTTTATGGAATTTTGGGAATTTTGCCATTTATACATTTGTGTATAAAGCATAGGAACCTCTGGGAAGAGTAATAATAATGAATGAAGGAAAAACATAGTTCAGCATAGTCGGCAGGATATTTTGAGGTTATTTTTTATAGAATTATGGATAATGAGAAATTACATTTTGCAAATGGGTCCCTATGTAAAAGGGAGCTCTGGTGCAAAATTTTGAAAATTGGCTACTTGCCAAGAAAGGTTTCAAACATAAATATCTTTGTTCCTGTTATAGTTATGGAATTTATTTTTGGACAGAAAGGGTTACCGCAATTGGTGTGACCATTGAGCCCTATTGGCACCAAGCCAAAAGTTTCAAATCAGATTAACTTTTTTTCTGATTACAGTTTTTAAGTGATATTTTAGGGGTGTCCTCTATTGATGGAGGGAAACCTCTGGTCAGGTTTTTGTAAGATTGGCACGGAGCCAAAAGTTTTTTGTTTTATCTGATTGTGGCATGCAAGTGGCATCTGATGTGCCATGTCTACTGACAGCCATACCATCCGATGCTACCCACTTTACAGTGATTGGTTGAAGTAATGCATTTTTCTTTAGCGTCCTAGTGGACGAGGAGACACAGCCATCTTTGTTTTTTTTTTTTCGGTCCAAGTAACTGACCTGGTGTAAAAATGCCTCAGGGCTAAGTAGACAGTTCAGTTGTCTGCTCTATAGTTCCCCAGACCACACAAGAGGGGATGGACAACTGCTCATGCGTCAGTCCCGCTACAATATGTGGATAACATATGTAGTCACTCTGTTGGGCCCAGTCAGAGCGATTGAGTTTATTGAGAAATGTACATGTATGTGGACACAAAGTGTCACAGGAATAATGACAATGGTGCCAGGAAAGTGTTGTTTACCTTGGTTTTGTTCTCACAGAGGGGGAAAGGAGAGTCAAACACAAAAGAGCTGTGGCTCTAGTGGGTCTTGCCAGCCCACAGTGGATCTTGCCCGCCCACAAAACCAGGATCATTGATTGCAATGGATCTGACTGCTCCTATTTATGACAATATTTTGAGACAAACCGCAGGTCCAGAAATGTCACCAGAAATGTTGAATGCGTTTATGTATCTGAAAAATGCTATGGTTGTAGCGCCTGCACTGGGCCTCCCAAATCATGGAAAAATGTTTTGTGTTTATGCAAGGGACAATTGTAAGACCATGACAGGTGTACCTGCCCAGGAGTATGGTGGTAGACTTTGCCCTATAGTTTTGTCCAAAGATGGTCGCAGTCCAGGCCTAAGGCATGCCTGAAGTGACTCCAAGCATAGCATCTTGTGAGATGGTAATGGGGATGGCCACATCATTTGCCCTAGGTAGGCCCCAGTTTTAAATGGGTTACTGGTATTAAAGGGTGTGTTACACCACAACATGATATATAGGCAGCCATAGAGGGAACAGAGGATGTTTTTGTTGATGATTCCTGCTACAGACCAAAAGATCACACATTATTAGAGCTACAAACGCATGCTACAGAACAGGTTTAAGGAATTAGGTGATGGTTTAGAAAAAGTTGAGAATAGCCTTTTTCTAAAAGAGGTGAGATATGGTATCCCCGCAGCTAGCACCCCACTGTTTATTGCCTAGTATGATGGAATAGGACACAGGGGGTGGGAAAGAACATATGAAGTATTACTGAAGTTTTTTTTTGCATTTACAGGCCTAAATTAGTGAAAGCATATGTTGCTAGGTGCATCACCTGTATTAGGAACAATACAAACAAATACAAACAAACACATAAGGCCAAACATGAGCATCTTCAATACCCATCAACCCCATTTACACATCTGCAAATAGATTTCACACATAAGCCCAACACAGGGTAGAAACAAGAGTTAATAGTGGACATGTTCAGCAGATGAGTGGAAGCTTTTAGGACCACAAAAGTGAGATGCCCACACGGTGGCATGCATCCTCAATCAGGAGATTATTCCTGGATGGGGATGCCTGCTTTGAATTAGTTCTAATAATGGTCCAGCTTTAATATTAATAAGAATGTCAGGAACTAGTTAAAATTCAGAAAATAGATTGTCTTCCACAGAGTTCAGGTATAGTGGAAAGGATAAATAGGACAATCAAAGACGAGTTGAGAAAAAGTAATTGGAATTTTGAATCAAGTGGAACGAAAAAGTTGCTCGCACCTGTCTTTTCTCTTCACAGGTATCAACCCATCCCTTGAAGGAAGGAGATGAAGTAGTGATCAAGCTGTCGCCACATCACAAGACCAAGGCTGGATTTCGTTTTGGACCAAAAGACAAAGGTAGTCGCAGTGACCAGAATCGCTGTCCTTGTGGAGAACCAACAGGCCTGGATCCATGCCAGTCGAGTAAGGTGGATTGTGCGAAGCAAGGCAAAGATAAAAGACACAGATAAAGACACAGATAAAGGAGGAGAAGCAGGTGTTGAAAATCCTCGAAGAGCGAGCGAAGCAGGTGTTATAGTCTCTGAAAATTAGCAAAATTACTGTATTCATAGCAAGGAACTTTGGCAAGCTGTGGATTTTGTTGATGGCACAAGTATTTTTAGTGTTCATCCCAACCTGAATCATAACTAATTGTATATATCACCCAGCGGATCTGGGGCCCCTTGGAGGAATTTGTGGGACACCTACAGTCACCCCTACAGTCACCAGCCCAGACATAGTATCAAAGACGCCTCAGAAAAGGAATAAAAGAGCCCTGTCCCACAGTTCACCCTCCCAAGACACAATTTTGGTATAATGATGGGAGATTAGGCCCAGGAACTGTATTTATATGTGTCACGGACAAATATTGGGGAGACAATTGTGACTATTGGGGATTAGTGGGTTGGAACACGGGAGACGATTAGGAGTACAAACCTACTACTAGCAAAACACTTTTAAGCAGAATGAAAATTGTTAAACATGTTCCCGAGCAATTTAGACTGACCATAGGAAATCCTAGTCCAGAAGATAGTGGAACTTACGTTTTGGGTATCTGGTGGAGATCAGGGTACACTAGCTTCAGAAAGCCTTTTTCAGCTAAGAGATATGTATGGCTCTTCTGAATGGCCATCACAGGTACAAGAGACGAATCCTTTAAGGCCCCGTGTGCAAACTTTGGGAGAAATAGTAGCTATAGCAGATCCCACTTTTGAGGATACTATGGCAATAGAGACAGGGTTCTCTGATGTAAACTTATGGTTAGAATGGATGAGGTATAGTGCTAGCTCACATAACATGTCAGATTGTTATGTCTGTGGAGGAGCTAGGCCGCACCTAGGTACGGTGCCCCTTAACATCCCTGAGAATGTAGAAACCTGTTTTACCAATACCTCTAATAACCATTCTAACTGTGAAACATGGAAAAAAGGAATATCCCATTATAACTAAAGAGTCTAGGCCCACTGGATCTGTCACCATTTACACAGGTAGCTACACATGTTATTTCAGACACAGTGGTGGGGGTAGATTTTTAGGAAATTTTACAGAGGGTTATTGCTCCACCTACAGGTCTACTGTTATAGAGAATTGAACAATGTCTTTGGGAGACATATATTGGATATATGAAAATAAGGACTAGGCTGTCCAGGAAGTGAACAGGACAATGTGCCCCTGCTAAAGCAATAATGCACCTACACATATTCACTGAAAATAACGTAAACACACATCAGCTTAAGGGAAACACTAGAACTGCAGGGAAACAAAAGAGAGAGGTCCCCATGGGTAGTTTTGACCCACATGTTTATATAGATGCCATAGGTGTTCCAAGAGGGGTCCCAAATGAGTTTAAGGCCCGAGATCAGGTAGCGGCTGGATTTGATTAACTGTTTCCCATAGTTACAATTAATAAGATTGGATAAATTACATTTATTATAATCAACAGAGGTTTGTTAATTACATGCGAGATGCCCTCCAGGGAATAGCAGAACAATTAGAGTCCACCTCACAAATGACTTTTCAGAATCGGGTAGCATTAGATTTGATGCTTGCAGAGAAAGGAGGTGTCTGTCACATGATAGAGAAAATAGGTACCTGCTGCACATACATCCCCAGTAATACTGGTCCCAATGGAAAGGTCACAGTAGCTATCCAAAAACTAGAGAGTTTGTCGGTTGAGCTTAAGAAGAATTCAGGCCTTACCAATCCATGGGATGAGTTTTTCTCGGGAGCAAGTATTTTTGGATGGTTAAAGGGGATCGCTACCAGCATAGCCTTAGTGGTAGTTTTCATTTTATTCTTGTATGCATTTATCAAGTGCGCTATGGTATGCTTAACAAAATGTGTTACACCCACTCCTCATCTGTATATGCAATACTTACAGACTAGACACCATGAAAGAGATATTGCTTTATAGGGAAACATGTTCATGTTTTAAGAACAACTAGAAGCTATCCCCCAGGTGACATTCCAGAATAGAATGGCTCTGGATATGATCCTTGTAGAAAAAGGGTAATACCTGTATACTGTACATATTGATAAAGTAGATGGATGTTGTATTTACATTCCTGATAATGCTGGCCCCAGAGGTAAGGTCACTCTGGCCATTAAGAATTTCGGCATTGACAGCCCTTGTGATCAGTATTTTAGGTGATTTAATAGTTGGAGCAAGCTTTGGTATAGCTAGGAATTATTATTATAATCGGTATCATCATGCTTTGTGTGGTACCCTGCTTTAAGAAAATGCTTAGCAAAGGTATAGACAATTTATTCATGTAAAAACGGTAATGTTGCAGGACTAGATCAAACCACCCTCTTACAGCACTCTTACAACCCCTTCCTTAGACTATAAAGGTTATGTAAAGCAATAAAAGGATAAAAGAAAGAATTGTATCATATAGGTGGACAGGGTGTGTCCTTTTTTGTATAACAAGGAGCCCAAAGGACTAATGTCGCCCATCTCTGTTTTAATTACCAAGGAGACTGTTTGTCCATTGATGACACCGTAAGCATAATATGAGAAAATCATTGTAAATAAATTCATAATTTTCAAGAGGGGATTGAAAGGGAATTTAGCAAGAGTTCTTCTTTAATAGTTTGTTTGAACAAGAGTTCGTCCATTTTGATTTTAGCCGACGTTTTGTGATCATTGAAATAATACGTGTATTTTGCTTAGAACGAGATAGAATTATTAGTTAGAACTGTTTGCACTTCATTTGGCCCTTATCTTTGTCCTTTCCGAGAAACAATAGCTGTATAGTCTGTACACAGCTGGTTTCTGGTGAGAAGCAAGGCTAAAGTAGTTTTCCTTCTTGTGAAGAAAATCACTAATGATACAATGTATATTTTTGGGAACATGTCAAGGAGGCGTAACTGTGTTTCCATTGTTCTCCTGTTGAGGATATTTTATCATATAAACTGTATGGAATGAATAAAGCATCAGATGACTTTGGACAATCATACGCTTCGGGTGTCTTTGTTCAGAGTAATCTCCGGGCCCGCTGGGCATTGTGGTACTACCAGGACAGGTCAGAAAGTCTATACTTCACTGGGAGTGATATAATGCCAACACAACTGTTCTAGCAGCCCTGAACTTGTTCCATGATTAAAGTTCAGATCTAGAACACAGCACACAGAGAGTGACACACCTGGTGGTTCTTGGTGACCTGTCCTCCTGGAGTTAAGGTTAAGGTCCAGACTACAGCACAGCACAGCAGCACTTCAGAGAAAATTGAGATGATCCTTCAACGTGGTACTGGCAAGCAGGCAGGCAGGCTCAGCTGAGCTAACAGCACTCAGACTCAGGCTCAGGCTCAGGCAGGTCCTTCCCCAAGTGACAGCAAAAGGCAGGAAGTGACAGCTCAAAGAGAGGAGGAGCCGATCATATGTGTCAGTGGGCGGGATAGATGCTGCCCGCTCTCTCCCGCTCTGCTCTCAGTGCTGCTGTAACTGGCTGGTACTGACTGGTAAACTCAAGACATGTCTCTGGAGTCTCAGTCTGGACTAGAGATGAGGTGTGCAGGCAGAGCAGACAGACGAGAGCACTGTCAGCCAGAGCCTCCCTCATCCCAAGCCAAGCCTATAGCCCGGACGGCACTTCAGGTGGTCAAGGGGAGTAATAGCAGGCAGCAGCATTAAAATAACAATGCATTTTTTTTTTACAATGTATATTGTACACTGATGCTCTGGGGGGGGGGGTTCAACCCCCCTAACCCCCCCCCCCCTTATCTACGGCCATGCATGTGCTCAGCAATGTACACGTACCTTGATGAGCCTGCAGCTGCTGCCCGCTCACATTATATATACTGTGAGCAGGTCGGCCAGTAGTTAAACTAGTCAGCTGTTCAAATTAGTCACAGAGTTATTGACAGGGTAACTTTCACATGCTGACACTGCTAAATTTGGCCTGGGAATCTAGGCATCAATGACCTCTGGACATGAAAGGGTTAAAATACATTTGTACCTTGGGCAGATATTGCGACAAGAGTATGAAATTTGTGGATAACTGAAGACAAATAATATTTTAGATCTCGTTGGTGAATGGATATTCCCTTGTACTGCCTATGTTTATCCATGTCATAAAAGTCCTGTGAAATGTAATTTCCAGTGTATACCATCATGGGATTGTACAACCTTTGTACTGATTGCCTTGTTGTACCATTCTCTCCAGTCATGTCCCCATACAGAAAACAGAAAAAAATGGGCCTTTAAAATCTAGCAAAAATATGAAAATGATTACAGGGTATGCTATTATGTTAATAGAATAAAAGTAGTTTATGCAAAGCATTGCAGAAACACATTGTACAGTACAAAATCACGTACCAGAATAACAAAGAGCTGTATATTACAGTGTCTATTAAACTGCGTTCACATAACTCGCCCATAAAACACGTCTTCAGTTATTTATGGTGAAAAAATATTATGTGGCAATTCCCATAAATTGTAATTACATACCCTAGGATTTCATCTGTTACTGCTTCAATTCCCTCACCATCCATTACTTTCAAAGTAAATTATTGTGGAGGTATTTACTAAACTGTTCCTATTTTAACTACAGGGATGGTAGTGCTAATGATTAAAGACGTGTCTACTCCTACGTTTTAGCGGCCTTGAGACTTAACTGAGTGTAGTGCTATCTAAGCAAATGCTAATTTCAGACAAAACAGAGAAACTCTATAGTTACTATCAGACACTGTTGTATGAACTGCTGGGCACAGTGCTTACTTCTAGCCTTTTATAGCCATAAAACAATTTGCTTCTGTCGGTACATGTCTAATTTATACTTAATTGCCAAGTATACCATTTATTCAAGATGAATGTGCAAATAGATGAGTGGATGGATAGAAACAGGGAAATTAGAAAAAAGGAATTTCTTTATTCTTTATTCTAGTTTTACTTCATCCTTCTAACCACAACTTCTAACCTTTAGAACACAGACTATGTCTAAGTGTGAATCTGAACTGGGAGTGAGCTTTTCTGATAAAGAATGGAGAGAGGCATAATACAACACATGCGCAGCCTCACATTGTTCCAATCATTGGGAATTATACCTGAAACGTATTCACAGGTGATATTTAATACCTTTTAACTAATACAATTGTATCCTAATCACTCCCCCTGTGTTAGAGTCTATGTGGCGAAACAGGATCTCTATACCATGTCATGTGGTCCTGCAAATCCCTACGCTCATATTGGCACCAAGTTTTCTCTTTACTCTCTAACATTCTTGCTCATCCAGTACCTCCTGACCCCAATATAGCCCTGCTCTATATTGGCTTAGAGAAATTCCCAACCAGGTCACAAATTATTGTTGTGCATTTACTCTATGCAGCAGAAATTAACATCACAAAGAGTTGGAATTCTCTAACCCAACCAACCCTATCTTCCATAATTGGTGATCTAAACCTTCAATGTGAAATGCAGAGACTCTTTGCATACAAACATATGACTTATAGTAAACTCCACTTAGCCTGGGTTTACTGGCTCCATAACCATAATTGTACAGTAGTTTCTTGACAATAAATACAGCACTGGAGTATGCTATTTTTTGACTATTTAACATTGTGCTTCTTTTCCTCCCTCTTTTCTCCTTATCCACTTACCCCTTTTCCCTTCCCCCCAGTCCCTGTACTTACCCTTACCTTTTCCCCCTTTATACCCTCTTTCCTTTCCCTCCTTCCCTCTGCAGGGTCATATTTGAGGGTCTTATGTATCTTCCTTTATTTTCTTTATATGTGCTCTATTTAATGAACACTCTTAATTGTGAATCCATTGTTCTATTTCCTTGTATCTTTTAAAATCCAATAAAAATATTGTATAGAAAAAAAAAGAATCAGGGAAATGAGTTTCCTAGTTCTACAGTTGTTCACCATTATCACTGCACAGCAATCCATAATAATTGTTAATCCCATGAGTGGGATTTTTAACGTAATTTATAAGAATAAATGCATTTTTAATTTTTTTTCCCATCATTTAAAGATTTCACTGCTTATTTTATACTGTTGCAAGGAGGTTTGATCACAGTGGGGTTGTATTTGGAATTTTTGTGCATTTTAGCCACTGTTGCCAAAAACTTTTAGTTGGATCATGCAGTTTTGCCAGTTTTGTTCCTAAAAGGGCACCAAAAGTCCTGCATGCTATATCTTTGGCGTACTTTCAGAAAACGCGACAAAAATGTGTGAATGAATAGAAACTCTATGGAACCATGGCTATAACCGTGGGTAAAATGAGTGAAAATCATAGATACCCCCATGCTGTGGACAAACCACAGGACAACAGTGTGGAACTGGCCTAATTACAAAATGTCTGTGGCATATAATTTCTCCTATAATCAAAGGCTTGAAATATCCTTCAACAAAAAGGTGTTTACCACTTGAGTACCTGCCTATACTACCAGGCCATTTTTCAGTTTCCAATGCTGTGATACTTTGACTGATATTTATTCTGTCATGCAATACTGTACTCAAACTAATTACATATCCCTCTTTTTTCTTTAGTGGCATTTAATAAACTAAAAGCTTTCTTTAAGTGGCATTTAGTAAACAATGGGTTTAAATATTGTACAATATGTAGTGAAAAAAAGATTTAAAAAATGTAAAAGTTTGCTATGAGCACAGAGCGGCAACTGTCAGTCAGTGCTCTGTCCCTTCAGCGTTCACTGGAGCAGCGGGCAGGAGAGGGGGCTGAAGCGGCTCAATGAGGTCAGCTGAAAGCAGCTTTAGCCTGCTGTCGGCTGATTCTGGGTTACATGAGTGCACAAGTAAGAGGTATGGCAAAAAGAGCTTTTTTGGTACAGCAGACACATACCAACATTTCATATTCCTGATATGTGTCTGCTGTACCATGTACTTGTATGCAAAAAGTATATTGTTCTCTTTGTTTTGCTTCCTTTGTGTGAAATCCCTGGTGTTTCTGCCAGTCCCCCTGCTTTCCTATTAGAAACTGACCACACTAAGCAGGAAAACACACCGTGGTCAGTTCTCTAACTGTGTTGGAATCTCAGTGTGCTCTTCTCGAATGATCAAACTTGTCCTGATAGCTTTTTTGAATCAGAAATGAATGCACCAAAGCACACAAAGAACGCATGTGGGCTGGACTGACTTGCCTGGTGCACACAGGGCCTTTTACACTCTCATGCTATTCTCCTTTCTCCAGAATCTCTGGTGTATGCACTCGCTAAAGCCCAAGACCAGGCAGGGCCGCGTTCATGTTGCATCAACATTATGGCGGCACCCTCACTTGGATGTGAGCTGTACACCCCGGAGTTTGCATCATAACCGGAAGCTGTATAAAGGTGCATGGTCCCACAATACATACACCTGCTCAGAATGTGACATTTTGAAGGAGACACCACATTGCAGTTTCACTTTCCACCAGTCGAGCTAGACTCCGCCACCCATCTCCCAGTGACTGAGTGGGTCCCTCCGGGAAGCAGCACGGACCCCATGTATGTGCAGAATTAACTCTTGCGTACCATACGGCTTGGTTCCTAGGGTCTCCGCCAGCCAGGTCCAGTCCCAGTTGCTGGGCCACTGACCTCTTGGGAGGTAGGACATGAACTGCTCCCCTCACTATACATGAGACCCGTCACCCCTGCCAGTACCATTCTCCCGCTGTCTGGCTAGCATATCATTCTTTCCTTGTGCTTGTTGCCCCTAGCAGCGGCTTGTCACCACTTCACCCTTGGTGTGCATTGCAGGCCCTGTTCTTCTATATGCCATTACCACTATGCACCCCATTAAGAAACTTCAGACCAGGCATGGAAACGTTTCAAAAGCTTACTGGAATAGTGCAGCATGATGAGAAACACAAGATAATATTTCAGCATTAATTGCAGTCTTTTGCTCACATCACTAGTTCCTAACTGCAGGCTTGTCTCTGCCCCCAGCATACCTGCTTAGGAAAGGATTCACTGCTGACATCTGGGAGGACTGCAAGTCCCAGCAATCCTACAGGTGGAAAGCTCCAGGACACAGGTTTGTAGCAGCTTTGATGGAATCAGGAACAGAAGCACTCTGCCACATCTTACTGGCTGTCTGTGTCTTTTCTTTCCATGCAGCAGGCTGTGTTGTAGGACTACCAGTCTCAGCAGTCCCAGGCATGATGGCTGGCTACTCAGGCAGGCAGTCTCCATGAGTCAGGATGAGAAGGCAGCTGAAGGCAGAGAGGGACAGAGCCCTTGGGGAGGTTGCTGGAGGATCGAGTAACAGCTCAGCTGTCATCCTGTCCTTGCTCCCACATGGCTAGAACAATCTGAGCACAGCTCCCTCCTGATTTATATGCACAGGACGGGGTCTGTGTTGTACCAAATACCTTCCGCTTCTAGGCATTGATAAAGCATTAGAATGTTTTTGTATGGATCTCCGGAGTTATGCCTGTCCACAACTTTATCCCAGAGATCTTTTGACAGTACCTAACCACCCATTGTTGATTGTTTACTTCAGTTGCACTACCAGGAACTGAAATGCTCAAGGAAAGCTCTTTTCATGCTGAGCTAATCAAAATGATCACAGTTAAAAGTCAAATGGCTTTTTGGGCCATTTATAAGGTGATTAGCAATACATGATTAAGTTTACAAGTCATTTTTAGGAGAGGGTGGGGGTTTCCAACCCAGTGATTCTGTTTTTTATTTTTTAATTCCTTTTTCTGACATTGCTATTTCTTTCAATTGTATGTTATTATAAGTATAAATACAGATGGATAAAACAAAAGCTGTGTATGTCTTCGGTTCAGGCTGCAAAGCAACAAAATTTGATTATTTTAAAGGGGTGGATGATTCTTTTCTATAACCACTGTATTATATTATTATATTTGTTTAGTTGTTAGTTATTTAGTTATTAGTTAAGCATTGCTAAGAATAATGCACATTTTCTGCGGTTTACTTTCATTGAAGCTCAGTATATCAAAAGCACCCGTACACACATATGAAATAGACGCTTTGCCTGCCCAGCTGCAGAGTCCAGTAAAACGGACTAAGATCATGATTAGGTTGGGTTAGTGCACATTGAATGAATTATATTATGCATCGTGCACTGGTCAGATGAATTCAAAAAATGAATCCTTTCACTGTTTGTACTGTGGGAAAAGCAGAGTAAAGAAGAGATACATGAGGGACATGGAGGGAAAGATAAAAGGGAGAAAGATCACCCAGGAGGGGTAACATCTAACGGGAGATATTGAAACTACTTAACATAGAAATATACATGAAATGGTTGCTCAGTTGAAGGCAGTAAGAGATCTTCAAAGACAGACTCTGTTCTCCCTCATTGCAGCTGCAGCTGTTTAATCTTCCTAGCCCTCTGTTTGTTGGGCTTCTCAGATGCATTTTCTGCCTTCTTTTAAGCTGTCTTCTAACTCCTAGAATGCCCTGCTACCCTAGGGTGGGCTTTTTGGTTCTTTATGTACTGCTTCTAACCACTAATAACTAATACAAAATAATGTATATTTCAAACTTCATGAAATTTAAAGGTACAACAGCACTGAGGACAGAGTTTACCAACACAAGATGGTAATTTTAATATCAGTGTTTATACTGTATGTTGGCTTTATATGTTGGCTTTGACTGCATTGCAAATCCCTGGAATCCCAGAGTCCTGGGTCTTCCTAGTAACAACCTACAGTTAATGAAGGCCAAGATGCCCAAATGACTAACCCAACTCATGTAAAATTCTGAACATTAAATAAATCTTATTAGTCATTCATGCTGATCCACCTTCTTTGCTGTTATTTGAAAGCAGGGAGGTTGCACAGTATAGAAAGAATAATTATATATTCAAAGAAACTGTGAAGTAGAGCAGAAGTTGGAAAATGGAAAATGATAGGACATAATTATGTCATGAAAAAAAATGAATTTGCCACCTTTAACATGGTAGCAATGTTTTCCA
The DNA here is from genome assembly GCF_965119305.1 of Pelophylax lessonae. Classification (NCBI taxonomy): domain Eukaryota; kingdom Metazoa; phylum Chordata; class Amphibia; order Anura; family Ranidae; genus Pelophylax; species Pelophylax lessonae. The sequence continues at coordinate 124,880,878 of NC_138769.1, read as the reverse complement.
ATTTATATTTGCAGTTCACTAAATGTATGACAAGTAGACAATACTAACTCTTTAGGTCAGCCTTTTCATCAAAGGTCTCATGGCACATTGGGGTGCCTTCTGGGTTCTTTAGGGGTGCCATGGCAAAAATGCCTAAAAATTGCCTCAAATTGCCCAAAAATTATCACCAAGCCAACAAGTAGAGCAAGTTTGCATTTTTATTACACAAAGCCACAGCTTGTTATTGTGTACCATTACAACCTTAAGCACCATGTGGGCCAGCCACTGGCATCCTAACAACCAATGATGATAAGGGAGGACTTCAGGAACCTGCACTCCCTCTTTGTTTGCCCCTCCCTGCCCCTCTCTGTCAGCATTGGAGTCACATAAGAAGGAAGAGTTAGATAAATTAAGCGAGAAGAGAAACACTAGAATACTAGTCAGTACCACTTGGAAAAGGTGGAGGAATAACTCACCTCTAATATTGGGTGGCCCACATGTATGGATGCTGCTCTTCTATAACAATTAGTTTCGTTTTTAAATTTTAAAATGGGGTGCCTCAACATTGTGCATATTGTCAGAGGGTGCCTTGACTGAAAAAAAGGTTGGGAAACACTGCTTCAGGTTGGGACACTGAACTTCTTAAAGTAAACTTGGGCCTTTCCCACGCAGTGCAGAGAAACACGTTAACTTTAGTACAGGTACAGGTCCTAATACTTACCTTCCCAGTTGCTCCCATTCCTTTCCATTCACCCTTCGGAGTGAAGAGTAGAAGCCCTGTATAAACTCCAAGTTGTCACAGTTCTCTCTGTAACCCCCATGTGACAGGCCAGGGTGCCTGAGGGGGCAATAGCCAAGCACCAACACTGTCGCAGGGGAAGGAAAGAAAATCATATGTTCCCCTATATCAGTGATGGTGAACCCTGGCATCCCAGATGTTTTGGAACTACATTTCCCGTGATGCTCATCTACACTGCAGAGTACAGGAGCATCAAGGGAAACGTAGTCCCAAAACATTTGGGGTGCCAAGGTTCGCCATCACTGCCCTATATCAATAGGTACCAGGTATGTGATTTCACTTCCCTGTCTAAACAGAGCAGAGGAGTGCAGTTAAGATAGGTCAAAGCTGTTTCTGGGGTCAGCATTAAAGTGAACCTGTTGCAATGTAAGGGCAAAACCCATGCAGCTCACACAGGTGTTTTTTCCACCAAATAATTTTGGGTTGTCAAAATACCTTTAGCGTGGTATTTAAAATGTATGTAAAGCCATTTTGTTTCACTTTAGACAGAGTAGGGAACAATTAAAATCCCTATCAGATTGTTTGTAATCTAAAGCATCTACCTGAACTTCAATGCATAACAAAAACTCATATCAGCACATGTTAACACAAGTGCGCTGCTTCAAACACTTTTACGTGAACAAGCCCTTAAGTCTAAGCCCTCTGACTGAATTTTCCATGATACCACTTTCTATGGGAAGCCACCATTGCTTATCTGTCTCTGGGGTTGTATCACAGATGCACCTCCACCCCATAAAGATGCTTGAAGGCACTTACCACTGCACCACATATATGAAGGACAAGCATGGCTCATGTAACAAAATTCAGGGCATATTGTTTGCTATGACAATATAGCAGCAATCTGTTTAATTGGTTTACTGTGTTTGTGGAAGGTTTTAGAAAGAAGCCAGCCAAAATGTAACGAGTAGTGGTTGCTTTCATAAAATATAATTTAGTTGTTGTTTCACAGTGTGACAGCAATTTGCATATTTATTAAACCAAACACAATTGTAATTTTATTTAAAAGACTAGAATAATTCAAAGTAAATACAGACAAAAAAGATCCTTGGCACCAGTTTTCATGCAGAAATTATTTTTTCTCTGGAGAAGAAAAAGTTTAGAAAGCTGAAAATAAACATCATGTATTGTTTCACATACTGTTTATAGAGACAGTCTGAAGGGTTTGACAATATAAATGCCTATATTTTATATTTCGCAGTATTTTCTTTCTCAGTACCATACTTACTTTAGAAGAACTTCCTAAAGGCCAGAAGAAAGAGTAGGAATAACAATAGACATTTGATGGAGGGCGGGGTCTACTGCGCCAGTTCATTTAGGGTGACACCTTGCCCAAAGGTGTGCTCACCAAAGGTCGGGACCATGTGGAGGCTGTGGTCATGCGTAAAATTAAGGTAGTCCCCAACTCAGAGATGAGCCACTTGTGTGTAGTAATAATGTACAGAGTTCCTCCTTAAGATATTCCGCCAAAAGTAACTACACACTTGTACTGATGTATGTTTGCATTCAGAGGGACATGCAGAGCCATTACCCACTCCACCAGTCCAGCGTACCTCTGATACCACACTCCCAGTAACAGAAAGGAGTCCTGCCTGGGCACATAACAGGTACCATGCATGTTCATTAGGCCTTGAATCTCTGTAACACCAGTCTGTTCCCAGTAACCAGAAGACCCCCACCAACCCCCTTGCTACCAGAGGACCTGTCACCCAACCAGGTACCACGCCAAACAACTGGTTGCTGTAGCTGTTCTTCCTTTTGGTTACCCATGGCAACTACCTCCCTTTCCTTGCTTTGCGAGTTAACCTTTATTAGCGGTGTTACATATACCCCATATTGCTATAACAGACCCAGGTTCTTTAGGAATACACCAAGACCCAACATGACCCCCTTGAATAACTTCAGACCAGATTCAAAGAAGTTGAACAACTTTTACTGAAAATTCAGCACATCATGTGCAACTAGGGTAAAACGTTCTTTCCCTAACTCTAGTTGAGGCTGCTCCAGCGTACATGTGCAGGTAAATTCCTTGTGGGTGCAGTTCATAGTTGGAGAATCTCAGATGGAGGTGTCCATAGTTATAGGAGTCCCATTGAGTTGGAGTTCCTGAAGTGGACCACAGGTCCCTTCAAACTTTTGTAAAAGTTCCTGTCCTGTCGCCCCCACTCCTACAGGACCCAAACTTCTTCACAGGAAGGGAGGCCGGACCCCAGAAAGCCTGCGAACATGATCAGGGAAGGCAGCAAAAACATTAACTCCTTCCGCCTGACCTGGGCAGCCAAGTAAGTGAACTAAACACAGTAGGCAACCTGCCTACAGAGTTAACGGGCCATCAGTAGGGGACCAAGAAATTAGCGCTTTTAATGATATAATAAACGGACCAGAAAAAGCGTTGTTAGGGATGCCATACATCCAACTCATTTCATTTCTGCAGACTCGCTCAGCTGGTGGTATGTAAAGCTCAGTAGGATCTATGTATAAAAGCAGAAAACATTCTATCTCCATTAGCACACTCTTGTTTTAAGGCTCCATGCACACTATTATAAAAAAAAAAAAAACAGAAAAATGCTGGATGAAAAACGCTCATATTGGATTTTTTTCAGCTTTTAACAGCTAAAATATTTTTCTACAGGCAAATCGCTCCCTAAAAAAAAAAATGTTTTTTCTGCTCCTAGAAACTGAAGCTTCATAAATGCTTCTAGACTAAAATAGCGTGCATGAACACATGATAACCCTATTTGCTTGTAGAAGCAGAAAAAAATGTTCAAAAGCTGCTGCTGTGAGTGTTTTTTAAGCTAGTGTGCATGGAGCCTAATACTTCAAAATTCCGGTCATTCATTTGATTGTTGACAGAAGAGTGGAAGAACTATATCAATTTTTGACCATATACACATAATGTGGGAATAAGCCTATTAATTAGGCAATGCTAACAAAAAGGGTGTACAGTGACCAATAAAGAACAGTAAACACTCAATTGAACAGAGTAGAAGGAATGCTGAGAGCTTGTTTCTGGTTGCTTCTGTGGTTTTACTACTCATCATTGTTCAGTCGCATTGCAGTCTCCTGGGACCTGTGACGTGTCTCAGGAGCTTACGGGTGGGGGGGATTGTGAGAGCGGGGACCTGTCAAAACCAAGTACCCGTTCCCTAACCAAAGAAAAAAAAAAAGTTTCAAAAGTGTTAAATGAGGGTAAGTGGAGGATATAAAGCGAACTTCCATTTTTAGGTGAAGTTCTGCTTTAAAATGCCAGCCAGAAATAAAATGTCACTTATTTTAAATTTGTAAATGTTACTTTTGCTGTAGCAATCCTATAATAGAAAGTTTACAAAAACGTATAGGGTCATCCCCCTCAAAATAAAATATGCATACCAGACCCTTTGAGTCTGGTATGGATTTAAAGGAGGTACCCCATGCAGAAAAAAAAAATAGTCTGAGGTCCCTTACATAATTCAAATCAGACCAGACCCGAGCATACAACATAGCAAGCCAGGAAAGGGGGGGGGGTGAGCGCCCCTTCCTGAACCATACCAGACCACATGCCCTCAACATGAGGGGGGTGCCTTGCAAAGCACTCTGTCCTCAATGGTAATGAGGACAAGGACCTCTTCCCCATAACCAGTTTCCTGGTGGTTGTGGGGGTCTGTAGGTGGTGATGCTTATAGGAATCTGGAAACCCCCTTTTAAAAAGGGAGCCCTGATATACCAGTGCCCCCCCCCCCTTCCCCTGTGTGAATGAGTAAAGGGTAGTACCTCTATCTTGTTAGCAAGTGATAGCAAAAAAAAAAACAATTGCACTTATTTAACAAATGTAACAAAACGATTCAAATTGTAAATTTAACAGACCAAGTGCATGCAAATAGGAAAAATGAATTGCTAGTATTTACATTTACTTTAAGCAACAGGATTTTGTCTTAAATATGCATCACTCAAGCTACAGGATGGAACAAAAGGTGCATCTAAAACAAAAGGCAGGCATCAAGCAAGGAGCTTTTAACTTTGAGCACAAAATTGTGTACCTCTTATGGCGCTTTTCCACTGCATGGAACCAAACGGTTCGGCTCGCTTTTGTGCTTTTCCACTGCTGGTACCGCATGGTATAGTGTAGGAACGGTTCGGTACGGTACGGTACGGCGGCGCTTTTCCACTGCATGGAACCGAACGGTACAGCTCTCAAAAACAGTACCTACTCGATTGTGGTTCCAAGAGGTACCATAACCGGTACCATATCCCACAATCCTTTGCATGCAGTCACTACTAGCCACTGATTGGTCAGAGAATCCCACCCACCCCGTTGTTATCCCACCCACTTAACATAAGTACTACTTTAGTGGAAAAGTAAACCATACCGTACCGTACCGAACCGTTCCAACACCGTACCATGCGGTACCAGCAGTGGAAAAGCAAACGGGGCCAAGCAGGGCCAAGTAGAGCCAAGCCGGTACTTGCAGTGGAAAAGTGCCATTAGAGTTCTCTTTTTAATCTGTACTGTATACCTGATATGTATATAGTATAGACATTTTCTCTCAAATTATGGTTTCTTTGAAGCATTAAAGCCCAACTTCAGAAAAAAATGTTTATTTAGTTGTGGATAGACTTAGTAAAGTTTAGAATTTAGAGTTTTTACTGCTGCCTGGTTAGTTTCCTTAATTTCTTTTGCCTGTGACACATACCCTATCATACCCTGAAATAAGGGTGTCACTTGAACGATTAGTGAGGGCAACATTTCTACATTGGGTGCAGAGACAGAAATATAAACTTGACAGAGGTTAAAATCATTCTTCGATCTTATAAAACAAATTTTCCTTGCTGTTCATGCCTCTGTTGGATAGATTCCCTCTGTCCCTGTATCAGTGATAAGAGGGCAGAAAGTGAGGTCAATTCTAGCCAGCAGGGACACAGGCATCAGTGAAAACCTCTCTGAAGTTCTAACTAAACTGATAAAGGTTTCCTCTGGAGTTAGGTTTTAGCGAAATCTACCCAAAATTAAAAATAGAAGTAAGGTAGAAGACTTTCAGGTAAGGTCTAAGAAGCAAAACTCTGCTTACTTTTGATGTAGTATCCTTCCGTTCAGCGGGTTCCCCAGGCATTGCAGTTGTCCAATGCTTAAAGCTGAATATTTGAAGCCTAAAGCCTTTATATGTTTTGTAAAGTTGTGCCTGGATTATGAATTGTATCACATATGTCAATATTATCTGCAAAACTGTACAATGGTGTTTCCAAGAAACTACAACTAAGGCTGACAGGAAGGAGAATGAATAAGTGGTCTAATTATTAACATATTGCCCTGATTCTATTTTTATAGTAACCTCGATTTTAGGTTAAGATAAAATAACAAAACCAGCGTTTGCTGCAATATGTACCTTCAGTCCAGAGATTTCCCCCCCACAATACATTTTCCTGCCACAAGATATCCTCAACATCATTCAGCTCACTTCCTCCGAGCCCAGATCATTCTGACCTGACCCAGTCAGTGACTGGATAGAAAAAGGAAAGGCAGCACAGTGATGAGCTAATCTCTCAATCTAGTCCACATGTGTCAAACACAAGGCCCGGAGGCTGAATCTGGCACTCTAGGCCATTTCATGTGGCCCTCGTACCTCTCCTGCAGATGCGGCACCCCCTTCGTCTCAGCTCCCACCCAGTTTCAGCAGTTGGCAGCAGAGAGGAAGACAGAACTCCTCCTATATATCCTGTGCCTCTCCTTGCAGCCACAGTACCCCCTTGTCTCTGCTTCCCCTGGTCTCAGCATTCAGCAGACTCCAGCAGCTGACTCCAGCCTTCCTCTTACAAGGTAAGGGGGGGTGCAATGTAATGTAAGGGAGGGTGGGAGACTCTTGACTTTTGATGGTGGGGGGGGGGGGGGGCACTTGAAATCTGACGTAAGCTGGAGTGATGTGCTCTGGACGTCTAGTCTTACAGATACAACCGGCCTTTGAAGGTGACCATAATGCTGATGCGGCCCTCAATGAAATTGAGTTTGACGCTCTCTTCACCTACAGCATGCTTCTTGTTAGCACATGAACTAATTGGCTCCTTGTGTTGCTTCTTACTCACACACTAGCCCTGCTGTACAGGAAATTCAAAAGGCTAATATCAAGTTAAACTCAAGTAATTATGCTGCTTGAATTTAAAAATGTATATAATGATTTATTTATGATTACAGTATTACCTAAATTTGTGTGTTTTAAATCTGCCTGGAGTTCAGATTTATGTGGGAATATTGAGCTATAGTATAGAGACCATAAAGGTGTTTCATTAAATCCTAAGGTTCTGGAAACTGCATTTGAATATGTATGACTGCATCATCACCGTAAAATATTGGAGCATCATAAAGATTTGATGCACCTGGTCCTGTGAAGTGGCCTTATATCTTTTAAGTGCTACAGTAACTAACAATAAACATTCTAGAGGGTTCATGGGCATCTGACCAAATTGGCCTTAAATTGAACCAGCCACTTGCTCTCACTTTTATTGACTTTAAAAAGGCAGATCAAGGGTCAAGGTCCTAAAAGTACTGATTGACAAATGTTTTAGCAGAATGTTAACAAAACACAATCTCTGAGGAAAAGAAAAAAAGAAAAAAAACACACAAACAAATGTACATAGCGAAACCCATATCTAAATTTAGGCCATTATTTTTTGTGTCAAATAGAAGTATCATTCTTAGTTCAAAAGTTTTTCTTTCCTGTGGTCCGGTTGTGAGAAATTATGCCCCACAGGTATGCAGAAACTACTGTATCTTCTTTATGTTCCTTGATGGTATGTCCAGAGATGTATAGTAACTAAGTAGAACTACTTCACTACTATACTTAAGTACCGAAAGGCGGTATCTGTACTTTCCTAGAGTATAATTTTTTTCTCCTACTTCCACTTTTACTTCACTACATTTTTTCGATGATTTCAATACTTCTACTCCGATATTTTTTTTGTGCTGCATAGTTACTCGTTACTATTATAAAAATTACAACTGCCAGAACAGTAGATGGCAGGTTTCATGAAGCTCAAAACACGTGTATTATCAGCGCATACGAAAATAAATGTTACTGTATGTATAAATAAAAGCTGCATTTGAAATAATAAAAAACAATATGATGTTCAAACTTTTGACTTCTTTCTTTAATAACTACATAACACAGTACTTGTACTTTTACTTTCAGTACTTGAGTAGCAATTTTTTTTTCAAAACTACTGGTACTTTTACTTCCAGTACTTGAGTAGCAAAACTTTTAAAAAAACTACTTGCAATACTTAAGTACAAAAAATGTTGAATACTTTAGTACTTCTACTCAAGTCACTTTTTGATTGAGCACTTCCACTTCTACTCAAGTCACTTTTTTATCAAGCACTTGTACTTTTACTCAAGTATGGGTTTCGAGTACTTTATACAACTCTGGGTATGTCTGTGCAAATTCATCCTTGCTTGCAAATTCTGTCTTGATTCTCCAACCTAATATCCTTTGCTACATCTTTTGCATTGGATGAGGTACACAACATTACTGGAGGTACAGCTGTATGAGCCCATAATATTGAAGGTCACATTTGTGTGTGAGATACTTTTAGATTTTTTTTATTGCAGGGTTTGCTTCCATTATTTGTGACTTCATATTCAGAATGAAGTTTCCTGCTGATTAGTTTATGTCTGAGGTTGGGTGGTTGTCTGGAAGGCAGTACTGGGGGTTGTTGGAATGTTTCTTTCAGAGTTTCATCCTCTGTTATGATGGGTTGTAAATCTTTGATTATCTCTTTTATCCCTTCTAGTTCTGGGTTGTATGTGGTGACTAAAGGTACACAGTTATTTGTTTTTTTTTTTCTCTTTGTATTGGAGGAGATTTTCTCTTTGGGATTTCAGGGCTGTGTTTATTCTGTTGTTGATGGTTTTGTCTTTGTAACCTGTCTTATGAAACAAGTCTGCTAGTGTTCTGAGATGCTGATCTTTGTCTTTTGGGTCTGAACATATTCAACAGTTTTACGACCCCCTCTGTGTAATGTTCTGGTACCTTTGGGTACCCTAATTACTCTTTCATAAGTGTATGCGCCCCACCATTCTCTTTTGGTAAGGTGCGCATACACCTTTAAGACTGATGCTGTCATCACTGAGCGCCGAACTGATGGCTATTTAGATCGCCGGCTCTTACTCACATGTGTTCGTTCAAACTGCTTTGTGCCTTGATGCTAACCTGTCTTGAAGCTCTCATGCTTGCAAGCTTACCTCGCTGTCGGAACCACGCTGCGCTGATCCCTGTATCCCGCTACCGGATCATCCGCTCTTGCCGAACCTCTCCTCTGCTACATTGCTATTAGTGATAAGTACCCCGTAGGGGAAACCTCTATAACTTTCATACTAAAGCTTACACTATCTAGCTCTGCATACTAAGGACTATTACTACATCTGCATTATCTAAGATTGCTAGCTCTTGAGCCTACTACCACCTGTTCTTGCACTGGGTTGATCTCTCTTGTATGTCCACCTGCTACTCTGTCATCTGCTACCATACATGATTGCTAAACCTATCTGCATCTCATCTGCTACTATCTTACTCTCAAGAACATTTCCTTTCAAGTGTCTGTCATCTACCATCTCTACCCAACCTGTCTCTTCAGCCTATCATCACTGTGTTACTATATACATAAGCCACTCTAGGAAACATCTTATTGAGTGTGTGTATTTACTTGCTGAATTTAGATCCTCCACACATGATGAGTCATTGAGAGTTGGGAATGGTGTCTCAGCGTTTCTCTACATGACTACTGAAGTGGAATATTTCTGCAGCTGAAAATCCACATCATACATAAAACGCAGGAGCGTTACACTCTGTGACCATCATCTCCCCCCCATATAGCTCTCCCTCTGATGAAGGGGACATACCCTGAAAGCTTGTCCTGAAAAATTGTATGTTAGTGCAAATAAAAAAGTATCACAGACTGTAATGGATCTTAGTACCCCAGGTGGGCACATCCACCGGACCTGTGTCTCCTGTCCTCCAAACGCACCCACAGCCTGCGGAGAAGCCATACCCAGCCCTTAACCCCTCAATCACGAGACAATCCACACAGGTGTTGAGGGTTCAACATGCAGAGCTTAAACTGTTTATTAAATTCCAAGACATACAGTTTTACACACAGTTAGGGAAACTCCCCTTAGCCTTGCCAAAGGGGGAAGGGGACAAGGAACAACCAATGGGAACTGAACATTTGTACATTAAAACAGGCTACAGATAACCTAATGAGCTTATGGTAAACAGGCAGTCTCTCAATACACACCCCCTGTGGAGAGATGTGTGCAGTCCAGACCATTGTCTATGTGTCATCAATCCACACAATTAGACACAGAAACAGGAGGGGGGGGTGGGGGGAGAAGGGCTGTAGCATTACATTACATTAACTCACTGCCAGCATTCCCCCAGGTCTCCAGTATCTTCTGGCCCATAGTCTGTCGGTAGGAGGCTTGCGCACAGTCCCCTCCAAAACACACAGTGACAGTGGGTTCTGTCACATTTCTCCCCTTTTAAAAACAGACTAACCAGGTTCCTGACCCTCGACTGGTCTGGACATGCGTTAGTCACAAACTTCCACCCCAGGCAACCAGGAAAAGTAAAAGTACGACTCTGGCGCTGGGGAGCAAAACCGCACATAGGGTCTCCCATGAATAAAAACAGAGTGGGAACAGCTGTCTGCACTCCTCTGATCCGAGGCTGGGTTGCAGATATTGGGGGGAGCTGAATAATCCTCTGCCCTGGTGCCAGCACTTCCACTGATAGGGAATGTAGGCTGGTAGGGCTATGCATTTGGGGAGAAAAAGGTACTTGCTTTTCTCCTGGTGTAGTTACCAGCCGCTGAGAAGGTATCTTGCAGGGACTGTCTCCCGGATTCTTCATCTCTTGTTCTGATGCTGGGCAGAGACCATCAGCGCTCTGTCCTGTAGCCAGCACTTCTGCCAGGGGGGACATATGCAAAAGTTGGGTACAACTGCTGGAGAGGAGGAAGGGTTGTCTCCCCTGCCGGTTCTGTGACCAGCCACTGGGGTGACTTCTGACAGGGGCTGTCTCCCAAACCCTCCAAAAACATACTGAGGATGGGGCAGGGGCCAGCGGAACTCTGCCCCATAGCCAGCGCTTCTGCTGGGGGGATGAACATTGGGGTAGTGTCCAATTGCTGGGGAGGGAGAATTGCCTCCTCTACTCCCGGTGGGGATCTCTGCTGTTGGGAAAACAGCTCACGCAGATCCTCTCTCAGACTCTCCAGATCCAATTCTTTTTATGATGCTGGGCAGATGCCAGGGGCACTCTGCCCTGTAGCCAGCGCTTCTGCTGGGGCACCAGATGAGATACTCTGGACTTGCTGCTGATCACCATTTCCCAGCCTTCCAGCGCCTGTCTCAACTCCCCCTTCTGAGACCTTCATGCTATTAGTTTGTCTCGCTGCCTGGGGGACCTCCGATGCGTTCCGGCATTCTAGCGCTCGCAGTGCCCTCTGTATCATCGCTGCTTCTTCCATTGCGCTTAGGATGGGAAAACGCAGGGCCACCCCTGGCCCCATTTGCTTCTCATCTTCGTGACTGTCTGCTATTTCTCACGGACAGTCCCAGGCAACGGGAGCCATGCCAGGCTACTGATCACCGTCAAACAGCCGCTTGTAGGCAATCTCGAGCTCCCATTTCTGCTCAATCAGGAACTCCAATTCCTCCAGGTCACACGCCTCTTCGGGGAGGTCCAGCACCTCATCTCGGAAGTCCAGGATGTTTTCCAGCCGCCACTCCTTATCGCTCCCAAAGTCTGGGTCTCCGTACATTTTTTGATGGAGCAGCCCCACGCCGCCATAGCCAACGCCTTCTGTCGGGCTGCCATCTGCTGTACCTGGCCACAGTTGAGCCGCGAACCACCGGAGGGCTCTGTAGCTGATGTCCAGCCTCATTTCCTCCTGGACCAATCTTCCGAGCTCCGTCTTCCCTTCATCTCGCGGTCGTTCCCTCAGGAACACCTCTCGTGCACGGTACTGCGTCCGGTACATCTCTGTGGAGGAGGGAAGGATCTTCCCCTGATGGTGCCACTCATGGCTTAGCGCCTCATGCCAGAGTTGCCGGCGGATCACATCCTCCCAGCCGAGCATGGTGTGCTCTGTCGCTGGTCCCCGATGATGCTTCCGCATGCCTTGCAGCCTCCTCCCGAACTCCGCTCTCATGCTGGCTGGTCCCCGTATCACTCCTTGGCAGCTGCCCAGATCTTGAATCCTGGTGGTGGTTTGAATGTCCTGGACAGCAGGAGACATCCCACCGCTGCCAACCAATGTAACGGATCTTAGTACCCCAGTTGGGCACATCCGCCGGACCTGTGTATCCTGTCCTCCAAACGCACCCACAGCCTGCGGAGAAGCCATACCCAGCCCTTAACCCCTCAATCACGAGACAATCCACACAGGTTTTGAGGGTTCAACATGCAGAGCTTAAACTGTTTATTAAATTCCAAGACATACAGTTTTACACACATAGTTAGGGAAACTCCCCTTAGCCTTGCCAAAGGGGGGAAGGGGACAAGGAACAACCAATGGGAACTGAACATTTGTACATTAAAACAGGCTACAGATGACCTAATGAGCTTATGGTAAACAGGCAGTCTCTCAATACACACCCCCTGCAGAGAGATGTCTCCAGTCCAGACCATTGTCTATGTGTCATGAATCCACACAATTAGACACAGAAACAGGAGGGGGGGGGAAGGGCTGTAGCATTACATTACATTAACTCACTGCCAGCATTCCCCCAGGTCTCCAGTATCTTCTGGCCCATAGTCTGTCGGTAGGAGGCTTGCGCACAGTCCCCTCCAAAACACACAGTGACAGTGGGTTCTGTCACATAGACAGTACTCAATTTTGTTATCTTATGCCTCGTTTCTACTGTGTGGTACGGTTTGGTTCGGTACAGTTCAGTACTGTTTGGAATGGTACACCTTGATCAGGATTGCGTTTCCACCGCCAACAGTACCCTTACATGATAGGCGTGGTGTAGCCGGAAAGTAGTGATCGATGTCACTTGATAGGCGTGGTGATAGGCCAATCAACCAATCAACGTTCTGCAGAGTGTAGCTCCACCCTGTTGGTACGGTACTATTGTGCTTGGTACCCTAACGAAAGGATCCCAAAAAAGTCGTATGGTACGGTTCGGAATTAGGGTACCATTCACAACTTTTGACAATGGAAACAGCAAAAATTGCGTACCATACCGAACCGTACCGCTCAGTGGAAACTAGGCATTTGATACAGTAAATCCTTCTGGAAACAGTCACTTGAAGCCCTGTTGGGTAAAAAGGCAGATGACAGTTCTAAGACAGCATTCCGCTTACTCTCTATTATTTTTACAGCAGTGCAGCAAACCATTGCAAATGTCTTGAAAAAGCCTACTACTATCTCTTTTAAAGAACCCACATTAATCTTTGCATGACATAAGAGAAAATGGCAGCCACATTTGATGACAAGATGACAAAATTCTTAAAAATATAGAAACCTTCAATCTTTATACTTCCCTTTTTTTTCCTCTTTCCATGTGACCCACCCACCACAGAGAAGGTGTTGTACCATTCTATCTGCACAATATACTTTTGTCTTCATGATACATTCCATTTGGAATGAACCCTTTCTCTTTCTTTTAAAATATGTTTACTGGCGATCTTCCATCTGCATTGATTCCATTATTTTCCTGCTCTTTCGCATTTATTTTTTATCAATTAATTATTTTAGTTTAGTTTAGTTTATTCTTTTGAACGTATTTTGCTGTTGTTATGCTACTGGACCCTTTGTAACTAAACATGCTTTGACTCCATGTTGTATTTTGCAAAACTTTAATGAACATATTGAAAGGAAAAGACCTTTGAAAGTGTGGAGACTCACTGTGGGGAACAGTAAAATCATACAGCATTCTCCAACAATACATCAGTCTTTTTCAAAGCCAATACGGCAAATCCAACAATGGTTTTATAGACATCTTTGCTATTGAAAGCAGAGTGTGACAGGCCTGCATCCTTTCATCACTTCTCTATTGACTATAGACTTTGTTATAAGGAGAGCAATGGCAGAGGCTCCACATTCTGGAATCCCATGGTAAGACCGACCTCGATTTTGCAGACGACATTGCACTACCATCAGAAAAAAATCCTGGCCTGCAACATCTTACAAAGAGTATTTGAAGCTGAAAAGGAAGGCTTTTGCATCAGCACATGCAAAACCAAACCTCTTAAAATAAACCAACAGGTAAATTTTCAATTGATGTTTAAAGACCATGCAATGGTGGTTTGGAAAAAGATGTCCAGTGCAGGATTGACAAGGCAGCGTAATTTCTTAACATTTAAATCAAACCTCGTCTATGCGTTCACTTGCTGCCACTGTGGGGGTGTGCCTAAATGTTACAATCAATAAAAAGTTGCAGCGCTGTCTATAAAAGTGATATATATATCACACACTGAGTGTGACATAACAATTCATGACGAAGTACCACAAATCTAATGAACATACTAAAGTCCAAGTGAAAAGTTCAAATTAAATAAAAACAATGTTGTAGCTCCCAGTGCTCAAATAACTCAGGTGTCACCAAGATGATATCCTCCACCAAATAGAAAAAAGTGAACTTCCCAGAACCGTATGCTGTCTAAGTTATAGGAAAGCAAATGCTCAATATGACTGTGATGTCAGCGACAGGGATGGGTGTGCTCCCGCACATTCAGAGCTGTGTCATCAAAAGGTATTCAAACCGATCATATAAGATGAATCACCAGACATGAGAAAAAGGTGAAATCTCACTGTGTAGTATTTATTAAAACGATACAAATAAAACTTAGAATACAATGAAAAACATAAACTCACATGAGCCGAACACTCAGCAAATACTATAAATCCATAAACAAGGTCCAAAAGGTGCAACACAACTAGTGCAGGCAATGGTAATGCACTTACTGTGAGTGTCAAACTAAAAATAGGATGGCGGCTAGACCTCAGACGTATATCTCTGCTCTTTCTATATATGCTACAATCATTATTCCCACAGCCCTATATGCCAGCAAAACATAAATAGACAAAAAAAAATGCCTCAAAAACAACGAATTTCACAGAAGATGCCTATGTCGTTACAGAATGCAGAAGCAAGTTTGGAGGCATTAGCTGGCCAGACATATTCTGCATGTAACTGGCCACCACATACCCTAAATCGCAATGCACCGTACACCCCAACCTAGAAGAAAAAAGAGGCAAGGAAGACAGACGACAACCTGGTAGTCTACACTTTTGAAAAGCCTAAAAGCCATCTAGGTCCAATGGGATGAGTCTAAATCAACCACAGATGACAGAATCGGATGGACAGCACTTAGTGCCCAATGTGCCAAACTGCATGGGAGGAACTAAACCTAAGTAAGTAAATTATTACAATGATAAGTGATGGGAGAACAGAAGCATGTCCAGTAACCCAATGGGTTCCTTTTACAAGACCTCATACAGTAGCAAATCTTTTCTCAATGTCTCATCTGTGCAGAGAAAGAGAGAATGACAAGACTGGTGCTCTTTCTTTTTTAAAAATAACCATAAATGTTAATAAAATTATAAAGCTGAAGGCTAGTATAAGTACCTGCTGTGCATTAATGGGAGGCAGCTATGGGGGGCTCACGCTGAACTGCTTAAAGGTCCAAAGAGCCCTTTTACCAGCTCACCTAAGAAGGGAACCAAATACAATACATGTAATAAACATTATGGTGATAATTGATCAAAAGAACAAGGTGCATTTAACTAAAAAGCCAGCTGCTTTGAAATCTTCTACACAATTCTATTTTCTGGGCAATTTTGCAGTTATGCTCTGTAAGATCACGCTATAATTTGATTGACCTATAATGTCAGCAGCAGTGTCCACAAAGCCATAAACATATGGAGGTAAAATCGGCAAATGTATTATTATAATTATCAAAATTAGGACTTTGGGGAAATCACTGACATTTTTATAGAAAAAAATTCACCCAGAAACTATTTGAAACCACTAAACAACTTCATCATTCTCCACCAAAAAAAATCGCTTTTCAAGAGACTGCCCTATCATTCAGCATCCATATTATACTGAAAATACATTCATTTTAGACTATCTATAGCAGCAAAGCTTCAAAAAATGATTAAATTAAATCACTTTAAATATGCAACTAGCATGCATAAGCGGAGAAATTATGCAATAGATGTGAGAGGCGTGCAGAGTAATAGAGTGGTGTTTTAGCAATGTGTCAGAGTTCAGAATAAACCTTGTGTAACAAGACAGCAGTGCTGAACATTTATGTGTGTGCGAATCCCTCCTTCTGGTGGAGCTTGCCTGAGGATTTGAGGCCTGCCTTTCCCTTCTTACACATTCCCAGCGAGGATGAACGTAAACATGGCTCTCTCCAGCAGCAGAGTTTATGACTGTATTGTGATAGGAGCAGGAATTCAGGGATCCTTTACTGCCTATCACCTAGCTAAAAACCAGAAGAGGACTCTGCTTCTAGAACAGGTACCAGGGGGGTGAAAAAAATCAGTATTTTCTCATTTATTTAATACAGTGTATGCAATGATATATTATTATTTTGCAGTGTGTACAGATACATGTGCAGGTTAAAGGAAAGGTAGGAAGGATTAAAAATGGCTATTGATTTATAAAAGGAAAACCAAGAGAAACAGTGACCTTTCTTTAGTGTTTTGTGTTTGCTCAGAATGTTGAACTTTGGAAGATCAGCACAGGCCATTGCACAGAGCTCTCCTGCCGCCGCACACCGCATTCATAAAGTCACAATACTATATTTAATATGGTTTATAACAGTTCATTTAAGGGACTATTAGACCCCGTTTACATCTAAGCGTTCCAGAATTGCAGCAAAACATGGGACGCGTTGGCAATGCCATTATTTCTTGAGGGCACCCCAAACATGGTGCAATTTTGCCGCAGTTGTCGTGCAACAAAACACACAAAAAATGAAACGCCAAACGCGCCTGGCTCTGTTGGGTACATGTGCTTTTTTGGCATGTTTTTGGAGCGGAGGGAGGCCCATTCAAATAAATGGTATCGCTATAAAAACATTCCACAGAAAAGCACAAAAAGGCTAAAGAAAAATGTGAAGCAGCAGGTGTCGCTACAGTACTCTTAGGTGAGAGCTAATGAAGGATAAGGGTGCATTCCCATACTGTAGGTCACAACTGCCCCTCTTTTTTGAGAGTCTGCGCCTCTTTTGAGACCAAATCCCGCATGCAGCCTCAGTTGTCCTTCTTTTTGGTCTGATGTGTATATCTCTGTACAAGATGTCCTATTTTACTATCAAAAGTGTTATAATGAATTCAACTTTTTTATCCAACCTTTAAATTACTGCATTTGTTATTTTCAAAAGCCAATATAAAGACAAAAAAAATCTCTTGTGTGCTTTAGCCAATCATTTTCTGCATATTCGATCTCTGTGATTTGTGTAACCAGGGCTGTGGCAGGGACGAATCCTTTGCCTACATACTGTGTGCTACAATGTGCCCCCCTTTATCATTTCAGAAAGTTGAGAGTCATGGAACCTTCCATTTATAGTACACGTATCCTGCCAGCTTATCTTCCCCCCTCAGTCGAAAGTATCATACCCCCTCCACCCCCAGTGCATACTTACCTGAATGTAAAATCTTCCTTTGCCACTAGTCACATTGGGCAAGCCTACATCTCCAGCCTATAGAGACAGCATTATAGACATCTATGATTACCCATTGCACAAGTTTGGCTAGTTGCCAGGAAAATTTTAGCTGCAGGATCATTGTGGATGGCCTTGGCTGTCAGATCCAGGTAAGCATTCATCTGGGATATGGGACAGTTATACTGTATACTTTATTTTAACCGCTTCTGGACCACCTACTGCACACTTACCGTGGCAGGGCAGCCTGGCTGCGTGAAGCGATGTACCTGTACGATGCTTCTTCTTCCTAGTATGGATCTCTGTCTTCCCCCAGTCAAACCATCTCCCACACAGGTAACAAGCACCCCCTAGGAACACATTTAGCCCTTTGATCGCCCCTAAGATTTCCCCTTCCCAGCCAGTGTCATTAGTACAGTAACAGTGTATATTTTTAGCACTGATCACTGTATTAGTGTCATTGGTCCCCAAAAAAGTGTCAGTTTGGTGTCCAATTTGTCCACCGCACTGTCACAATCCCACTAAAATTCACTGATTGCCGCCATTACTAGTAAAAATAAAATAAAAATGCCATAAAAATATCCCATTGTTTGTAGACACAATAACTTTTGTGCAAACCAATCAATATACACTTATTGAGATTTGTTTTTACCAAAAACATGTAGCAGAATACATGCTGGCCTAAATTGATGAAGAAATTAGATTTTTTACATTTTTTATTGTATGTGTTTTATAGCAGAAAGTAAAAAATATTGCTTGTTTTTTTTTTTTCAAAATTATCAATCTTTTTTGTTTATAGCGCAAAAAAAAAAACGTAGAGGTGATCAAATATCACCAAAATAAAGCTTTATTTGTGGGGAAAAAAGGACATCATTTTTGTAAGGGTAAAGCTTTGCACGAGAGCGTAATTGTCAGTTAAAATAACGCAGTGCCGTATAGCAAAAAATGGCCTGGTCATTAAGGGGAGAAAACCTTCCGGGGCTGAAGTGGTTAAGGGGGCTAGAAAGACAGAATGAGTGTTTTTATTTTTTTACATCAATAAACAAATTATAATCTATTCTACTTAGTAATGTGTACTCAGAAATACCTCACCCAATGACTATATTACATGATTGTATACTATCAGTCCTAACCACAAAGTAACATATACCTCGGCCTTGCTAAATTAGCTTTGGAGATTGATCTTTGATCTAGCATGGCCAATTCAGGCTGTAAAGTTTAATACAATTCCAGTGTAATACAGTCACATTATTAGCCTGTTATACATTTACTGACAGGGCTAGATTCCATATACTACATACACATATATATATATATATATATATATTGTATACTGTATATAACACACCATTAGATCACTTTTACAGTGCCTGGGGTGCCTTGAGATTTCTTCAGGGGTATGCCCAAACATTTCCCAAAAATTGTATACAAGCTGGCATGTGGATGAAGGCTGTCTTTTTAATTACACCCAGTCACAGGTTTTCATTGTGCACCATTACAACCTTCTAGCTGCCGGCGTCCTAATGACCAATGGCATCATCAGTTGATAAGGACGATGTACGTCCCCTGCATAGCATTCTTGTTTGACCCTACCTTGCACCTCTCCATCAGCACGGGGGTAGCTGAGTGATGGAGAACAACTGAGGAAGAAGGGAAACATTGCAATACTAGTCAGAACCAGCTTGCAAACATGTATTTGCTTTGGAAGAATAAATAGCCTCTAACATTGGGTGTCCTAATTGGACTCGTGGATGTTGCTGCATTTTGTAAAACAATT
Source organism: Pelophylax lessonae (assembly GCF_965119305.1). Classification (NCBI taxonomy): domain Eukaryota; kingdom Metazoa; phylum Chordata; class Amphibia; order Anura; family Ranidae; genus Pelophylax; species Pelophylax lessonae. The sequence goes on along the minus strand of NC_138769.1, from coordinate 124,861,677 downwards.
AGAATAGCTTTTACATTTTAGAATGGGGTGCCTCGAGATTGTCCATAATTTTTAAAGGGTGCCTCAAGACTGTCCATAATTTGTAAAGTGTGCCTCGAGATTGTCCATAATTTTTAAGGGTGCCTTGACTGAAAAATAAAGTTTAGAAACACTGTCATAAATGGTTGAGATCACACAGTTCTTAGCATTCTCAGTGGTAATTGATAAATATTCCTTAGAATCCGGTTTGACTCTTCAATCTATTTCTGAAATTCAACTTTGCCAGGACAGGTGTCCCTGCTAGAAAAATTCCACTCCCTTTCTATTGTGATGACAATTCCAATTTATAAATTTGCCCCAGAGGCATACAGACATCAAATAAAACCAGGGGAACTTATCCTTCCTTACACTAACCAAATTAAAAAAAAATCTTTTAATGCTAGTAACCATTACCTCCTATGAGTCAATAAATCTGCCACCACGGAGTTGAACCATGTTGTTTTCCTAGTGAAAAATAGCATGTTAATTATAAGTACCCTTTGACTTTTCATAAGATGTGAATCTAGATTACAGGTTGAACAAAGTAGAAACTGTACAGCTGTAACACGTGGCAAGTAATGAACAGAGATTAAGGCTGGTAACTGGTAATACATATTCAATTTCCCTGTACAATTTTCTGTTAGATTTACCAAAAACCATATAATATGAGGTCAAAACTAAACAACACTTTCAATTGTATCCAATTAGGCAGGCCTTTGTACTACATATGAAATTGTCGCTATGTTCACTCTCTTGCGCTGTGCGATAAGTCTCAACGTGGTGTCAAACTCCTATCTTGACATCTTACTTCATGTGGGTAATGTGCTTCTCGTTGCCCTCAAAAGACTGGGGACATCCGATATGGCTGTAAGTATATGGTGCTGTCACTTTGTAGATCCTCCTCTCATGTCAGAGTAACATGTCTCAGACATAAGAGGAGGATCTGCAAAGTGACAGCACCAGGCTGAGAGGCACGGAATTGGACCACATGAGTCCTTCAGCTATACCAGTGGTCATCCAGACAAGGCTCTGAAGAAGAGGGTAACCTCGAAAAGTGTTAGTCGATGTGTCTACGAGCATTGTGAATTTACGTATATGGACTTAAGCAGATGATGTTATGTCTAAACTATAATGCAAGCATTGATTTGTGAGCATATTCACTTTCTTTTTTTACCATTTAAGAAAATATGTTTAAGGATAATGCGCTAGGCCTACACGCCTTCTTTGTTTCCTATACTTTGTACTACATAGTTGATGATAAATCTAAAGAAAATTGTACAGAAAAGTGTAAGAAACTTGTATAATGTATGGCCAGCCTTAGTTATGCTGGTTTACTTTTATGTACTGTATACAATTCCACGTTTCATATAATGAACATTATTTCATTAACTCACCTAAATAAATCTTAAAATATCCTTTTAATTCTTTTAATTCATTGATATGGTTTTAAATATTACGTTTCTATTTTAACTTGATGTAACAAAGGTATATAATATTTTTAGATTTACATTTTCAACAGAATAATTAAAATAATGATTGAAGAGAATAAATGTATAAATGAGTAATACTTCTTTAAGGTTAATCTCAGTTAAGACACCAAAAAGTGTAATAATCATTGAAGACAAGTTGCGCCATTAGATTAAAAAACCAACACCCACCCCATCCTACTCATATTGCCACCACACCACTATATAGTATATAACTCCTAATGTAGATCATGTGAAAATACATGCAAGTTGGTAATACTGTCTCTGAAAAGATTATAACTTGATCTGTTCTTTAGATATATTAGCGGTTCTTAATGCACACATGGCTAAAAGAGACCAAAAGGACTCTGCTCACATTCCCATAAGCAGGGACTGAGATTCCTGGTTTTGGGTTTTGTATATCTCACAGTACTTTAGGGTGGGCTTTTTGGTTTCTTTTGTAGTACCATACTGCGATCCTAACTGTCATTCTGTTTCCTTGAATTAGTAGTCTCCAAACTGCGGTTCTTTGCTTACCTTTATCAGAGCCTTGGGACACTATTTTCCCCCACTGATATGGGGTATTATTCTTCCCATAGGGCAATAATTTCTGCACTAACGTCAACAATGGGACACTATTTCTTCACTAAGACCAAAGATGGGGCATTATTCCTTCCACTGACATCATTGATGAGACACTATTCTTTCCACTGACTCCAATGATGGGGCAATATACTTTCCGTAATATTAAAGATGGAACATTGTTAACTCACACTGATGCCAGGATATTTTCTGCTCCCACTGGCCACAGTCTGGCCCCGCTAAAGTCTGAACAACAGTAAATTGGCCCTTTATTTGAAAGTTTAGAGACCCCTGCCTTAGATCATGTCCAAATTCCCTTTTTCACAACAAGTGCTGCTTATTGGCTAATTTGTTTCCCAAATATAGCCTGCAATGTGTATTGGACTCTGCATAGGAATGTCTACCTAGCACTTGCACTAGGGCAGGGGTAGGCAACCCTAAAGAGGTGGAGATCTTCCTTAACAACATGGCAGAAGTCGTAGATCATCGAGCACAGTGTCACCTCCTCACACCTGATTTAAACCTCTATATGCTGTACTACGGTGTCACATTCATGTGCATTGCACAACAATCATGGGTTTAACCACTTAAGCCCCGGAAGATTTTACCCCCTTGCTGACCAGGCTCTATTTTGCGATTCGGCACTGCATGACTTTAATGGACAATTGCGTGGTCGTGCGACGCTGTACCTAAACGAAGTTGACGTCCTTTTTTCCCCACAAACAGAGCTTTCTTTTGGTTGTATTTGATCACCTGTGCGATTTTTTTGATCATGCGCTATAAGCAAAAAAAGAGCGACAATTTTGCAAAAATAACAATATTTTTCACATTTTTTTATATGAAATTCCCCAAAAAAATGTAAAAATCTAAATTTTTTAACGTTTTTGGCCAATTTGTTTTCTGCTACATATGTTTGGTAAAAGAAATCGCAATAAGCGTATTTTGATTGGTTTGCGCAAAAGTTATTGCATTTGCTAACTACGGGAAAGATTTTTGTCATTTATGTTGTTTTTTTAACGAGTAATGGCGGCGATCTGCGATTTTTTTGCGGGACTGCGGCATTGCGGCGGACAGATCGGACCCTTGACTGACATTTTTGACACTTTTAGGGGTACCAGTGACATTACTACAGTAATCAGTGCGATACATATGCACTGTTACTGTAAAAATGACACTGGCAGGGAACTGGTTAACTTGTTGGAGAAGGAGGGGTTAAGTGTGTCCCTAGGGGCGTGTTTCTAACTGTGCAGGGATGTGGCTTTTCATGTAACAGCAGAGATCTACGATCCTACATAGCAGGACCGTATGATCTCTGCTGTTACACAAGGGAGAATGACAGGCAGCTTTGTTTACATTAGCCGCCTGCCTTTCTCCCTCTGTAACTGACGATCGCGAGTGACCGGCGGACATCGGGTCTGCCAAACACTCGCGCGGAGGTCTACGTGAACGAGCGGGGGCGAGAGCTCGCCTCCTATTGGCTCACAGGCGATTGACGTACCCATACGTCACTTTGCCTGCACAGGGCTGACCGCCGCAGTATATGTACTTGCGGCGGTTGGCAAGCGGTTAAACTTGTGAATAAGTCATTAGTTGCATTCGGCAGTGGCACTCGTAGGGCTCGTTCATACAGAAAGTTGGGGATGGCAAAACCCTGCAGTTGAGTCACGCTTTTTCCTCCCCAATCCTTACCCCCTTTAGCTGCTGAGGCAGCGACCAAAGTTGTACACATGCCACAGCAGAAATACAATCTCCTGTTACTTTTGGTGGGTGCTGCCACCTGCCAACCATGACCCATTCAAGTAAATGGGGCCACTCTGCAAGCGCCCCCAACTACATGCTTCTGCAGGGTCCAAGGGGTTAAAACAGGTGGTGAGAAAGCAACACAATGCTGCCTGCTTTAACCCCTTGTTTGCTGTACTGCACAAGGTTGCAAGGCATTCACTTGAATTGGTCATACTTGGCAGGTGCTACACCCACCAACCAAGACAGGAAGTATAACTCTTGCTGTGGCTTTGACATGTGTACACCCCTGGCCACTATAACTAAAAGGGGTGTGGTTGGGGTGGGGGTGTTAAAAATGCATCTTAACTATGGATTTTACTACCCCCAAACTATAAATGTAAATTAACCTTACTGTTCTTAGCCTCCTATAAGGCTGCTTTCACACTGATGTGCTGTGGTTTACCTGCATCGTGGGTGCAGCGCAGTGCATCTGCATCTTTCCTAGGTTAACTGCCCTTTGCCATAGACTTCTATTATATCCTGCAGGTGTGGTTCACTTTCTGAAAGCACACCAAAACTCCTGCATTTAGAAAGTGCATCAAACCCACAGTATATAATTGAAGTCAATGGCTAACCGCAGCAAACCCACAGGAAAGCTGCAGGTACACAGCACTGCACCCATGGTGTGGGGAAACAGCAGTGCATCAGTGTGAAAGCAGCCCTTTACTATAATGCCCAGTGTACTGCTTCACACTGACCTGAAGATATCTTTGTTCCTGCTACTGGCACCACTCTGGAGACCGCTAGCCGGTATAAGAGGTGGGGTGCAGTTGGTATCACTCCGCATGGGACAGGAGCCATCACTACAGAGGAGGCATCAGCTTATGCGGCTCTTGCTCCCTACTACAGCTCCAACTTTACAAGTAGTAGACCCTCTGCATTTTACTCTGTCTGAGCTCTGGGATGGCGGGTCAGCAAGCCCAGACCGCGATTTACCAGTCACCTGGCCGTGTTAGATCACGATCTACGGGTTGCTGCCGTTCTCCACCCTGAATACTATACTTACACTGAGCTTTAGGTGGGAAAATCTGGAAAAATAGGATTCTCCAGCCCGAGTTAGGCCAGACAATAAAAATTAAATTCAAAGATTACCTGAAGAAGTGGTGCTGGGATCAGTGGCTACAGAGGAAGCAGAAGGGGATGTTATATACTTTTTCACTCTACATGTGCTATGTCAAGGGACTGTGAGTCCCTGCCTGTAATGGGCTTTTTTATTTTTTTAAATTTAGAATTGAGCAGGAAATGATAAAAACCCTAATAACCCTACTGATAAAAAAACAGAGAGGATAAATCTCTGCCATGGTGACACACACAGTAATTAAAACCTGACAGGGGTTCTACCTGTTTTTCACTATATTTAAAACTTAAATGTGTAACACCCTCTAGTAGTTTGTTAGACAAGAGTAGGCAAATATTATCCTGATCCATGCTGTACACTTGTGAGTCTATATAATTGGGTCAGGGTTATTAGAGTTCAGGGCTGAATGACTTATCCTGGCATTTCCTTGGTGCCTCCCCCTGATGTCTGGAAGGTTGGAGAACCTTCTAGAATTGAAGGGTGGGGGTCAGAAGGAGCTGCCTTGCATATTTATGAAGCCTCAGCAAATCCCCAGTTGTGGGCTGACAGGGGACTGAGATCACCTCATAAATAGACATGGGCCATGCCAGCAAGGGCAGTCGGGTGGAAGATGGAAATGCAGTGTCGAGGAGGCTTTCAGTGGCTCTTAAGGGGAACCCCCTAGTCTGGGGGGGGGTTGTCCTGCCTTGGGCCAGGTATCAGGTGCTGGAAGGATCCTGCCAAAGACACAAGGAGCCTGTCAGTCCATCATGGTGAATCAGTGGTAGTGTGTGCAGGAGGAAAGCTGAAGAGGAGGCTGTATATAGCTGTATATTGGAAGTTGTCCCTGAAGTTTTGCTGAAGTCAAGTGGCCATCCCATAAAACTTTCTATTCCCATCCAAGTTGTTAACCCCCTAATAAATAACAAAGACAAAGCCATGTACTGTTCTCTGACTACTGTGTGCCTGTGGAATTTCTAAATGCTTGGCTGTGCAGGATTGGGGGATCCCTGTTCATTTACAGCTCCTATGTGGGGGTGTGCTACTTTTGGTTGCTCGTCTGGGATATTACCCATGGTAACCTGCATGACCGTTGCCTTTAGTAACAAAAGTTTATCGAGCCAGGGGACTGCGCTTTGTTGCCAGGTCCTCAAAGGGAGGTGAAACAATAAGGCATTATTGTTATGCGTTATAGTGTTATGTGCATTGCTAAACTGTTACTGTGCTGTGTGATACAAGTGCCATTGTTCATAGCAACCAGCGGGAGCTGCTACCAAGCCGGTACTACACTGTATGCCCAGTCGCCCTAACCGTGGGCTGATTACTTGTGTCCTTGTCAAGACTTGCTTGAACAGTGAGAACTGTTACCTGTGGCAACTAATTCGGGCGATCGCACCCGTGGATTACAAAGTGCCAAGCAGATTGCTTAGAGCTGGGGAAAGGGACTGTGTGCGGCAAGAACAGCAAAATATACACAGAAACTAAAGGCTGTCCTGAATCTGCTAGAAACAGTGAGATATTTGTTACAGACGTTGATGTTGCTTGTGGCAACTACAGTAAACTTTTATTGTCACCTGCCTTCAGTTGCTCAGGCATGATCAGTGCTGAGCGACATGTTCCAACAAGTACTGCAAGTGTCAGTGTGCGATCTGTGAACTCCATTTCAGCCACAAAAGGCTTATAAAGTATGCAGGAACAAGCCTGCTTATCAGAACTCTTGGCATCAGCCAGTCTAGAAGCTTGGGGGTGGAGCCACGCCCCAGAGGAAACCCAGCATAGTCTGCATGACGAGAGAGAGAGAGGAGAAAGATGGCGGATGGTGCGTGGGTGTAACCTGTGCCAACTTGGTTGCCTGAGTTGCAGGAGGTGACACTGGTGGACACCAGTGTGCGGCTGAAGCATTGAGGAGGATTTGCCCTCAGGTTGATCCAAGGCCTGAGAGGCTGTGTCTGCTGTGTCCTAGCTGCAGGAGACCCACTGCCGTGGTCAGTGCCTGGATCTGGTGGGGGCACTGCAAGGAGTGGCTTACGAGACTAACACTGAGCAGGAGCCTCTCACCTACAGTGTAGACCTGCAGTCAGGTTTCTGTACAGAGCAGCCACAAAAGTCCCAGAGGGTCGGAATGGGCCAGAGAGCAACCACTGAAGGTAGGGTTGAGTCTAAGGATGAAGACAGGCAAGCGACACTTAAGAAGAAGGCTGGAAGTCCACCTCAGCCTGCAGCCCAGCTGGAGAACTGGTGCCTGTCAGTGCTGCCCAGCAGGAGCCAGAAGATGTTCCCAGAAGGCCAGCTGTACCACTACACCCTGTAAAACCCCACCTGGAAGGAGCCAGTGCAGGAAAGCGATTTGTCTTCAGGTGAGCCAGGGGGAAGTGGAAGTGGTGGGGTCATAGACTGGGGGTCGCCCAGATTGCAGGCTGAATTTGGGCTTATAGATACTGACTGGGTGGAATGGTCATTGCAGAGCAGCTCAGGAGAAGAATGGGAGTGGGGAGACTACCAGGAGGAGGTGGATGTGCTTTCATAAGTTACAGATGTGCCAGAGTCAGGGAGGGCCAAAGGATCCATGCAGACTTCTGTTTGTGTTCAGCGGAGGTTCCAGAACAGCCCCATGCCTGTGACCTCCCTGAGAAAGGCAAAGCTTCCAAGATTCTCCCGGTTCCAGAGGGAAGTGCAGCAGAGGACAGCACTGGAGTGGGGTCTGGACTACCCCTATGTCCCACAGAACATCATGGGCATCATGGAGGACTCTTGGGCACAGTGGGAGGTTGATGTAGTGTGGGACTTTTTGCACATCCCCAAGCCATTGCAGGGATCTCATAATGAAGAGGCTTTGACCCAGTTCCAGGACATTCGTCAAGAATGGCGGCTAGGACGAGCCATATATAAAGACCGGGTGGTGATTGTTAAGGCTGGACGACCCACCAAGAGCCATTCTGCTGTCACCAGGAGAGCTGATGGTACTATCACCAGGTTGCCAAATTCAAACCTGTATTTGCAAGGGGGCTGATGTAGACAGTTTAGCCTGTTATACCAGGGATGGACAGCAAGTGGGGACTCTGCTGTGATCTGATTCACATTTTCTATGGGCTATGCCTAAAAGTAAAAAATCATTACTGCCCTAATAACCTAACGTTTTCATTTCCAAAATTGAATTTCGTGAGCCCTCTTAATCCTAAGTGATTAATTTCAAATGTACAGTACCAAAATGTTTCCCATAGAGCTTAAATATGGTTATAAATAGTCCTACACTTTAGAATATGTATGCTTTAAACTCTATTCATCTGTCAGATGGTATTGCACATAGGGTTTCTTTGACTATACAAAGAAAGTATTGGCAAATAAATAAATATCCACAGTAGGCAATGAAAGGGATTGTATGCAGGGAGATAGAATAAGTCCTACCTCCTTTTAGTTATTGTTCATTCTGAATACTCACCTCGGTAGTCGACTATTTCTCCATAGAATTCAATAAAACATGTGTCATGCGAGTTGTGTGCTCTTCGCTGAGCATATTACAGTGCTCAGTGTAAATGTATAGCTGGTACAGGTAAAGTATTCTTGTATACAATGTGCAGAAATGAAGAAGAATAGAACACAGTTCAATAAAGGTATGTCCTGTCTCAGCTAAATCCTGGGATTTATCTGGTTTTCTCTCCTATGCTTGCATGACCCAATGACACTGATAGGTCTCATTGCTGTCTCTGTCCTCAGTTTACCTACTGATTTTTTCCCTTATCAATCAGAAGCCTGCAGACTTCTAAACAAAAGGAATTTAACCATAACTCATCATATGATCTCTAGAAGCACTGGAAAACATCTGGGAATTTCTAATTTGAACAATATGAGGAGCATATTAATAGGATTGCACTTTAATTTTCATATACATAACCTTGAACTTTGCTTAGCAGGGAGTTCCGGGTTGATGGAATTTGGAGATGCAGCTGCTAATGAGGATAAAATATAAAACTGTGATTTAATATTCTTATACACTGTACACAGTAGTACATGCTGGGAAATAATGAGATTGAAGCATAATGAGATAAACTTGCCAGTCGTGAGTTTGCCTTCTGCCAAGTATCAAGTTCCTTTTGAGATGTGGTGACATATGGTCACCACGGATGTGAGCACTTACTATATTTGGAAGGAGTGAATATGCATATGGAATAATTCTATTAGTCTGCAAAAAAAGAATGTACGTTTTCTTCTACAGTGGCAATAAATGCTTTCCTTTCCACTTGTCTTTCAGTTCCCCCTTCCACACTCCAGAGGCAGCTCTCATGGACAAACAAGAATTATTCGCAGAGCCTACTCAGAAGACTTTTATACCAACATGATGGAAGAGAGTTACCAGCTGTGGGCAGACCTGGAGAGGGAATCAGGCATCACGATGTATAGGTCAGAGCTTCTCAAACTTTCATCAGTTGTGTACCACTGTCACATCCTATGCCATGTTCAAGCACTAACATCAGTTGCTGTTCCTAATTCAGAGCCAGGATGAAAAAAATTCCACCTACTTTCGGTTAAGTCTTTCAACTGTGCCTCCATACTGTTCGCTTTTTGGTCTTTCGTCCACCCATCTTTGGCATGCTTCCTTTTAAATGACTGTTATGCATTTTTCTGATGTTAGGTGTTAGGGGAAAAATCTAATTTGAAAGCTGCTCTAACTGAAAACAAAAAACATTTCCACTCATGAATGAACCCATCAAGTTGTCTCACTATGTTGAGCATATTCCACTACAGTAACAGGAGCACTAAAGGGAATATGATTATTTGAACTGCGAAGTGTAATCTTGTATCACATCAGATACAGAGCAGCCACAAAAGTCCCAGAGGTATGTGCTAAGGCACTGTGCTAGCTGCATTGTGGATGTGAATCCCTATCAATATGAATCCCACACTTAGCCAAATACAGGTACAGTGCTGTGAAAAAGTATTTGCCCCCCTTCCTGATTTTTTTCTTTTCTTTTTTTTTTTTTTTTTTGTATATTTGTCACACCTAAATGATTCAGATCATTAAACAAAGATAACAAAGTAAAGTAAACACAAAATGCAGTTTTTAAATGATGATGACATTTATTATGGGAAAAAAACTGTCCAAACCTGCCTGGCCCTTTGTGAAAAGTACTTACTTGCTAAATGATGAATGAACTGTGATTAACAACATTTTTTGCAAAGCTGAGTTAAATTTCAATTGCCACACCCAGGCCTGATTACTGCCAGACCTGTTGAATCAAGAAATCATTTAAATAGAATTTATCTGACAAAGTGAAGCAAGCTAAAAGATCTAAAAAAAGCAACACATTATGCTGTGATCTAAAGACAGATCTAAACAGATGAGAAACAAATAAACTCACATGCATCAGTCTGGAAAGGGTTACAAAGCCATTTCTAAGCCTTTGGGACTCCAGCGAATCATGGTGAGAGCCATTACCCACAAGGTTTTATGTTTGCTTATATAAAAAATAGAACAATGCAATTGAAAATATGACAATCAAGCTCCGACATGGCTGCTTGTATTTTAGGTCTGTGTCCATGGTAATACTGTAGCTATCACATTGGTTTTCTTTATAATTACAATCCCTTTATATTATTTATACAATCAGTAATTGTGATTCAATTTCTGCCTTTTGTCATATAGTTTGCCCATGCAAGCATTTTTGGGTTGGTTTGACCTTAAATAGGGGGAGATCAAACTCAATCTATAATAACTCAGTGCCATTCTGAAATTGGGCCTGAAACTGCATTAAATAGGCAAATGGCATTAAATTTATTTCCCCCAACATTTAACTACAAAGCCTTTTTGTAAAAGGCTTTGGCATTAAAAAAAAAGGAAAGGTAAATTAAAGTGTTTGTAACCCCCCAGGGCTGTAGGTCATTTTTTTTTCTGGGGGGGTCAGCTCTCTCCAATTTTAACGCCTTGTTTAAACATGTGTTGGGAAGGGGGCAGTAAAAAAACACGTGGGAGCGAAGTGGGGCCACAAGGCTTTCTATTGCGGTGCTGCAAAAAGTAACCCCCTTTTCGTGTTCTGTGGGCAGTACCACCATCTGAACACAACCCCTTCAATTAAATAGGGGAGCCCTGCAGTCACACAATGCATGTGGGTGCAGCACGCTAGTGAAGGGTTTAAGGCATTAAAAAAGATGGTGAGGAGGCGATACAATGCTTCCTCATTGCCTTCCAAATACTCACTGAAGAGCAATCCGAGCGAGCAAGCGAACATACTGTGTATGTGTATGTACACCCCTCACATTTTTGTAAATATTTTGTTATATCTTTTCATGTGACAACACTAAAGGAGTGACACTTTGCTACAATGTAAAGTAGTGAGTGTACAGCTTGTATAACAGTGTAAATTTAATGTCCCCTCAAAATAACTCAACACACAGCCATTAATGTCTAAACCACTGGCAACATAAAAGAGTACACCCCGAAGTGAAAATGTCCAATTTGGGACAAAATGTCAATATTTTGTCAGGCCACCATTATTTTCCAGCACTGCCTTAACCCTCTTGGGCATGGAGTTCACCAGAGCTTCACAGGTTGCCACTGGAGTCCTCTTCCACTCCTCCATGACAACATCACGGAGCTGGTGGATGTTAGAGACCTTGCACTCCTCCACCTTCCATTTAAGGATGCCCCACAGATTCTCAATAGGATTTAGGTCTGGAGACATGCTTGGCCAGTCCATCACGTTTACCCTCAGCTTCTTTAGCAAGGCAGTGGTCATCTTGGAGGTGTGTTTGGGGTCGTTGTCAGGTTGGAGTACTGCCCTGCAGCCCAGTATCCGATGGGAGGGGATCATGCTCTGCTTTAGTATGTCACAGTACATATTGGCATTCATAGTTCCCTCAATGAACTGTAGCTCCCCAGCAGCACCCATGCAGCCCCAGACCATGACCAGGGCCGCTGATAAGGAAGTACAGCCAGTCCTGTTGTACTTGGCCCAGCCCTATCAGCTCAACAGGGGGGGGGGGCCTGGGCAGCTTTACAGTACATTTCTGCAAAATAAAAAAAAAGGGCTTTCTAAAGCCCTGTAGGAGTATCAATCTCAGTTTGATCAGATGCTTTGGAGGCTAGAGGAGAGATCTGGGGTCTTCATGGCTCATGCTATTACATGTTCAAAGCCGGGACGGGAGATGGGCCAGGGGTGGGGTCAAGGGTGGGTCAAAGGGGGCCCCAAAAGGTAGACTGTATGGGGCCCCATGATTTCTAACATGCTACATCCGTGCCTCATCCGTGCCACATCCGTGCCTCATCCATGCCACATCTATGCCCACCCATGCCACATCCGTACTCATCCATGCCACATCAATGCTCATAAATGCCACATAAGTGCTCATACATGCCACGCCAGTGCTCATCGATGCCACATTGCTCATCCATGCCACATAAGTGCCCATCAATGCCAGATCCATACAATGTCAGTGCTCATCCGTGCCACATCCATGTTACATCAGTGCTCATCCATGCCACATCCATGCCACATCAGTGCTCATCCATGCCACATCCATGCCATGTCAGTGCTCATCTGTGCCACATCCATGGCACGTCAGTGCTCATCCGTTCCACATCCATGCAATGTCAGTGCTCATCCGTGCCACATCCATGCCACATTAGTGCTCACCCGTGCCATGTCAGTGCTTATCCGTGCCACATCCATGCCATGTCAGTGCTCATCCATGCCACGTCAGTGCTCATCAGTGCCACATCCATGCCACGTCAGGGCTTATCAGTGCTACATCCATGCCACTTCAGTGCTCATCAGTGCCACATCCATGCCACGTGGATGCCACGTGGTTGAATCTCCCCTAACCACAGCAGCTCCTAAACACTGGTAAAAAAATCTGTACATTGACACATAGGGGTTGATTTACTAAAGTCAAATTTACTGTGCACTTTTGTAAGTGCAGTTGCTTCAAAGCTTAGTAAATGAGGGAGAGATCTGCCCCATTCCATCACCCAATCATGTGCAAGCAAAAATGCTATTTTTTTAATTTTCTTTGCATGTGCCTGGTTGTTCCTTGTAAAGTGAAGCTTTATCTCATTTACTAAGCTCTGGAGCAATTACATTTGCAGAGTGCAACTGCACTTTCAAAAGAGCACAGTCTATTTGCCTTTAGTAAACCAACCCCATAGGCTTTTATGGAGTTGAGTTTAGGAGCTTTGGCTAAAAAAAACGGCAAAAGCTTCTAAACTCAAGTTTAGAAGCTGCTAGTGTACATGAAGCCTTAAAGTGGATGTAAACCCTCACGTATACCCAGTGAAGTGAACAGCCTCATAGGATACACAGAGATGAGACACATTTCCCTACATACGTTTTACATATGTCATGTATATCTGCTGTCTTCAGCTTTCTACATTTTTTAGAAAGTGCACATCGTGTAACAATTTTTTCTTCCTGTTTCAGAAGTGGGAGGGAAGTCTAGGCATACACTGTGTGTGAGCTGATTGGAGGCAAGGCCCACCCCCCTCCACATAGACAGAGAAATGAATAGACCAGCTCTCTACTTATCTGTCTCTTCCCTGACACAAATTTCCTGCTGCTTTTATCTCCTGTGTCCAAGAGCTTGTCAGAAGTTATCACGCTGATAACAGAGGAACGGAGCAGTAGAAAGACACAGGACTTAGGGCTTTAGAGAGAGATAAGTAAACACTACAGATAGATGTGCCCAGGTCAGATTTCATGAATAGGGTTTACATCCACTTTAAGGAGCCACACAATGTTTTCACAGCTGGATCTCAGCTGTCAAATGTCTAAAACTCTCCTAAACACTACTAAATGCTCCTAATTAGGAGTGTTTGTGTTTTCAAGTGTACATTGAAAAATGAGCAGAGGGGAATGTTTTGGAAAAAATGTTTGTAAATGCAAATGTCCATAAACTCTTCTAAACTCTTGTTTGACGCTTTTTCTGCCAGAAGTTTTGGCATTTTTTTCTGTTCCTAATGTGCATAAACCTTCAAAGTTTACAGTCTACAAAGCCTGTTTTGTGTCTCAAAGTTTGCATCCTGTTTAAATATTTTGGCACTGCAAAGGAGACACACAGTGAATGTACATGTGGACTTTGGCTGCCAAATTTCCAAAGTTTGCTGAGGAGTAAATCCTGCATGTAAATCCTGCATGTGATTCAAAGTTTGTGGCCTATGCCAGCACTGTAAAGGTGCAACACAGTGTTCCCATAGCTGAAATTTAGCTGACATACACTATATTACCAAAAGTATTGGGATGCCTGCCTTCAGGGCCGCTGATAGGGGGGGACCACCAGCCCTCTTGTAGGGGGCCCCGAGCACACAGGGGGGCCCACACAGAGAGGGGGATTAGTGATGGACAACAAATACAGAAATCTTCCTCCAGCACCTGAATCTGATCTCTGTCCCTCTCCCTGCTATCAGCTTTTATCTGTTGAGAAAGAGACAGTCATCCCTCACTAATCCCCCTCCCTTGTGTGGCCCCCCTCCCAGCACTTATCTCTGCTCAGGAGTTTATTTGTAAATTGTAACTTTGTTTCTCTCTCTCTGTCTCTCTGATCACTGAGCTCCAACTGCCCAGCCTGTATATTTTTCTCATCTCATCTTCTTTTTTATTTGACATAGTTCTTTTTTTTTAGATTTAGCAGGAATTATGCGAGTTATGTTATATTTGTGTCTGATAATAGTGATTTTGTTGTAATTTTAGCTAAATATATCTTTAATATTTTCTTGGGGGGGGCCCTGCCAGGTAGTCTGTACGGGGCCCCGCGATATCTAACAGCAGCCCTGCCTGCCTTTACCCACACATGAACTTTAACCAAGTCCCTGGCGGTATTCCTGAGTTTGGCTCGGGGTTAATTTTCAGTACCAAAAGTGGTAACCCTGAGCCACACTCGGGATTACCCCAAAACGTTACTCACCTTCCCTGCGACCCCTCGCCGTCCTCCCCGGTGTCCTCAGTCTCTCCCTGCACTTGCCTTCTGGTTCCCTTCCCTGCGAGCGTTGCAACGCAGGGGGGTGGAACTGGCGGCAAATTCAAAAATGTAAATACACCAAATGACATGATACAAAGCTGTGATCCTAACGGATTACACTGTATCATGCCATTTCACCACAGGATTTCACCTGTTGACTTTTCCAGTGCCCTGCCTGTGCTTTTCCAGCTCTTTGTGCCTGGAAAATATTGAACAACCATGGCGTCCAAAAAGCGTTCTTTTTGCGCAAAAGTGCTTTTAGATGAACTGGAAAACAGCGACAGCAAAACGCAGTTACTTGAAGAACTGAGCGACAGCGATTCGTGGGTATGGAAAGTGACGATTCTGATGTCTTTCTGGCACATAGCTTGTGGAATTTGGGAAGTATATCAAATGATTCTTCAGAATTTCCAATGGAGCGATGTGCCATAAAGAGACATCAGAATCGTCACTGTCGTCACTTTTTGGAACAGGATGGGCTAACCTCACACAGTTCCCACAAAGTTGGGAGCATGACTTTGTCCAAAATGTCTTGGTATGCTGACGCCTTAAGAGTTCCCTTCAATGGAACGAAGGGGCCAAGCCCAACCCCTGAAAAACCACCCCGCACCATAAACCCCCCTCCACCAAATTATTTGGACAAGTGCACAAAGCAAGGTCCATAAAGACATTGATTAACGAGTTTTGGGGTGGAGGAACTTGACTTGTTGAGGGACATTGTTTTTTATTTTTGAATAAAGGAATTGTCAAAAACTTGAGTAGTGTCTATTCACTTTATACCCTTTTCGTGAATAAGTAGGGAAACTATGTACACCATAAAGGTATGAGTGTCAGCGCAACTTAAATTAATATTAGTGCTTAAATTAAATTAATATATACTCAATTAATAAATATAAGGTGTTATATTAGTGATAAAGTGCATATATGCCTAATTGTATTGTATATAAATAAATCAATAAATACATTAATCAATCAGCATATCCATTCTTTGACCATAAATAGTGCGTGTGCAAGTGTTATCACTTGGCACATATGCAAAGAAGATTCACCTAACTAAGCACAATAAGCACAAGAGCACTTTCAAGAAGAATTTGGCATTTATCATTTATAGACTTTATATTGGAGATATTTATTGATTTATTTATTTATTTATGTATGAGTATACTGTATAAATAATTATTTTGCACACGCACTATTTATGGTCAGAGAATGGATATGCTGATTGATTGATGTATTTATTGATTTATTTATATGCAATACAATTAGGCATATATGCACTTTATCACTAATATAGCACCTTATATTTATTAATTGAGTATATATTAATTTAATTTAAGCACTAATATTAATTTAAGTTGCGCTGACACTCATCCCTTTATTTTCACTGAAGAAGTTACCCCTTCTTGTCTAGCTGCAGCTTCTTTAAGTTATTTAATCTATTTATCACCATAAGCGCAGGTACCCACATTGAATTCTTATGTACACCATACTCTTTCAAATGGGGAGGGGGGGATCTGGGGATCACCTTGTTAAAGGGGGCTTCCAGATTCCAAAAAGCCCCCCGCCCGCAGAGCCCCACATCCGAATCTCCCAATAACCATGCATATGTCTACCATTCACACTTATACCTAAAGTTTATATTTTGAATATTTAGAAAATAATTGGAGTATGGGAGGGAGTTTGGATAATGTGAGCTTGTGGTTTTAAAGTGTTTTTTGTGCACTATGTTTTAATATTTGTAGTATGGTACTGCATACAAAATAAGCTCACACTCATACTATCAAATTGTTTTGCTATGGGTGAATTTGTACAACACAAAAACCCACAAGGAGATACAGAAGGGAATCGGGACTATACGATACTGAGAAATACTGAGAAAGAGTAGAAAAAAGTAGAAAAAAAGTAGAAATAAGGTAAAGTTTCTTTTTATCTACTATTTTTTGGATATCGTATTATTTAATTTAACTGGCCATTGCGCGCCCTGCGACACTGTACCCAAATAAAATGTATGTCCTTTTTTTCCCACAAATATAGCTTTCTTTTGGTGGTGTTTGATCATGTCTGTGTTTTTTATTTTTTTGCGCTGGAAACCAAGGAAGGTCGACGCTTTTAAAAAAATAGATATATTTTTTTTACTTTCTTCTCTAAAATACATCCAATGAAAAAAAATGTAAAAACTCAAATTTCTTCAACAATTTAGGCCAATATGTATTCTGGTACATATTTTTTGTAAAAAAAAAATCCCAATAGGCATACATTGATTGGTTTTTGCAAAGGTTATAGTGTCTACAAACTATGGGATATTTTTATATATTTTATTTACTAGTAATGGTGGCGATTAGCGACTTATAGCTGGACTGCGATATTGCGGCAGACAAATCGGACACCTAACTGACACTTTTGACACTATTTCAGTGATCACTGCTAAAAAAATGCACTTTCACTGTACTAATGACACTGGCAAGGGAAGGGGTTAACATCAGGGGCAATAAAAGGGCTAACTGTGCGCCTAGCTGGTGATTCAGTGTAGGGGGGAAGGTGCTTTAACTAATGGAAGACATGGATTGGTGTTTACTGTATACTTTACAGAAACACAGGATCCATATCTTCTGTACTGACAGAATGACAATCTACCTTGTTTACATAGGCAGACGTGCATTCTGTCAGTGTACTGAATGATCAGCTGGATGTGTAAAATCACGGCAGAAGCGAGCCGGCGGCGGCGGCGGCGCACACTCGCGTTCAAAACCCGGAAGTGCAGAATACGTGATTCTGCAGAGCGTGGCCACCCTGTAGCAGTAAATCTGTTATGGGGTGGTTGGAAAGTGGTTAAGGGATTCAACTTAAATTTTTCCATAGTTCATTTCAGGTCTATTATCACAGGATAAAAATATTTTACTGTGCTGCTCTTATTGGAGGCTGACAGCCTTTCTCCCAAAAATAGGTACTCCCTACACTGCATGTGCGCCACTTTTCATTCGTAGAGGAAAGCCATACTAAAGGTGGCCTCAAGCAGTTGCTTGGAGTACAACTTTCCTATAGGTCTCTTTTTCCCCGTAGTCTGCTCTCCTGACTATAAGAACCTCCCTGTCTCCTCATCTTCATTACATAGATGGGAGCTGCTTTTTAGTTCACAAAAAATAATTGGTAAAGCTGCTAACATTAACATTGTCTGAGATTTTATTTCTGCCCACTAGAGGTAAGGTGGACCCAACATTTCTGGCAAGATCATCAAGTATAGTTCTGTTTGCATGGAAAATGTACTTAGTCTGAAAAAAGAAAATTAATGCAGCAACCACAATCAAGGACTATTAGGTTGCAATATATAATAGATTAAAATCTGCACCACTAACTATTTAAGCTGGAATTAAGACATACAATAACCCTAACAGAAAGAGTTAATAATAAAAATATAAAGGAACAAGCATCATTGTACTGCTGCCTTTAAGCTGAACTTCACTCAAAAAGTGCCCCTGGTTTGCTCCCTAATCCAGTCTGTAACTGAATACTGATTTTTATTGGTACCTTCTCCCATTTCTGCAATCCTTGCCTAGGCAAAGATGACACAATTTTCCCCATCCCACTCCCTTCTTGCGGCCTCCTGGCACAGGACCAGTCGCAGGGTGCCATGTAAGCTCACACAAGTGCAATGGGGAGCCAGCTCAGGAAGCCAGAGCCATGTGCCATATCCAAGATGGCCAGGCCACAGACCCACAACGGTAAGAAGAACCAGTTGTGGAAAGACAGCAATGGACTCTAGGCACTGACAAGTACCTGATTTCTAAAAGTCTGCAGCTACGGTATCTGCAGTTTTTAATTTAAGGAAAGGTTACTCTTTAACCACATTAAGACCGCCTGCCGCACATTTACTGCGGCAGGCTCCTTCTCCTGTGCAAACCGACATAGCCCTATGTCAGTCGAGGGCATGGTGCTGGAGGGCAAACGCGCGGGGCCGGCGGTCGCAATTGCTGTCGGCACCCGCGATGGCTCTCCACTGAGAGAGAAGGACGGTCAGCTGTTGTAAACACAGCTGACCGTTCTTCTCTGTGAAATGATCACAGAGCGCCTGTGATCCTTCTATATAGGATCACAGGTCTCTGTGGTCATTTAACAAGCCACACCCCATACAGTTAGTAAACACTTCCCTAGGCTCACACTTTACCCTTTGATCACCCCTAGGTGAACCCCTTCCCTGCCAATGTCATTATTACAGTAACAGTGCATATTTTTAGCAATAATTACTGTAGTAATGTCACTGGTCCCCCCAAAAAATGTCAAAAATGTCAGTCAGGGCTCCGATCTGTCCGCCGCAATGTCGCAGTCCCGCTAAAAATCGCAGATCGCCGCCATTACTAGTAAAAAAAAAAAAATGACATAAATCTTTCCCCTAGTTTGTAGACGCAATTCATTTTGCGCAAACCAATCAAAATATGCTTATTGCGATTTTTTTTTTACCAAAAAATATGTAGCAGAATACAAATTGGCCTAAAAGGATGAAAAATTTGGATTTTAAACTTTTTTTTTGGGGGGGGGGGCGGGAATGCTATAAAGCAGAATGTGAGAAGTATTGTTTTCTTTTCAGTAATGTCGCTTTTTTTTTGTTTACAGCGCAAAAAATAAAAATTGCACAGGTGATCAAATACCACCAAAAGAAAGCTCTATGTGCGGGAAAAAAAGGACACCAATTTTTTTTTGATTCGGTGTCGCACGTGCCGCATCGCAAAAAATTGCCTGGCATTAAGGGGGCAAATCTTTTCGGTCCAGAACTGGTTAAGACATTGTTGGATGAGTGATTATTCTCAGAGCATTTCAAACCAACAGCCAATAGCCATCAAAATGATTTCAGAATTAATGTCACACAACGGCTAGCACACTCTACAAAAGTAGATGTCACAGGAGCAATATTCATTTCTGTAAATGCTGTTAGCCATATTGAAGCTGGTATGACAGTAATTCTATAACTTCATTGATTACTTTATGCCGGTAAAATGAAGTGTTAACATGCTTGGCTGTTTTTAAAACACTGACAGGCAAATCTTCCAAACACTACCCTAAAGCAAGAATATCTACTCATTGTGTTTTACTAACGCCGGTATTTACATAGTCTTTCCGTATTGAACATACATATTGGTGTGCTCATCATTACTAAATCTATGCACAGTGGAAAAATCATTATTATAGACTACTACAGAACAAAATACAATGCTTGCAAATTACTTTCCGTCTTACCTCTTTTAAGTAGTATAGACAATGGGTCTTTTACAGCTAAGGGCTACAGTTTTTCTCCTAAATACGCAAACATAATACTGCTTCTGGGTGCTCTGTCCCACTATGCTGACATAAGTAGGTAGAACAATATGTACTAACAGGCAGCAATGGCGGTAATTGGACATTAGAATGTAAAAGGATTAGTGGGGTTGTTTGAGAGTGATAACAAGCTAAAATCTTTTGTTTGTTCGAAGGACAAAGCCGAACTAGATGTTTCTTTCTGGTCTCCATTGGAATATTTGACCAGTTTCTCTCCAGCCAAAACAGAGGAAGTCTGCATATCTTCATTGTAGTCAAGTTCATGCAATGCTGAGCTGGGGTGAACATACATATGGGAGTGGGGTACAACAGGATTTAAGTATGGGAGTGAAGGTGATTAGGATAAGTGCACATGCATGCTATCATTGGTGATTGAATGACCATTGCAGAGGAAGGTAATCCTGATAAGGTTGCCTACAATTAACCTTGAGTAACTTAGCTGTGCTACATGGTACTGCTCTAGGCAATGCAAAAAGCCTCTGGATAAACCAGCACATGAACAGGCTCCAATTCCGCACCGAATGTCCTCCCTGGACTCAAAGTCCACTTACTATATGCAAGCAAAAAAGTAAGCATTACAAGCAGTGTAAATTCCAACTTGTTGTTTATATAAAGCCAGGGCCATCTTTAACACAGGGCAAAAGGGGCAGCTGCCCCGGGCCCAGTCATTGTTGTGTTTCCCAAAGCAGCTCCCCCTTGAGCCCACACTGGCCGTAAATAGTTGATAAGTGGATTTTGGAGGGCCCAAACAAAATTCCAATCAATATTAAAAACAGTCCTGTATAAAGCACTTTGTCAAAAGATTCCCTAACAGTATCCCCTGTTGTCATATCTCCAAAATTAAGTCCTCGTGCACACAGGACAGTTTTACAGCTGCTTTTAGGAGCATAAGGCGTTTTTTTTTTTTTTTGCAGCTTAAAAACTCCCCTCCTGTTATTCTATGGCCTTATGCACGCATGGGTGTTTTGAAGCTGTAAGTGGCATAGACGTTTTCAAGCTGCAAAAAAAAACCAGGGCCAGCACGTTCTGAAGACTGGCGTTACAGCTGTAAAAACGTCTGACACTGCTAAAGGCTGCTAAACGCAGCTTAACACTGCATACACCGTTAAGCCGCATCAAGCGTTTTTTTTTTCTTGACATGTCAGAATCAATGGTTCCCCATAAGAGCCCATTGATTTGAATGGAAGAGGCATCCAAGTCGGATCATGATGACCCGGTCCTCCTCCAACGCTGTCTCCCATGATATGCCAGCACCGCTCTTTGCAGCTTCTTAAATAGCTATGGGGCATGGCCACCTGGTGATGTCACCAGGAGACCCCGCCCCTTGTGTCGTCATGTGACATGTAACGTCACCGGGTGACCATGCCCCATGGCTATATAAGAAGCCGCAAAGAGCGGAGCTGGCATAATCACAGGAGACAGCGTCAGAGGAGGACCGGTTTGGCACCGGAGAAGACCATAAGGCACATAAGACCAGAGGAAGAACACTGGAGGGAGAAGATCGGAGGAAGAAGACCTGAGGCTGAAGACCTGAGGGAGAAGATCTGAGGGAGAAGATCAAAGGGAGAAGACTTGAGGGAGAAGATCGGAGGGAGAAGATTGGAGAAAAAATTTTAATAAAGGACTTCTCAAAACCATCTCTTGTCATTATTTACACTACACTTCCTTTTTTGGGGTGAATGGGTAAGGGTACCATACCATATTCATTCACATGGGGGGGCGGGATCTGGGGGCTTCCAGATTCCAATAAGCCCCCTGCCCGCAGACCCCCACAACCACCGCCCTGGGTTGTCGGGAAGAGGTCCTTGTCCCCATCAACATGGGGACGCATGGCATTATTCCAACATGATATTGACCCCAAACACACCTCCAGGATGACCACTGCCTTCCTAAAGAAGCTGAGGGTACAGGTGATGGACTGGCCAAGCATGTCTCCAGACCTAAATCCTACTGACCATCTGTGGGGCATCCTCAAATGGAAGGTGAAGGAGTGCAAAGTCTCTAACATCCACCAGCTCCGTGATGTTGTCATGGAGGTGTGGAAGAGGACTCCAGTGGCAACCTGTGAAGCTCTGGTGAACTCCATGGCCCAAGAGGGTTAAGGCAGTGCAGGAAAATAATGGCGGCCACACAAAATATTGACACTTTGGGCTCTATTTGGACATTTTCACTTAGGGGTGTACTCACTTTTGTTGCCAGTGGTTTAGACATTAATGGCTGTGTGTTGAGTTATTTTGAGGGGACAGAAAATTTACACTGCTATGCAAGCTGTACACTCACTACTTCACATTGTAGCAAAGTGTCATTTCTTCAGTGTTGGCACATGAAAACATATAATAAAATATTTACAAAAATGTGAGGGGTGTACTCACGTTTGTGAGATACTGTATGTAGCTGCTCTTTACCCTGTACCAAGCTGAACTCAGAACAGATCTTGGGTATATTTTTTTCTGCTGATTAGCGCATATGCTAACTACGTGCATAGTCTACCCCTTGGCAGCAAGCTTATGGTGGCAATGCATTTGGGCATTTTAGACCACCTTACCACTAGCTCCCATAACAGCGTTGTGGACTGCTGTACATACAGTACTCCTTCTTTTACTTAGGTATGTGCCATTTGATGTAAGATTCAGTGGCTCTCACAGTGATCACTGTCTTTTGTTAATGTCAGGCCTTAAAACGGAACCAAACTCATCAATTTAACTGTTTTCCAAAAGAAAGAAAGAAAGTAGGAAATGTTTAATAAATTTTATTAAATCCTTAAAGTGATTGAAAAGTCTATTTTTTTTTTTTTCAATAAAAATAACAAACATGTTATACTTCCAGTACCTGCTCTGTGCAGTTAGTTTTGCATAGAGCGGCCCAGATCCTCCTCTTCTCAGGTCCCTCTTTGGCTCCCCTGGCCCCCTCCCTCCTTTTGAGTGACCCAACAGCAAGCAGCTTGCTATGGTGGCACCCGAGCCAAATTACAGCTCTGTGTATCCATTCAAAACACGGAGCTGCAAGTCAGCTCTGCCCCCTCTCTCTCCTGATTGGCTATCTGACTTTGACTGACAGCAGTGGGAGTCTATGGGGCCACTGCTGTCTTAGCCAATGAGGAGGGAGTCCTGGACGGCTGAGACAGTCGTGGACATCGCTGGATTAAGATGGGACTCAGGTAAGCTTCAGCGGGGGTGAGGGGGGTCTGCTGCACATAGAAGGTTTTTTTATCCTAATGCATAGAATGCATTAAGATAAAAAAACCTTCAGACTTTACAGCCCCTTTAATAAAACATATTAGTGTTGTTTTCTGCAGTGTTTTAATTCACACTCTGTTTGCTAGCACATGTCTGAATAGAATGAATGCAAATCGTTCTCTGATTAGACAAAGTGAAGAGCGCAACATCACCACCCCACCTCGTCCAATCAGAAAAAGCTATGCATTAATTTGGAAAATGCAAAGCACTCTCTGATTGGCTCCTGTTCCGAGAGACCAACTTTCAGGATTCACAATGCTGCAGGCTGGTAGCTCAGCACAGTACCTGGAAGCAAATGAAGATCTACTTCAGTGATTTCTATCTTTCAGGGACATTGGCCAGGTATGTTTTATACATACAGTGGGTATAGAAAGGAATCGCTCTCCTTTGAAATAATCCCATTCTGTTGCTTTGCAACCTTAAATGAAGACAGACACAGTTTTTGATTTATCCAGTTGTGTTTTCTCAGTGAAAGATATAACATCAACATGTCAGAAATGTTTTTTAAAAATTTAGAAAGAGAATCACTGAGTTGGAAAAGGATCACCCCCTTGTGTCAGTATTTTGTTGAACCACCTTTTGCTTTAATTACAGTCTTTAGTCTTGGGATATGTCTCTACTAACTTTGCACATCTAGACTTTACAATATTTGCTCACTCTTCTTTGCAGAATTGCTCAAGTTCAGTTAAATTTGACGATGACCATTTGTGGACTGCAGTCTTAAGTGATTCCACAGATTTTCAGGGGGGTGTAAGTTTGGGCTCTGATTTGGCCATGCAAGGACATTCACCTTTTTCTCCTCCAACCAGTGTGTGGTCATTTTTTCTGTGTTCTTTGGCTCATTGTCATGTTGGAAGGTAAACCTTCTCCCCATTGACAATTTTCTGGCAGAGGGCAGCAGATTTTCCTCATGAATTTGATATTTTGCACTGTCCATTTTTCCTTCTATCCTGAAAAGTGCTCCAGTCCTTGCTGCAGAGACACACCCCCATAACTGGATAATACCACCTCCATGCTTTACTGTAGGAATTGTTATGGAATATAGATTATTTTTATTATTAAAACCCCTAAAATTGGCTTATTAAAGTAGCTGTATAACTTTCTATGATAAATACAGTTCCATTTTCTTACACTCTATAATACTTATTCTCTATTTTCTTACTTTCCACAGTATAATAAAACATTTTCACTCTTTAGGGTCCTTTCATACGGGCTTTCTGCCCGAAGGACCCAGTTTTGCTCAGCGGATGCCGACCCCCGCTAAGCAGGCGAATGGCAGGTTCATCTCCGCTACTGTGCTGAGATTGACCTGTCAGATCCCTGATCTCTTCTATGGGAGATCAGATGAAAAGGGACTGCTTGTCCATTTTCATCCGATCCGATCCTCCAGACAGATGGAAAATAGGGTTACCATCCATCTGGATTTTACCGACAGGATCGGATCGGATAGCAGCGGGTGTCAGCAGACATGTCACCACTGACACCTGCTAGTCCATAGAGGTGCATGGAGTGTCCAATCAGGTCCACCTGAAAAACTGACAGGTGGACCTGATCGGAAAGCCCGTGTGAAATGGGCCTACCCCTGTTTTTTTCAGTGAATCTCCACAGATATAAACACATTTATAATCGCATGTGTGATAAGATTATTTCTAGCTGCTAATGTTTTCATATATTGAACAGAAGAACCTTGCAGTCTATCATTCGGTATTAATTATTCTAATTCTGTCAGGCTCTCACATCCAAATTAACTCTTTTTAAAATTGTATACCCCAGTTCATTTACATAGTTCTAACAGAAATCACATATTTCTTTATCTAAATGGCACGTAACCCTTCTATCAATTCCTTACTCTGTTGCTCAGGCAGTCTCATGGCAGATATATCATCTGACTTGAAGCACTGAAAGAGGGCACAAGGCTGTCCTACTGTGCCAATGATTATGACAGAATCCTGACCTTCAGCAGCCTTCCCAATACTCAAGGCAGTATGTACAATTGCTGGCAAGAGCTCATAGCATTGTCACTCACCTGACCCAAAGCTGATAGAAAATCGTATTGCTGTATTCCAGTTATCTAGTCCTTGGAAAGTTATTGTACAAATTGATTTTAATTTCTCTAGCTCATTCCATTTACACATTGGGTTCCTGAAAACTCTCCTGCCTTCTGACTTAGGGAAAAAAATATTGATGGCTTCACCACAAGGCATTTTAAAATGAGTTGCAATAAAATGAGCATGATCAATGTTACTTGGTAATTGGCAATCTGTGATACCATCAGTCCAGTCAGTCATGAACAAGTGAGGATTTCACAATGTATTAACTATGGACTTAGAAATAGAAAAAGCTAACGACGGTATAGGCATACATAACTACTAGGGACGGGCGAATGGTTCGATGCAAGCATGAGTTCAGGCTAAACATCGGCTGTTTGCCCGTTCAACGAACACCCAAATTATCAGGGTGTTCTCCCATTTGTTCGGCCCGCTGAATGACTACAATGCACTGCACCGCCACACAGTGCATTGAAAGTCTTGATTGGCTGAAGCAATGAAAGCTTTGCCCAATCAGGGCACAGATCACTGTCAGAGCCATAATTGGAGAAAGTAATAATGGCTCTATTAAATCATGGCTTATTGCTCTTAGTCCCACCCCACACTATAAAAGTATTCTTTCAAAGCGTGAATTTGTACGGTGTGGAGAGAGATAGAACAGGGCTCTGTTCAGTGCTGCTAGAGAGTTAAAGTGTGCTATTCTGCTTCTATTGTCAGTGTAGAATATCAGTTTAGTGTGAATCTAGTGATAGTTCAGTCAGTTTTAGTGTAGTGCAACCATTCATTTTTACTTTAGTGTCAGTTTGTTTTGTCAGGGCAGGATTACTGCATTATAGTTCAGTGCATTAGTGCACATTTAATGCAGTATATTTCTGTGCATTACACCCTGTTTAATGCAGTGTATTTCTCTATGTTACATGCTGTTTAACGCAGTATATTTCTGTGCGTTAGTGCAGGTTTAATACAGCATATTTCTGTGCGTTAGTGCACGTTTAATGCAGTATATTTCTGTGCATTACGCCCTGTTTAATGCAGTGTATTTCAGTATGTTACATGCTGTTTAACGCAGTATATTTCTGTACGTTAGTGCACATTTAATGCAGTATATTTCAATGCGTTACTGCAGGTTTAACACAGTATATTTCTGTGCGTTAGTGCACGTTTTACGCAGTTTATTTCTGTGCAAAAACAATATTTAGAAAGTGCATACAAATGTGCAAACTACTCTTAATTAAATGTGGTGTTGCATAAAAACAAATACAATTATATATATCCAAATAGCAAAATCCATAAAGTGCATACAAATGTACAAAATATGCAAAAATAGGAGTGAACATAAAAAGAAACAACAGTGAGCAATGGATATGCAGTGTAACAACAATAACAATAAATAAAGTCCTTTGAACAAAAATTCACTATGTGGAAATAAGCGAATCAAATCCTCAATAATAAAAAAAGGAGCTATGAAAAATAAAGTCCACATCCAAATAGGAGAAAGATTTCCCGTGTTCAGAAGCAAAGGGTAATCACCCTAAATGTGACCAATACCAGGATAGAAAACTTCCATTCTCTTAGTAGTTAATAGGCAGTGAAGATACAAAATAGTGTGATCACACAGGAATCCAAATGGCGCATTGTCATGGAGCAAACTCAGTGGATGCTCGAAAGTTCTGGTGTGACCTGAACAGGGGGGGTTGTTCGGCCCATCCCTAATAACTACAATTTCAAGCTAGTTGTTCCCCTTTCTATGGGATATCCATTTACTGTCTGTGTGCCACATTGTTAAACGAACTGAAGACTGTGGCATGACCCAGCAATGCAGGTATTCAATGTGCCAATTTTGAAAAGTTTAAGCTCCCATTCACAACTGAGCAACTTTTCGTGCATTTCCTGATGTGCAACAATGCTCAATATAAAGGTTCTTATTACATTCAATGGTGCCTGTTCTCACCTGAGCATCACACTGCCACTAATGGCAGTACATTTGAACTCTCCCCCCCCCCCCCCCCACACACACACACACACTTCAAAATCACCTGAAACCACTCACATCAAGGTGAGAGAAAATTATTAACAATATAGTTAAAGGTTTTGGCCCGTACACACTATAAGAAAATCGGGCAAACATTTTCATCCGGGGAACAATTGTACAATTTACTGATCTTCCTGAACTTTCGACAGCCAATTCTGACCTTCTGAACACAAATTTCTGTAGGGAAAACGCCAACATTTTTCTCCTACGTGAACAGAACAAACAATTTTTGTGTAATGTGTACTGCTCTCGTATGAGAAATATCAGATACGAAAGATGACCAGAAACAACAAATAACAAAAAAGCCTTTGTCATACAAGAATTTTCGTAAATGATTTATATTCTTGGTTCCGACTTGCTGTGAATCATCGAGGAAAACCGGCCAATTGTTTGCCCAGTTTTCTCATATTGTGTAAGGGGCATTACTTGCCTAAAATTAGTTCAAAACAAAAAAGGGAAAGTTCTGCTCATCCTACGCCCTCATCCTGTGCCCTCATCATAGCAATTTTTTTTTCTGTGAGCAGGTACCTATTTCTTGCCATGCAACCTCCTGGAACACATCACACATCCCAGGAGGCTGCAGGACCAGTCGCAGTAAAGCTCACGCAAGCAAGCACAGTGGGAAACAGCAGGAATTGATAGCCAGTTTCCCACGAACAAGATGGCCGCGCCGAGGACCCGAAGAACAGTGAAGAACAAGCCTTGGTGATGACAGCCCTGGATTCTTGTACTGGTAATTGTCAGTTTATTGAAAGTCAGCAGCTACAGTATTTGTAGTGCTGACTTTTAATTGTATTAAAAGAAATTACTGCAGTTTCTCTTTAAACATAGATACTAATCTTAACTACTGCAGAATTTTCTGCATCTGAAATTTCTGGGTGTTTAGATGCCTGGTCCAACATTGAAAGTAAGCAGCTACAGTATTTGTAGTGCTGACTTTTAATTGTATGAGAAATTACTGCAGTTTCTCTTTAAACAAAGATACTAATCTTAACTACTGCAGAATTTTCTGCATCTGGAATTCCTGGGTGTTTTAGATGCCTGGTCCAACATTGAGTGCTGTGGTTCTCTCCATCAGCCCCAGCCCCTGCAGTGACATGAAGACTTGCAGAAGGAACCAGAATGTGTTACAACTGAGAGAAAGCAAAGTGTGGCAGTGTAGGCAGTGGGACAATTAGGCAGCCCATAGATGGGTCCTTTTTTTTTTTCAAGCGGAGGATTGAGTGAAAAAAAACTTAACCTGATTCCCCCATCCACACATTCGAGGTGGTTGGGGGAATCGTTCCAGTTGAGCTATTGTATTCTGACAGTGGGGAGACTTCTCCTCTGTCAGAACACACTGATCGGCACTGCCGGGCATAGCCAGTGGTGCTGATTAACCAGCTCCCATCCAGGCTAATTTTGACATTTCTCCCCTACATGTAAAAATCTGTATTTTTTTTGCTAGAAAATTACTGAGAACCCCCAAACATTATATATGTTTTTTAGCTGAGACCCTAGAGAACAAAATGCCATTTGTTGCGATTTGTTATGTCATACGGTATTTGCGCAGTTATTTTTTAAACACAATGTTTTGGGAAGAAATACACTTTACTGAATTTTAATGCAAAAAAACACAATATATAACACATTTTTTTAAAAATAAAAAAGATGATGTTATGCTGAGTAAATAGATACCCAACATGCCATGCTTTAAAATTACGCATGCTCATGGAATGGCGCCAAACTACGGTACTTAAAATTCTCCATAGGCGAAATTTTAAAAATGTTTACAGGTTACCAGTTTAGAGTTACGAAGGAGGTCTAGAGCTAGAAATTTTGCTCTTGCTCTGATGTTACCTTACATGTGTGGTGCAAAAACAATATCCCCCGAAGTAAATTGTCAATCACAAAGCCCGCTGCCACCGCCAACCTGAAAAAAGAAAGGTGCGGGGTCACCTGCTGACGTCACTGGGTGACCTTGCTCTGTGTGACATCATTGACCCAGCATGCCCCTGGCTGATGTCACAAGGGGGCGGGTCACTCTGTTACATCACTGGGTGACCCCACCCCTAAGTTATTTAAGAACTAGATGACGATGGAGCTGGCAGACTGTGCCAATGGATTTACTTCAGTGACATTGTTTTTGTTTTTTTTTTTAATAAAGGAATTTTCAAAAACTGCCTACTGTCATTTTTTACACTACACACATGTACTGCAAACTCATTCACATAGGGGGGAGCTGGGATTTGGGGCCCCCTTGGTAAAGGGGCTTCCATATTCCAATAAGCCCCCTGCCTGCAGACCCTTTTCCCCATCAAAACACCTCCCCCCCTATGTTGAGGGCATGTGGCCTGGTATGGTTCAGGAGAGAGAGACCACTCACTCATAACTTTCCTGTCCTGACCTACCATGCTGTGTGCCAGGATAAGGGTCTGGTATGGATTTTGGGGACCCCACACCATAGTGTAGGTAGTGTTAGATGTACTAGCATGTACTAGCATCTGTCAAAAGACTCGACTGACAATAAAAGCCGAACTCCAGCTAACACTTTTTAAGCAGTTAAAGCAAGAGGTTTTTTGTTTTTTTTTCCACAATAAAAAGTTTATTGAAAAATGTATAGAAACATAACATAGATAAATGCAGAAACATTAATGAGTAGACAATCTTTCAGTGAACAAAGATAACAAAGTTAAATTTACCAGCATAGTAGGTAAAGGTGCATACTGTATTTACAGACATATGTGTTGTAAAGATAAAGAGGGATACAAACGTTCTAATCACACGTCGATCACATCTCAAAAATAATATATTATTTGTGAGTTCGGACCGTTTAATTCTGTAAGAGGGCATTCGGATGCACCAAGATATCTGAGATTTATAAGTTCTAGAAAAGAAAAGAAAAGTAAGAGAAAGAAAAAAAGAGGGAAAAGTAGAGCTAGAATAAAGTAGTGATTAAGGGGGGGGAGATGGGAAGTGGGGTGTTGTATAACCCAAAGGTCTTTAGTTCAACGAAAGTTACCAGGTGACCATCTGGTATTGATCTAGGTATTCATAAGAGCGTCATAATCAGGTGTAAGAGTGAATATCATGCAGGGGTACCATATTTTATGGAAAGTGGCTTCATTTTCTCTTTTGATGGCTAGGGTTTACTCCATTTGAAAAAGATTTTTAACCTTCATTAACCAGCTTTGTATAGAAGGGACCCATGTTGAGTTCCAGTTTGTTGCAATCAGGATTTTAGCTGCATTCAACAAATGCCTAATTGGCCTAAATGCCACCATATGTGTAAGAAAGTGCCTACGTTTCCACCGCACCTCCAACAGGTATCAGGTTGAGCATCCGACCAAGTTTTTCGTTTGACAGGGGTGTTTTTTTTTGGGGGGGGGTAAAAGTTTTACTTAAACGAATAAAAGCTGATCCCCCCTGTTGGTTTGTCTCAACATTCTAATTGTTAGCTTTACAGCCTGCAAAAGGAAGGTAAAAAATATTCAAACCACAAAAGAGTGTGGAAGGTACAAGCCTGTTGTAGTGAGGGTAGGTAAAGCAGATGATAGGGTTGGGAAAAAGGAGGGGGTCATGGAACCCGGTGCAGAGAAGATGTTATTGTACGTTAGGGAATTGTCCCAGGTCTAGAAAATATTATGTTGAGTAAGAAGAAGATAGGTGGTCAGGGCACTCACGTGACAATTTTTTTGTAAGCAACATTCTATCCAAAGGTAATTAGACATATGATCACAAGTAATCGGCAAAAAAGAGGGCAATCTACCACATGTTGGAACCACCAGAATAAATTGGAAATTGTGAAGTCATAATTAACAGCTTCAATACAGTTTATTAGAAGTTCAAATCAAAAACTATGGCAATTTCATCAAAAGCATAATTTATCTACAGGGATTTGGGGGGATTTTTGATCCTATATGTAGTACAACTCTCCAATACATGCATATTTTCTCATGTTTTATTCCTTTAAAATCACTGCCAGTAGTAGTAAAATATCTGTCAATCTGACAGAAATCCAGTGATCCCCTAAATTCCTAAATTGAGTTATGGAGATGATGAGGAAGGGGGTGTGCTGTAGTTCAAAGCAGGAATTAGCAGCCTAGGGTGACGCTGCTGCTTCTCAATAGAAAACAGCAATGAATAAGCAGTGTCTCTTCTGAGCATTGGAATGGTGTTACATGAACAATTACCAGATGTAAAATAAAGGTAAAAAATGTAGCTCCCTTTTGGGTGGGTGGGGGAGGTGTATGAGAAATTACCTCACCAAGCAACATAGTTCACTAAAACTAAGGGGGACTTGTGGCTAGTTGGGATAGATGTGGAGTCCTTATACAATGTATTCCACATTCCTTTGGACTACAAGCGATAGAATTTTCTTGGAGCATTTTTTCCCAGAAACTGGCCCACAGAATGAATTCCTTCTTGATCTGCTGTCTTTTGCTTTGGAGAACAACTTCTTTCAATTTGCAGGTCGAAATTATCAACAGATTAGAGGAACCTCAATTGGGGCAACGTGGGGACCATGCCTCCATCTAGGAATGTGGGAAGAGTGTGATGTCTACACCCCACCAGTGTACCCCAGCCACATTTATACTTGGCTGAGGTACATTGATGACATGTTGGTCCTGTGGAGAGGGGATGTCGATTTATTATATTCATTCATCGAAGGTCTCAATAACAACAACTGCAATATCTGCCTGACTTATTCATTTGATAGGGTATAAATCCCTTTTTTGGATTTATCAATCTCTATGGAAAATGGTACTCACATTACTCTCATTACTCGTACCTTTCAAAAAACGACAGCTGCCAATACTCTGTCCTGTGCAGTCACCATCCAAAATGGCTAAAAAATGCAATTCCAGTAGGCAAATTTCTACGTATTAAACGTAATTGTACAAAATAACAAGATTATAAACAGGAGGAAAAAAAAATGCTGTACACTATGCAGTTATTCCCATAGACAACTATGCAGGGCTAAACAAAAAGTCACAGGACGCAAACAAAATTAACTACTCCAGAGTAAAAAAAACATTTAAAAAAAGAAAAGGATAGGACTCAAGATCGAGTTTGCCTTATCACCCAGTTGGGAAATAATATTGAATACTGCATGGCCACGCTGCAGACTCCAACCAGCTCAGGTACCGAGCGGTCGGCTAACAGAGGAGCAGCGTAGGACCAACGGCTATCGTTTTATATGTAACGTTTGTGTTTTCTGCAATACTGTGAGTAGCATTTCAATGGGAAAGGGGAATTCTTTTATTGTGTGATTTCCAATAAATATACTGAATTACGCTATGAGTCCCTGCTTGTTTGCTTACTTACATGCTACTGCTGCCATGAGTGATCTATATTTGGAGACACAGATCCATTGCAGTTGAGCTGCAGCCGTGCCCTCTCGCTGTGTATGAACATTCATCTTGTTCTATAGGCACAGATTGATCATCTTTTTAGTGAGTGTCCAGTCTGACGGGGGCGGCACCGTTTGATGGTGGAGGCACACTGGTGTATTAGAGGACTTTACATTTCCACTGTGGAGTTTAAGGACTATGCTCCTTGATTTGAATGTGCATGTTCATTCGGTGGTTGTTATTGGACCTCTATTGTATACATTTGTGCACGCTACACCAAATCTGTGATCACTATTTTTGTCACTCACAATTTTTATGTTTATACATAAATAATTTAGCACTGCTAGTGTTACTTATTCTATATTAGAAAATTAGTCATGTTGCAGTATATGTCCTAGTTAACTGCACAGCCAGGTAGCCCTAGAATAATCTTGATATGTGTTAACTGTCTCTTCCGGTCTATCTCTAGAATTCAAATGGTGCAGTGTAATTTTCAGTCAGTTGAAGAATTTGAAGCAGCTACTGTTGATATGGTTAACAGAGGTAAGATAAGCACTTTATAAAATAAATCAGTACCAGTGAGATGTAACAAAGAAACCAAGCGGGCGGCCAACCTTTTTTTTGAGGATGGGCCTCATCAATTTACACTGTCACTTTAGGATTAAATGAAAGGACGGCCCCCTCCAAGGGACAGCTCAGTATTTAAGGAGAATAGGAGAGGAGGCACGTTATCCTGAGGAAGCTACGTGTGGACGTAGCGAAATGCGTTGTTGTCACAGTTACATCACCGGACTCTTGGAATAATATGCCCCAATGGACTTGCGCATGACCTGGGAATCTGGACGAGCATCTCAGACGGCACTCCATCACTAGCGGCAAGCAGCAATCCCTGCAACACCCAGATGTGACCGCGGAGAGAGGACCCAGGGAACCCACTATGAACACCCTGTTCCTGCATGGTGGATGAACTGTCATGATTACCTTGGTGTATCTGCTATGGCACACAGTAGATAGGAGCTGGAGCAGAGATAGATCAGAATGATCACCCGCCCTTCACTGAGCCAGTAAGTGTCAAGCCATCCTGACCAGCCTGGGGGATCGGTAAAGGCAGAGTAAGATCACTCGCTCTGTATATCCTGTGATTATTCATACCACTGAGACTGTCCTGGAAGTTTGAACTTTACAACCATGCTAAAGGGGAGATATTAGCTTTTCAGAGAAGTGCTACCTCTATGTTCATTAGTCCAGACGTACTCATTGAGTGACAAAGTGTTTAGAGGCGTGGTCAAGGGACGTTATTGGTGCACTGTGTGGCTACTATGAATAATTCAACTCTTTTAAAAGTAAGAATTTTGATACAATAAAAAGCATGTTTTATATCCAAACCAACAAGTCTAGTTCATGCCTAATTATCCATTGAGGGAGCTGTACTCCCACTTGGATTTAACTATACTACTGTTTATGCATTGTGCACTGGATTAGAGGGCAGACACCTACTTGGTGTCTTAGACATTGGTACTGTGAATTACTAGAACTATATCCCCAATTTCATGTTTAAGTCACAAAACTAAACCTGTAGGTAAAAAAAAGAACCAGAAGAACCTTCGCTAAGTGGGTTTGATAATAAAGTTGGCAGTGCTTCCACCCAGAACAGGGCCTGTGAACAGAGAGGATTCCCCATCATGGCAAATTAACCAATAATGTAACCACAGTAATTGGGAGAAGAGGAACTACAGCAACCAGCAGATAACATTAACCATAAGATACAGTATATTGTTAAAAGTATTGGGACACCTGCCATTACACGCACATGAACTTTAACCACTTGCCGACCACCCGCCACAGATATACTGCTGCAGGCTGGCTTGGCTGCATGAACCGCCATACCGTTCTCCCCATTAGGCAGCGGGGAAGCCAATCCACTGGGCTGGCGGATATGATTGCCGCGAGCACCCACGATCGCTCCCCATTGAGAGAGAATGACAGTCTGCTGTTGTAAACACAGCAGACTGTTGTTCTCTCGGAAATGATCACAGAGCGCCTCTGATCCTCCTATTTAGGATCACAGGTCTCTGTGTTGATTCCACAAGTCCCTCCCCCATACACTTCCAAAACACTCCCCTAGGCTCAAACTTAACCCTTTGATCACCCCTGGGTTAACCCCTTCCCTGCCAGTGTCATTATTACAGTAACAGTGCATATTTGTAGCATTGATTACTGTAGTAAATTCACTGGTCCCCCCAAAAGTGTCAAAAATGTCAGTTAGGGGTTCAATCTGGCCACCGCAATGTCGCAGTCCCGCTAAAAATTGCAGATCGCCGCCATTACTAGTAAAAATAAATAAATAAATAAAAATGACATAAATCTTTCCCTTAGTTTGTAGACGCAATAACTTTTGCGCAAACCAATCAAAATACGCTTATTGGGATTTTTTTTACCAAAAATATGTAGCAAAATACAAATTGGCCTAAACGGATGAAAAAATTTGATTTTTAATTTATTTTTTTTTTGGGAATGTTATTTAGCAGAAAGTGAAAAATATTGTTTTTTTTTTTTGTTTTTTTCAGAATTGTCCCTATTTTTATGTTTATAGCGCAAAAAAATGAAAATCGCACAGGTGATCAAATACCACCAAAAGAAAGCTCTATTTGTGGGAAGAAAAGGACGTCAATTTTATTAGGGTACAGCATTGCACGATTGCGCAATTGTCAGTTAAATTAGCGCAGTGTCGAATCGCAAAAAAAATGCCTGGTCATTAAGGGGGCAAAACCTTCTGGGCTGAAGTGCTTAATAGCATCCCAGTCTTAATCCGTAGGGTTCAGTATTGAGTTGGCCCACCCTTTGCAGCTATAACAGCTTCAACTCTTCTGGGAAGGCTGTCCTCAAGGTTTAGGAGTGTTACTATGGGAATGTTTGACCATTCTTTGAGAAGCGCATTTGTGAGGTCAGGCACTCTGTGGATGAGAAGGCCTGGCTCACAGTCTCCACTCTAATTCACCCCAAACATGTTTTATCGGGTTGAGGTGCAGGCCAGTCAAGTTCCTCCACCCTAAACTCGTTCATCCATGTCTTTATGGACCTTGCTTTGTGCACTGGTCTAAATGATTTGGTGGAGGGGGGATTATGGCGTGGGGTTGTTTTTCAGGGGTCGGGCTTGGCCCCTATGTTGACATGAGGTATCAGAATCTCTCTCTCTTTTCGTTCTCTCTCTCTTTCTCTCCTTTTCTTTTTGTTTTCACTATCTCTCTTTCTTTTCTTTTCTTTTCGTTCTCTCTCTCCTTTTTTTTTCGTTCTCTCCTTTTATGTTCTCTCTCTCTCTTCTTTTCATTCTCTCTCCCTACTTTTCTTTGTGTTCTCTCTCGCTCCCCTTTCTTTTAGTTTTCTCTAGCTATCTCTTTTCTTTTCGTTCTCTCCTTTTCTTTTCTCCCTCTCTTTCTCCTTTTCATTCTCTCTCTCCTTTTTTTTTTGTTTTCTCTCTCCTTTTCTTTTTGTTCTCTCTCTCCTTTTCTTTTTGTTCTCTCCTTTTCTTTTCATTCTCTCCCTCTCTTGCTCTCTCCTTTTCTTTTAATTTTCTCTCTCCTTTTCTTTTTATTCTCTCTCCTCTTTCTTTCTTTCTTTCTCTCCATCTCTCCTTTTCGTTTGGTTCTCGCTCTCTCTCCTTTTCTTTTGGTTCACTCTTGTTCTCTCTCGCTCTCCCTTTCTTTGCGTTCTCTCTCTCCTTTCCTTTTTGTTCTCTCTCCCCTTATCTTTTTGATCTCTCTTTCTCTTTTTCTTTTTGCCTCTCTCTCCCCCTCTGCTTTTCATTCTCTCTCGCCCTCCTTTACTTTTCGTTCTCCCTCTCTCTCTCTCTCCTTTTCATTCTCTCCCTCTCCCGTTCTCTTTTAATTCTCTCTTTCATTCTCCTTTTCATTTAGATACATTTTAAGGTAGATTTTATGCCCATTTTAGTTACAAAGGCACAGGGTTGAATCCTTCATTTATTCTTCTGTGCTGTCTGAGAGCCAATCTGTTTTAGGCTCCCATCATTCGATAGTAAGCATGCAATCCACTATTTGTGTGATCTTTTGAAATGGGGTAAATCTCATGTTAAACATTTGTATACTTCTTAATAAGTGGAATGTTGATGTGTTTTCCATGTGGCTCCTTTGATATGTGTTTCATATTTAAATACTTCTTGCAGTGCTGATGGAAGCCTTGAGGCTCATCTATGCAGTGTGGTCAATTTCCATATTTTTATTACAATGTATGTTTCTCTGTGGGGCTTTGAGCAGAAACACTAAAATAGCTTTTGTCTCCAGCAGCTGTAGTGTGTTCATAATTAACAAGTTGTACATCTTTGGATATCAACTATTAAGAAAACATGTGTAAGATGCATGGATATATATACACCTGTATTTAGATCTGGTCACACTGAATTAGAATTAAGAACATTTTGCTCTTCCAGCATGGACATAAATATTTAATATGTAGTGTTTCCGTACAGCTGAAGAACTATTCCATTATTAAAAAAAATAAGGTTATTCGTAACCAGCCTGGCAAATCTCAAGAGATTTTGTGGCTCACAGTTGTATGATAAATATGGGCATTATGCTGGGATTCACTTTAAATGAACATTGATGTTCTGGCTCCCTAAAGGACTGTCAACAGTTCAAGCCCCTCAAAAATGTGAATTATGGGGAAGAAAAAAAGTTTAGCACAACTCAGAGCAGTCTTGATTTTAGAGTTCTTTTGCCAGAAGTACTTTTGGATGGCAGTATTAAAGTACATTGCTAACCCAACCGATAAAATCACATATAATCTTAATGTAATTTCTAAAGTTGTCTTTAGTCTTTTTAAATGTACAACTTTCATTAAAATAACACCTGGTGTTCCTGTCTGTGAAGGCCCTTGTTCAGGAAATTCCTGCTATGATGTGACAACTGTCTCCAAGCTGTTCTTTTGTGTTATCATTTTGTTGCATTCACACCTACAACGGCCATGCCTACACACATTCCACAGACATGGTTCACCGTTGTCACTTTCAGAAGCTAAACCAAAACAACGATGTGCTGCTTCCACTAGAGTGAATGCATATTGATAGAAAGTGGTTGAAAAAGGCTGGAGAAGATCAGCTGGGAGAAGGAGCCTTGCTGATTGGAGAGCTATGTCTTTGACATAGCCCCATAAGCCAGGGGCTATGTCAGACCTCTGCAGGGAGACCACTGCTTCCACAAAGAGGGCAGGGGTCCTTCTCTACAATATGCTGGCAGAGGTTTTTTACTTAAGTTGTAATGTTTCAAACTTAGAGTGGGAGGGAAGAATTAATTAAGTGTGTCATAGACACTCTTTAGAATTACGTTGGGCATTATGGAATTACCAGTGCTTGAGCCAGATTCATCTACTTGTCAAAAACAGGTACATGAATCTGTCGGATGCCTTCACTGAGGTTGAAGTGTCCATACCAGACAATCCTTCCTCAGTGCATGCCCTCCCTGGCCACACTTCCCATCACATAGACAGGCATGTGGTAGGGAGGTGGGCAGAGCCTGAAGAAGGAGAACTAAGAGACTTGTTCCCTATCAGGTCCAGCTTCCTTTTGATTGACAGTAAATGGTAGTGGGTGGATCCATAGCTGCTATTCAGTCCAATAGCAGCTTTTGAATCTGCCCACTGCCCTCTGTTGTCAACCAAAAGCAAGGTGGACCTGATGGAGAACTAGTCTCTCAGTTCCCTACCAGGGCCTGCCTACTCAACAAATCCTGCAGGTCCACCTTCCATGTGAGCTTGTCTTTTTCAAATATATGCATTGTCATGTTTGGATAATGACATCACCACTGTTCTCCATCCCTTTCTTTACATTTAGCTTTTGCCCAGTGAACCTCCTGACTGACAACTGAATGGTGCTGGAGATAAAGTACAGTAGCAGTACTGTACATACTTGATAACTTCCCAGCACGAACATGCCCAATCTGAGCACTGGCATGCCTCTGTACTCTAGCTCAGAGTTGGTCTTAAAGCGGAGTTCCGGCCACAAAAAGTTTTTTTCAATAAAAATACCCCCGGGACAGTCAGGGCTAGTACATTCCACAATGTATAGCCTCTGTACTGTCCCGGGTCACACTTACCTGCAAGAAGAAATACTTACCTTTAAAATTTCTTCTCCAGCGTTGCCATCTCGGATGTGGGCAGCTGAAGCCAGCGCGATCCTCTTCTGCGTCCTCTTCCGTGTCCTCTTCTCCCAGAATGCGCCTGCACCAACCCCGCTCGTCACTTCCAGTGCGGTTCCGCTTTCCTCCACAGCTTCTGGGCATGCCCAGAAGCTGTTCAGCAGGGAATGCGGCGCTACACCGGAAGTGACGAGCGGGGCTGGTGCCGGCCCATTGATTCCTGGGAGTGATGACGTTCAGCTCCCAGGAATCATTGCAAACCGGAAGTGACTACGTGGGCCGCGGCCGCTGAGGGAGGAAATGGAAGAAAGGTGAGTATATTTTTCTACAATAACAAGGTAAGTAAAAAAAAAAAAAAAAAATCTTAACTATCCATTTCTTTTTCAGGTGACAAATAGGAAGCGGATGGCCACAAAATTATTGCTTGTCCGAGTATTTTAGGTGGAATGGTGAGGTTTGCGGAGTGGCATTTTTATTTTAACCACTTAAGCCCCGGAAGATTTTACCCCCTTCCTGACCAGGGCCTATTTTGCGATTCGGCACTGCGTGACTTTAACGGACAATTGCGCGGTCGTGCGACGCTGTACCTGAATGAATTTGACGTCCTTTTTTTCCCACAAACAGAGCTTTCTTTTGGTGGTATTTGATCACCTGTGCAATTTTTTGATCATGCGCTATAAACAAAAAAAGAGCGTAAATTTTGCAAAAATAACAATATTTTTCACATTTTTTTATATGAAATTCCCCCCAAAAAAATTTAAAAATCAAATTTTTTTAACATTTTCGGCCAATTTGTTTTATGCTACATATGTTGGGAAAAAAATTGCAAAAAGCGTATTTTGATTGGTTTGCGCAAAAGTTATCGCGTTTACTAACAAAGGGAAAGATTTTTGTAATTTTTGTTGTTTTTTTTTTTAACGAGTAATGGCGGCGATCTGCGATTTTTTTTGCGGGACTGTGACATTGCGGTGGACAGATCGGACCCTTGACTGACATTTTTGACACTTTTGGGGTTACCAGTGACATTACTGCAGTAATCAGTGCTATATATGCACTGTTACTGTAAAAATGACACTGGCAGGGAAGGGGTTAACTGTATTGGAGATTTTGTGTCCGGAACTCCGCTTTAAAATTCCTAACCCATGAACTAGAGATAATTATTTAGGAATCTCTTGCAGCCATAGAGACGGGTTCTTAAAGTGGTGATAGTAAGACCTACCTGAATTTGTCACACATGTCAGTAATCTTCCCATACTGTTACTAGAAAAGTGACATAAATGCATTATTGAATTTCTTTGATTTAATTCTGATTAGGCTAGAATATATTTAAAGTGTTGTTCCTGATATGTGTCTGCTGTACCATGTACTTGCAGGAAAAGGTATCCTATTCTCTTGTATTGCTTCCTTTAAGTGAAATCCCTGGTGTTCCTGCCAGTCCCTCTGCTTTCCTATTAAAAACTGACCACACTAAGCAGGAAAACACACTGTGGTCAGTTCTCTAGCTATGCTGGGAATTTGACCTGCTCTCCTCCAATGCTCAGGCTTATCCTGACACACCCCCTACACAGCCTTTCACTGGGAAGCTCAGTATATCGCTGCTTCTCCTCCCCCCAGCTTTTATGCAGCTGAGAACACAGGGAACAGAGGGAATGTGATCACTTATAAAAAAGGGAAAAAAGGTATTTAAAATGTTTTTGCTCTGTGTGAGCATTGGGGAGCTGAAACACACACTGCCTTACAGCTCATGGTCATAACTAGGAATTCTGGTTAATGTATTGTGCCACAGGAATCCCAAAGAGATATAAGAAGTCAGCAGGTCATTCGTCTTACCAGTAAGCACACCAAACTGAAATATTTGCAGTTTACTTCTGTAGGAATAAAGAATGAAACCAGCTAAGCAGTTAAAGCACAGCCCACGCTTTTTATAAGGCCGGGTCACAGCTGCGATGACTGTAGGCACTTCTAATCCACAGAATACTGGTGATACAGTAAAGCTGCTTAATCTGAATAAGAGTTGAGTTAAGAGAAATCAGCCTTTACTGATTGCTTGATAAAACATGCTTTAAAAGTTAACTGCCCAGGTGGTAAGACGTTCTTGAGTATTTTAATCATTCTAGCTGGACTGCTATGAGGGAATCATGTTGTCATTTGTATATATTAATAACACACTTGTTCTGTATTAGCTGCTAACTGAACTCCAGACAAAGTATATAGATAGTATACTTTATACTGTATTTGAGAGCTGTTAAACCTGCCAAAGAATTTGTGTTTGTCCATCCAGTCCTGAAATTTACACAGCTGTGCCCCAAAGCATAGCCCTGACTAGCAGGAAAGGAAACCAGCTGCAGTTTTACTTTCATGTACAGATCCCCTTCCCACCCCCAGTAACTGTACACAGTGAAAGGAGAAGCAGCAGACATATAAGCTTATCTCTCTAACACTCTGATCTCTTCTTCTTTCAGCATGCTTCTTGCACTGCAGCACAACTGACTGTCTCTTTGTGCTGCTTCTCTGCCTCCTGTTTGAGCACTGCTGTATAGTAGACTGCAAGAGGCTGATTTCAAGTCAGTGTCAGGTACATTATATTGCTTGTTTTTACAATACATTTAAAGCGAAATTCCACACTGAAAAACATTTTTTAGCTAAAAATATCCCCGGGACAGTCAGGGCTAGTGCATTTCAGCAACGATAGCCTCTGAACTGTCCCCTGTTTCACTTACCTTTTAGAAGAAATACTTACCTTGAAAATGTCTTGTCCAGCGCTGCCATCTCAGGTGTGGGCAGCTGAAGCCGGAGCGTCCTCTTCAGTGTCCTCTTCGGTGACGTCGGAGTCCCAGAATGCCCTGCACCGGCCCCGCTCGTCACTTCCGGTGCAGGCGCGTCATCCCTGCACAGCTTCTGGGCATGCCCAGAAGTTGTTTAGCAGGGAATGACGCGCCTGCACCGGAAGTGACGAGCGGGGCCGGTGCAGGCGATTTGACTCCTGGGAGCGATGACATTAATCTCCCAGGAGTCAATGCAAGCAGGAAGAGACGGCACGGGCCGCGGCCGCAGAGGGAGGAAGAGAAAGGAAGAGGAAGGAAGGTAAGTATATTTTCTTTAAAAACAAGGTAAGTAAATCAAAAAAGAAATATTTAAATATCCAATTCTTTTTTAGGTAGAAAAAAAAAGGAGGATGGTGCAAAGTTGTTTTCGAGGCCAGAACTCCGCTTTAAGACAAACTTTTTTTTTTTTTTTTAGTTTTGGATAGAGAGGGGGGAGATAGACCCACTGTCAGGTTTTTATTTTGATTTTGCCCCTATCAATGAGATTCACTCTAATTGTCTTGTTGACCAATG
Organism: Pelophylax lessonae; assembly: GCF_965119305.1. Lineage (NCBI taxonomy): Eukaryota > Metazoa > Chordata > Amphibia > Anura > Ranidae > Pelophylax > Pelophylax lessonae. Next base: position 124,819,387 of record NC_138769.1, on the reverse strand, counting down.
TCTTGGGGAATAAAAGTGAAGGTAGAGCCAAAACTTTGAGTTGCCTGCAGAACAGGATCAGAAGGGAAAACTTCCTAATGAGACACAGATGGCAAAAAAAAATCGGACAGCAGTTTTACCTTATGTTTCAGTGCATGCAGGTGGTCCCTATACTGCTGTGAAATCTTCTGTAGGAATTGTATGAAATCTTAGCTCCACTGTCTATAGCCCAAGCTTACCAGAATCCTAATCTCCAGACATGCTGACAAGCCTGTTTGAGATGCTACAAAGAATCTTTAATAGACTAGAAAGTGCACTATTATTGCTTGTACAAGTATTTTAGGTGGAATGGTGAGGTTTGCGGAGTGGCATTTTTATTTTAAAAGGTCAGGGCATATTTCTAAAGTAAGAGTAAGGGCTCTTTCACACAGTATGTCCGTCGGACGGACTCCGTTTATCTCAGCAGGGGATCGATCCACCGATCCCCGCTGAGCAGGAGAATTACAGCTGTTCTCCGCTCTGTGTGTGGAGACACAGCTGTCAGCAGTGTTGGTCATGTAACTTAAAAAAAGTAATTAGTTATAGTTACTAGTTACTTCTCCCAAAAAGTAACTGAGATAGTGACTGAGTTACTTTTTTACTGATGTAACTCAATTACCAGGGAAAGTAACTATCGCGTTACTTTATAAAAATAATCAAATATGTCAAATAACTTGTATGCCCCTTGTATGTGTGGTATTTGCTTAGTGGTACCTGCATGGTATTTGCTGAGTGGTACCTGCGTGGTATTTTCTTAGTGGTAACTGCGTGGTACACTGGTACGGTACCTGAGTGGTATTTGCTGAGTGTTACTGGCTGGCTGCATGGTACACTGGTACCTGAGTGGTATTTGCTGAGTGGTACCTGCGTCTGCTGCCTGGAGTGTATAGCTGCTGGTAGTGGCTGGTGGTGGTGTGGCACACTGGTGGTGAGGGTCTGAGTCCCGAGTCCTCCTGTCCTGACTGTGACTGAGTCTGTGAGTAACCGTATTTTTTTTTTGTACCTGTGCTGCTGCTGCAGTGCTGCCTGGCTGGCTGCTGCTGCTGGAGGTGGCGGTGGCTGGCTGCTGCTGCTGCTGCTAGTGGTGGTGGCTGGTTGCTGCTAGCTGGCTGCTGCTGGAGGTGGTGGTGGCTGGCTGCTGCTGGAGGTGGTGGTGGCTGGCTGCTGCTGCTGCTGCTGGTGGTGGTGGCTGGCTGCTGCTGCTGCTGGTGGTGGTGGCTGGCTGCTGCTGCTGCTGCTGGTGGTGGCTGCTGCTGCTGCTGGTGGTGGCTGCTGCTGCTGCTGGTGGTGGTGGTGGTGATGGCTGCTGCTGGTGGTGGTGGTGGCTGGCTGCTGCTGCTGCTGGTGGTGGCTGGCTGCTGCTGCTGGTGGTGGTGGCTGGCTGGGGATGGTGGTGGCTGGCTGGGGATGATGGTGGTGGCTGGCTGGGGATGATGGTGGTGGCTGGCTGGGGATGATGGTGGTGGCTGGCTGGGGATGGTGGTAGTGGCTGGCTGGGGATGGTGGTAGTGGCTGGCTGGGGATGATGGTGGTGGCTGGCTGGGAATGATGGTGGTGGCTGGCTGGGAATGATGGTTGTGGCTGGCTGGGGATGATGGTGGTGGCTGGCTGGGGATGATGGTGGTGGCTGGGGATGGTGGTGGTGGTGGCTGGGGATGATGATGGTGGTGGCTGGCTGGGGATGGTGGTGGTGGTGGCTGGGGATGATGGTGGTGGCTGGCTGGGGATGATGGTGGTGGTGGCTGGGAATGGTGGTGGTGGTGGCTGGGGATGGTGGTGGCTGGCTGGAGATGATGGTGGTGGCTGGCTGGGGATGATGGTGGTTGGCTGGCTGGGGATGATGGTGGTGGCTGGCTGGGGATGGTGGTGGTGGTGGCTGGGGATGATGGTGGTGGCTGGCTGGGGATGGTGGTGGTGGTGGCTGGGGATGGTGGTGGTGGCTGGCTGGGGATGATGGTGGTGGCTGGCTGGGGATGGTGGTGGTGGTGGTGGTGGCTGGGGATGATGGTGATGGCTAGCTGGGGAAGGTGGTGGTGGTGGCTGGGGATGATGGTGGTGGGTGGCTGGGGATGATGGTGGTGGCTGGCTGGGGATGATGATGGTGGTGGTGGCTGGGGATGATGGTGGTGGTGGTGGCTGGGGATGATGGTGGTGGCTGGCTGGGGATGGTGGTGGTGGTGGCTGGGGATGATGGTGGTGGCTGGCTGGGGATGATGGTGGTGGAGGTGGTGGCTGGGGATGATGGTGGTGGCTGGCTGGGGATGGTGGTGTTGGCTGGCTGGGGGTGGTGGTGGTGGCTGGCTGGGGATGATGGTGGTGGCTGGGGATGTGGTGGTGGTGGTGGCTGGCTGCTGCTGGGCTTGGCGCGCTGTACTCACTCATTCCGGAGTCCGCACTCGTCCTCTCTGCTCACTCACAGTCTCCTCCTCCTCCTCTCTCGTCCTCGGTCATAGAGGAGAGGGGGAATTACAATTACATCTACTGCCATCTAGTGGCGGTAGATGTAATTGCGGTAACGCAGCCGAAAGTAGCGGCAACTGCGTTACAGGGAGGGAACGAATAATCAGATAGATTACTCATCACCCTCAAAAGTAACTGCGTTAAGTAACGCAGTTTACTTAAACGCAGTTACTACCATCACTGGCTGTCAGAGCCCCATACATCTCTATGGGGGAATCCGATCCCATCTGCTGGATGTATGGAAAATAGGGTTTCCATCCGTCCAGATTTGACAGATCGGATCAGTTGTCAGCGGAAATGTCTTCGCTGACATCCGATGCCCCATAGGGATGCATGGGGGGACCGTTCAGATCCGCCAAAAAAATTGACAGGCAGATCTGAACGGTCCGCCTGTGTGAAAGGGGCCTAAGGCCTCATACACACAGGGCATTTGAAAAAACGAGCTGCAAAGCCAGTTCTGACGCCAGGAAAAGGCAGCTGTAAAAACGTGCTTTTAGAAGCGTTTTGTATTGGAGTTAATGCACATTTTAGCCACGTTTAGCAGCGTTAGCGTTTAGCAGCCTTTCTCTGCCCTTTTCTATTTTCCAACCTCAAATCCAACTACTACTGCTTAAAAACGTCTGACATGGCCTAGCGCTGTATGTGGCTTTAAGCAGCCTTTAGCAGGAGTTTTTACAGCTTAATGCTGCTGCTCCAGAACGCACTGGCCCTGGGTTTTTTACAGCTTAAAAACGCCCATGCCACTTAAGCTCCTAAAAGCCTGTGTGTGCCTGAGGCATAGAATAAAATGGAGGGGTGTTTTTAGGCTGCGGAGAAAAAACACCTGACCCTCCTAAAAGCAGCTGTAAAAATGCCCTGTGTGCATGAGGCCTAAATATTGGACAAAATTCAAGGCTTCAGCAGTAAATCCAATACCCTGCAGTTGCGAGTTAATGGCTGGCTAGGTCTATAGCTTATATTGACCCGGATACCTCATTCTTAGAAAAGAGGTCCCCAAGTGTGAATGTGCTGTTCTGTCTCCCACATGTCAGTTTGAGATTATTTTTAACCCCCAAAAAAATTTTTTTTTTTACAAAGAACATATGTTAAATGAATATCATTTCTTTTTTTTTTTCAACATATTTTATTCAAATTTTGAAAAAACATACATTGTGTCAAGCAAACATCAGTAAACTTTGGGGATCTCCCTGAACAGAACAAAGTATAATAGACACCTAAACATTACAGAGCATTACTAATAACTTGGGGAAAGGAGGGAAAAGAGAATAGGGAGAAGAGTGGGGAAGAGGAGGGAGTAGGACAATGGGAGGGAAGGGAAAGGTGAGGGAACAGGGGGTGAGGGAACGGGGGGGGGGGGGGGAGAAAAGAAAGGTGAAGGGGCTTGGTTATTAAACCTCTAGAAGGAATGGGAAGGGACCAATCCAAGATTGCGAGAGTAGACTAAAAACCTTCTAAGGGAAGAGTTACATGGCTAGGAGGCAGGTGAGAAGTTCAAAAGCAAGACCTTCAAGCTGATAACCTGATGGTAAATAGGAAATGCAACCGAAACAAAATTAAAGTCAATTGAATTTAAGGCGTTTGTGTGGGGGAAATTAATAAAAAGGGTTGGAGAAGGATGCAGCAAGAGTCAGGGTGAGGTAGCTGGTCCAGGTGCCAAAGAAGGGTCTAATGGCAGCGGAAATTTCTTTAAGAAAGGGTTCCATTTGGCGTGATGGATGGTGAGAAGCCATGTTGTTGGAGAGTTGGAAGTCCAAGAGTTCCTTGCGATAGAGATTAGAGAGTTCGGATTTCATATTGGATAGTATTGATGGAGAGGTCATTATCCATTTCCTCAGAATGGCTCTTATGGCTATCATGAGACAGTTTGAGATCCAGCTTTTGTGTTTGTTGAGAAACTGAGATTGGTGACTAGCAAGGCCCAGTGTGGGGCCGTCGAGGAGGCCAAAAAGGAGGGGGAGTGGATTGCCACTCAGCTGGAGGCCCGTATCTTCAGCTACTAGACTATTAACTGTGTCCCAGAAGTCGGCACTACGAGGGCAGGACCACAGTCTGTGGACCAGGGTGGGTCTATGATGGAGGCACGAGGCGCATGGCCGTGGAGGTAGGGGACGATGAGAACGGAGAATATGTCCTGTGCATGATTTTAAGTTGCTGTTCCCTCCAGAATTAATTTGTAACAAATTTATAAGTAGTGTTGTATCCTGTAAGAATATGTTGTCCGAGGAAGGGGAGAGGAAAGTCCTTGTGCCATGGGGAAGCATGGGGAAGTATGTGCCGATCCTGAAGAGCTGAAAGGGTGGGTCGATAGAGGTTGGTAAATGTCAGCAATCCTGAGTCTCTCCAAATTGAGAAGTGTATCCGGAAAGGATACTTGGAATCTCTTGGCCTTGTTCCGACATAGGCTGCTGGTAAAGTTGACGGCTCGCTGGACGTGAAGAAAATGATGAGTTGGTAAGTTATAGCGAGAACATACCTCCAATAGGGGGAGTGGCGAACCCGAGGAAGGAGAGAATAGTTGTGAAAACATCAACAAGCCATTGGGGGGCCAGTCTGAAAAGGCAGCTTAGTGATCTGGTTGGCTAAACAAAGGGTGACCATGTATTGGCAAGTGGCGAGAGGAATATAATTTCCAATAGTTTGGGAACCCAAAAAGGTTGGTTGGTTTAGGCCTCATGCACACTGGACATTTAAAAAAAAAGCCAGTAGCATTAGCTGTAGCTGTAGAATGAGTTTTTCTGCTTTTTTGCAGTAGCGTTTTTCAGCTGTAGCGTTTTTTAGCTTTTATTAGCAAAGCTATACTCCCGCAAAAGCTTATGGCCCAAAAGCGTTGATAAACATAGAATAGCTGCGTTTTTCAGCGTATTTTGGCATTTTTTCGCTTTTATCAGAGTTAGAGCCTTTTTATAGCTGGAAAAACCCCTCTCAAAACCCACTACTTCTGGGGTTTTTTTTCAGCCAGAAAACATCCCTGCCAAAAACTGCTGATAACAGCCTATGTGTGCATGGACACATAGGATAACATGCTGGTTTATTGACTGCAGAAAGAAATGTCTGACGCCAAAAACAGCAGCTGTAAAAACATCCCGTGTGCATGAGGCCTTAAGCCCTGTACACACGTACCGATCGTCGGCCGAACGATCGGCCGTCTTTTGTCCGAGGGCTGTCTTGTCTGTTGAAAACTGCAAAAGACTGCACACGAATTTTGTCGGCCAACAACATCCGACTGCAGAAGTGATGTCATGTGATGTTAACTTTCCTGGTCTTTTTTCTTTTCTGAGCATGCCCAGTCTTGCAAATCTGCTGTCTGTCGGCCGAATTCTGTACTGACTGGCGAACAATCGGCCGTTCTGGTGTTGGCCAAGAAAAATTTTAATGCTTGCACGACAGATTCTTTTCGGCCGAAAGTGCGCTGTCGGCTGTCGGAAGCATCATACTAACAAGCCAAAAATCAGCCGATCGTTCGGCGGCTGAATATTTTCGGCCGACAATAGGTACATGTGTACGGGCCTTTACTCTTTTTCGGTTTCTCATACACAGACTGGGCACCTGAGACTTATATGCATCCCCAGGTGCTAACGTTGCTGATAAAATATTTTAACACTGCAGAGGAGGCTGCAGAGCATGAATATCAGATTGCTGTATAGCTTCGTACAGTAATGATACACAACCACAAATTACAACACTGGTAGGTTAATTGGCTTGTGACTACAGCATCGTGTCTATCTTTTATGTCTGCACAACAAAAATTAAACTGGGGCGGATTGATTTGAATGAATAAACATACTTTGTACCGATCTACATAAGTTGATGCTTTCTAGAAAAAAAAAAAAAAAAAGCTTTGAAAAAATAATGTGCATTATTCCATGACCACTTCCTTTAATACCAAATAATTTGGTCCCATTAAAACCCAACATGACCTCCATGGTTGGTTCTTGACAGTGAACTTATAGTTGTTTGGTTTCTGGTTTGGATATGACTTGCTAACCTTCAGGCCCCTTTCACACTTGTACAACCTGAAAGTCGCACGACTTGAAGCAATGCCTGTGTAATCGTGAGGTCTATGGACCTCAAATCACATCAAAGTTGGACCAAATTAGTGCAGGGATGACTTGAAGTCACACAGATATGAATGGTACTTATTGATAATCATGGGGTATGACTTGTCATGTTTGTCATGTGACTTTGCAGTCCCAAGTCGCAGGACAAGTCGCACAAGTGTGAAAGGGGCCTCAAGGTTAGTAGAAGGTTCCTTCTCTCCCTTTCTCTTCTCCTTAAAGGAAACCTATGCACGACAAAGCAACAGGTTTACATTAATCGTGGCCTCTGCAAGTATTTATTCTTACATCTCCTTTGCCAATCTGGTGCAGCTGTGCATAGTAACCAATCAGCTTCTAGGTTTTATTGTCAAAGCCTTAGGCCCCTTTCACACTTGCGGACCATTCAGATCCGCCTGTCAGTTTTTTAGGCGAATCTGAACGGATGCCCCATGCATCTCTATGGGGCATCGGATGTCAGCGGAGACATGTCCGCTGACATCCGATCCGATCCGGTCCGTCAAATCTGGACGGATGGAAACCCTATTTTCCATTAGTCCAGCAGATCGGATCGGATGTGACCACCTGTCCGTTCTCATCCGATTCCCCCATAGAGAACAGCAGGGACCTGACAGCTCCGTCTCCGCACACAGCGCGGCGACAGAGCTGCCATCTGCCTGCTCATCGGGGGATCTACGGATCGATCCCCAGATGAGAAAAATGGAGTCCGCCGATGGCCTCCAAGTGTGAAAGGGGCCTAATTGAACAAACAGAAGTTAGAAGCTGATTGATTACTATGCACAGCTGCACCAGATTCTAGGTGCACCAGTTTTAGTAAATCTCCCCCAAGTGCTGTAACAAGGGGGGGGGGGTGGCAAGGGCCCTCAGGGCTGTGTAAGGGGGGAGGGCAAGGGCCCTCAGGGCTGTGTAAGGGGGAGGGCAAGGGCCCCCAGTGCTGTGTAAGGGGGAGGGCAATGGCCCCCAGTGCTGTGTAAGGGGAGGGCAAGGGCCTTCAGTGCTGTGTAAGGGGGGAGGACAAGGGCCCTCTGTGCTGTGTAAGGGGGAGGGCAAGGGCCCTCAGTGCTGTGTAAGGGGGGAGGGCAAGGGCCCTGAGTGCTGTGTAAGGGGGAGGGCAAGGGCCCTCAGTTCTGTGTAAGGGGAGAGGGTAAGGGCCCTCAGTGCTGTGTAAGGGGGAGGGCAAGGGCCCCCAGTGCTGTGTAAGGGGGAGGGCAAGGGCCCTCAGTGCTGTGTAAGGGGGGAGGGCAAGGGCCCTCAGTGCTGTGTAAGGGGGGAGGGCAAGGGCCCTTAGTGCTGTGTAAGGGGGAGGGCAAGGGCCCTCAGTGCTGTGTAAGGGGGAGGGCAAGGGCCCTTAGTGCTGTGTAAGGGGGAGGGCAAGGGCCCTCAGTTCTGTGTAAGTGGGGAAGGGTAAGGGCCCCCAGTGCTGTGTAAGGGGGGAGGAAAAGGGCCCACAGTGCTGTGTAAGGGGGAGGGCAAGGGCCCTCAGTGCTGTGTAAGGGGGAGGGCAAGGGCCCTCAGTGCTGTGTAAGGGGGGAGGGCAAGGGCCCTTAGTGCTGTGTAAGGGGGAGGGCAAGGGCCCTCAGTGCTGTGTAAGGGGGAAGGCAAGGGCCCTTAGTGCTGTGTAAGGGGGAGGGCAAGGGCCCTCAGTTCTGTGTAAGGGGGGAGGGTAAGGGCCCCCAGTGCTGTGTAAGGGGGGAGGAAAAGGGCCCACAGTGCTGTGTAAGGAGGAGCTCTTCTTTTTACTCTCTGCTGCAGGGGAGCAAAGGAAAATCAAGCATAATCAGCTGCTGAAAATACATAGATGAGAACAGCACTCCAATCTGTATTCTTCCAAGTCACTCTAATAGATCACTGATTCCACCCACATAAACCATCTCCTAACACATTTCACCACATGATCACAAGGCCACAAAGAATTGAGATATTGCTAAGTATAAACAAGTGTCAAGGTTAGGCTGACTTCACACCTTTGCATTGGGGTAATGCACAGTAAGGGCCGGTTCTCACTCTAGTGAATGCCAGACATCGCATGTGATTCGCACCGCACTGCTGTGAAAATTACATGCGATGTCTGTGCCATGCAAGTTCAGCCATACAGATTGAATGGTTGAATTTGCATCGCATTCGGACTAAAGTCGTTCAGGACCCTATTTTTGGTCCTCACCAGAATCAGATCGCATGGGTGCTCACACCTATTCAGTCCGATTCCTGTCCAAATTGACAGTTCACACTGCAATATGCGAACTGATCTGAGGGTGTCATTACCTTTGTATTGACACTCCCAGCGGTTCACATATGGCAGTGTGAACTGCCTGTGAGTTGGGTGCGAACCCCCAGTGGATTTGCAGGGTTTCCCATATCGTACCAATGTGAGTCTAAAACACAACACAATGCACAATAGCACATGCATGTACAATAGCTGCCAGTGCACATACAGTTCAGAGCACTTATTTACACATAGTGTGTGCTATGACGTGCTGTGTTGTAGAAAATGCTGTAGGTGTGTTCTTCATTCGTTATGGCGAGAATCAGCCTATTCACAAAGAATCCATTACCACAGCACGCCTATTGCACAAAAATGTGTACATTAACGAACACACAAGTGTGAAAAGGCCCAGAGTGAACCTATTTCCAATGTTCTACATTGGAAATGTAAGTTTACTCTAAAGCAACACTCCAGGCAGATATAGAAGACACACATCACCCTAAAGTCCTTGTTTATAATTACATCATTATTTTTTGTTTCAGCAGTACATATGTGCTGAATTTGACTAGTTATCAGTAGGGTTGAGCGAACACCTAGATGTCCGTGTTCGACGGGTTCGGCCGAACTTTAAAAAAAAGTCCGGGTCCGTGTCCCGGACTTTTACCGAACTTTTCCCGGACACCGAACCCCATTGAAGTCAATGGGGACCCAAACTTTAAGGCACTAAAATGGCTCTAAAACACCAAAGGAAAGGGCTAGAGTGCTGCAAATGGCAGCAAAACGTAATTAAGAGCATGGCAAGTGCTCTGCAAACAAATGTGGATAGGGAAATAACTTAAAACAACAAAAAAAAAACAGAAAAATAAAACAATGTTCTTCTTCATCTCTGAAGGACGAGGCCCATATGGAGTAGGAGGGAGGTTGAGGTGGTGGTGGATGTGGCGGTGACATAGGCGTGCGCACAGGGTGTGCTGGGTGTGCCTGGGCACACCCTAATCACCTAGGGCACATAGCATTGCCAGTGAGGAGATGGGAAAGATCTCCCTGGGACCTGCTCTGCTCTATTTCTCCTTGCCTACAGGTACATGGCCCCGATACATTACTCTCCCTGCTGGCAAACACATGCATGTGTATTTCAACTTTGGGGTGCACACCTTAATGCAATAGGCTGCGCACACCTATGGGCGGTGTAGGTGGAAGCGGCGGTGGAGGAGGACCAGGGCCGGATTAACAGCATCATGGGCTTGGTGCTGAGGATTTTGAAGGGCCTTAAGGGCCGTGCCTTGCCATGCACCCAGAGGAGGAAGGGTGCAGCCATGCATGCCTAATTCAACATGGGATGCTGTCTCTGAAGCCCATAAACACATCCATGCATCGCCAACTGTCCCTCCTTGTCCGGCCTTCACGCTGTGTGGGGAGGTTCTGAGGGTGCTGCCTGGGGAAGCGAGCATAGAAGCCAGACTTCTGTGTTTACAAGTGACAGAAGAGCGGTAACAGTGAATATGGCCAACCCGGGGCCTATATAAAAGGTAGGGGCCTGGAGCTGCAGCTCCAATAGCCCCTACATTAATCTGGCCCTGAGGAGGAGGACGAGGTAGCCAACACTGCTTCTTTTCAAAAATTTTAAATGAGGGTACACCCCAAAAGAGTGAGAAAGAGCAAAAATGGAACAATGGGTGGGTAAGGTCGGTATCCATTGCTATTCTGCATAAGGTACGGAAAAGTCCCGTGGGATCCATGCCTGGTTCATTTTAATGAACGTGAGCTTGTCCACATTGTCTCTGGACAGGCGGCTGCGCTTGTCTGTTATAACGCCCCCAGCCGTGCTAAATACCCGTTCAGATAATACACTGGCTGCAGGGCACGCCAGCACCTCCAAGGCGTAAAGGGCAAGCTCAAGCCATGTGCCCAATTTGGAGACCCAGAAGTTGAAGGGGGCAGACCCGTCATTCACTACATGTAGGCGTGTGCACACATACTGCTCCACCATGTTGGTAAAATGCTGCCTCCTGCTAAGACGTTCCATCTGAGCTGCTGGTGCTGCTGTTTGTTGTGGCGTGCTGACAAAGCTTTTCCACATTTCGGCCATGCTAACCCTGCCTTCTGAGGTGCTGGCGGTGCCCTGGTTGCGTTGGCGACCTCCTCCTCCTCCTCCTCTGCCTTGTGCTTCCACTGTGGCCCCGCTGTCAGATGGGAATGCCAGCAGCATGGCGTCTACCAGCGTGCGCTTGTACTCGCGCATCTTGCGATCGCGCTCCAGTGAGTGAATTAAGGACGGTACGTTGTCCTTGTAACGGGGATCCAGCAGCGTGGCCACCCAGTAATCAGCACAAGTTAGAATGTGGGCAACTCGGCGGTCGTTGTGGAGACACTGCAGCATGTAATCGCTCATGTGTGCCAGGCTGCCCAGAGGCAACGAAAGGCTGTCCTCTGTGGGAGGTGTATCGTCCGTGTCCTCTGTATCCCCCCAGCCACGCACCAGTGATGGCCATGAGCTGGCCTGGGTGCCACCCTGCTGTGAACATGGTTCCATCTCCTCCTCCAGCTCCTCCTCCTCCTCATCCTCCTCATCCTCCAGAACTGTGCCCCTGCTGGACAATTGCGTCCCTGGCGTTTGCGTGTGCAGGAACCCACCCTCGGAGCCCCTTGCGAATGACTGCCCTGAAAGCCTTGGAAATGTTACCTCTTCATCCTCCTCCTCCTCCTCATCCTGTGCCACATCCTCTTCCATCATCGCCCGAATTGTTTTTTCAAGGAGGCATAGAAGTGGGATAGTTAAGCTGAGAACGGCGTCATTGCCACTGGCCATGTTGGTGGAGTACTCAAAACAGCGCAACAAGGCACACAGGTCTCGCATGGAGGCCCAGTTAAATTAAATAGCGGAATAGAAAATATGATCCAAAAAAAGTGTATGTATATCACACGTACACAACCACACTGGGCCCCAATTACTATTGTTTGTACCCCTAAAAGGCTAGATGAGGAGTAGGGGGAGTATGGAACAGGCAGCACCCTCAAACCTTCAGAAGTATGAGATGAACCCCAACAACTTGGAAAGGTGGATCTCTCTCACACGTACCGACACAGACTATCCCGCAATTCAATTGATCCTCAAAGGTTTTTATTGAATAGCGGAATAGGAAATATGATCAAAAAAAGTGTATGTATCTCGCACGTACACAACCACACTAGGCCCCAATTACTATTGTTTGTACCCCTAAAAGGCTAGATGAGGAGTAGGGGGGGTATGGAACAGGCAGCACCCTCAAACCTTCAGAAGTATGAGATGAACCCCAACAACTTGGAAAGGTGGATCTCTCTCACACGTACCGACACAGACTATCCCCCAATTTAACTGATCCCCAAAGGTTTTTGATTAAATAGCGGAATAGAAAATATGATCCCAAAAAAGTGTATGTATATCACACGTACACAACCACACTGGGCCCCAATTACTATTGTTTGTACCCCTAAAAGGCTAGATGAGGAGTAGGGGGAGTATGGAACAGGCAGCACCCTCAAACCTTCAGAAGTATGAGATGAACCCCTACAACTTGGAAAGGTGGATCTCTCTCACACGTACCGACACAGACTATCCCCCAATTTAACTGATCCCCAAAGGTTTTTGATTAAATAGCGGAATAGAAAATATGATCCAAAAAAAGTGTATGTATATCACACGTACACAACCACACTAGGCCCCAATTACTATTGTTTGTACCCCTAAAAGGCTAGATGAGGAGTAGGGGGGGTATGGAACAGGCAGCACCCTCAAACCTTCAGAAGTATGAGATGAACCCCAACAACTTGGAAAGGTGGATCTCTCTCACACGTACCAACACAGACTATCCCCCAATTTAACTGATCCCCAAAGGTTTTTGATTAAATAGCGGAATAGAAAATATGATCCCAAAAAAGTGTATGTATATCACACGTACACAACCACACTAGGCCCCAATTACTATTGTTTGTACCCCTAAAAGGCTAGGAGTAGGGGGAGTATGGAACAGGCAGCACCCTCAAACCTTCAGAAGTATGAGATGAACCCCAACAACTTGGAAAGGTGGATCTCTCTCACACGTACCAACACAGACTATCCCCCAATTTAACTGATCCCCAAAGGTTTTTGATTAAATAGCGGAATAGAAAATATGATCCCAAAAAAGTGTATGTATATCACACGTACACAACCACACTAGGCCCCAATTACTATTGTTTGTACCCCTAAAAGGCTAGGAGTAGGGGGAGTATGGAACAGGCAGCACCCTCAAACCTTCAGAAGTATGAGATGAACCCCAACAACTTGGAAAGGTGGATCTCTCTCACACGTACCAACACAGACTATCCCCCAATTTAACTGATCCCCAAAGGTTTTTGATTAAATAGCGGAATAGAAAATATGATCCAAAAAAAGTGTATGTATATCACACGTACACAACCACACTAGGCCCCAATTACTATTGTTTGTACCCCTAAAAGGCTAGGAGTAGGGGGAGTATGGAACAGGCAGCACCCTCAAACCTTCAGAAGTATGAGATGAACCCCAACAACTTGGAAAGGTGGATCTCTCTCACACGTACCAACACAGACTATCCCCCAATTTAACTGATCCCCAAAGGTTTTTGATTAAATAGCGGAATAGAAAATATGATCCCAAAAAAGTGTATGTATATCACACGTACACAACCACACTAGGCCCCAATTACTATTGTTTGTACCCCTAAAAGGCTAGGAGTAGGGGGAGTATGGAACAGGCAGCACCCTCAAACCTTCAGAAGTATGAGATGAACCCCAACAACTTGGAAAGGTGGATCTCTCTCACACGTACCAACACAGACTATCCCCCAATTTAACTGATCCCCAAAGGTTTTTGATTAAATAGCGGAATAGAAAATATGATCCAAAAAAAGTGTATGTATATCACACGTACACAACCACACTAGGCCCCAATTACTATTGTTTGTACCCCTAAAAGGCTAGGAGTAGGGGGAGTATGGAACAGGCAGCACCCTCAAACCTTCAGAAGTATGAGATGAACCCCAACAACTTGGAAAGGTGGATCTCTCTCACACGTACCAACACAGACTATCCCCCAATTTAACTGATCCCCAAAGGTTTTTGATTAAATAGCGGAATAGAAAATATGATCCCAAAAAAGTGTATGTATATCACACGTACACAACCACACTAGGCCCCAATTACTATTGTTTGTACCCCTAAAAGGCTAGGAGTAGGGGGAGTATGGAACAGGCAGCACCCTCAAACCTTCAGAAGTATGAGATGAACCCCAACAACTTGGAAAGGTGGATCTCTCTCACACGTACCAACACAGACTATCCCCCAATTTAACTGATCCCCAAAGGTTTTTGATTAAATAGCGGAATAGAAAATATGATCCCAAAAAAGTGTATGTATATCACACGTACACAACCACACTAGGCCCCAATTACTATTGTTTGTACCCCTAAAAGGCTAGGAGTAGGGGGAGTATGGAACAGGCAGCACCCTCAAACCTTCAGAAGTATGAGATGAACCCCAACAACTTGGAAAGGTGGATCTCTCTCACACGTACCAACACAGACTATCCCCCAATTTAACTGATCCCCAAAGGTTTTTGATTAAATAGCGGAATAGAAAATATGATCCCAAAAAAGTGTATGTATATCACACGTACACAACCACACTAGGCCCCAATTACTATTGTTTGTACCCCTAAAAGGCTAGGAGTAGGGGGAGTATGGAACAGGCAGCACCCTCAAACCTTCAGAAGTATGAGATGAACCCCAACAACTTGGAAAGGTGGATCTCTCTCACACGTACCAACACAGACTATCCCCCAATTTAACTGATCCCCAAAGGTTTTTGATTAAATAGCGGAATAGAAAATATGATCCCAAAAAAGTGTATGTATATCACACGTACACAACCACACTAGGCCCCAATTACTATTGTTTGTACCCCTAAAAGGCTAGGAGTAGGGGGAGTATGGAACAGGCAGCACCCTCAAACCTTCAGAAGTATGAGATGAACCCCAACAACTTGGAAAGGTGGATCTCTCTCACACGTACCAACACAGACTATCCCCCAATTTAACTGATCCCCAAAGGTTTTTGATTAAATAGCGGAATAGAAAATATGATCCCAAAAAAGTGTATGTATATCACACGTACACAACCACACTAGGCCCCAATTACTATTGTTTGTACCCCTAAAAGGCTAGGAGTAGGGGGAGTATGGAACAGGCAGCACCCTCAAACCTTCAGAAGTATGAGATGAACCCCAACAACTTGGAAAGGTGGATCTCTCTCACACGTACCAACACAGACTATCCCCCAATTTAACTGATCCCCAAAGGTTTTTGATTAAATAGCGGAATAGAAAATATGATCCCAAAAAAGTGTATGTATATCACACGTACACAACCACACTAGGCCCCAATTACTATTGTTTGTACCCCTAAAAGGCTAGGAGTAGGGGGAGTATGGAACAGGCAGCACCCTCAAACCTTCAGAAGTATGAGATGAACCCCAACAACTTGGAAAGGTGGATCTCTCTCACACGTACCAACACAGACTATCCCCCAATTTAACTGATCCCCAAAGGTTTTTGATTAAATAGCGGAATAGAAAATATGATCCCAAAAAAGTGTATGTATATCACACGTACACAACCACACTAGGCCCCAATTACTATTGTTTGTACCCCTAAAAGGCTAGGAGTAGGGGGAGTATGGAACAGGCAGCACCCTCAAACCTTCAGAAGTATGAGATGAACCCCAACAACTTGGAAAGGTGGATCTCTCTCACACGTACCAACACAGACTATCCCCCAATTTAACTGATCCCCAAAGGTTTTTGATTAAATAGCGGAATAGAAAATATGATCCCAAAAAAGTGTATGTATATCACACGTACACAACCACACTAGGCCCCAATTACTATTGTTTGTACCCCTAAAAGGCTAGGAGTAGGGGGAGTATGGAACAGGCAGCACCCTCAAACCTTCAGAAGTATGAGATGAACCCCAACAACTTGGAAAGGTGGATCTCTCTCACACGTACCAACACAGACTATCCCCCAATTTAACTGATCCCCAAAGGTTTTTGATTAAATAGCGGAATAGAAAATATGATCCCAAAAAAGTGTATGTATATCACACGTACACAACCACACTAGGCCCCAATTACTATTGTTTGTACCCCTAAAAGGCTAGGAGTAGGGGGAGTATGGAACAGGCAGCACCCTCAAACCTTCAGAAGTATGAGATGAACCCCAACAACTTGGAAAGGTGGATCTCTCTCACACGTACCAACACAGACTATCCCCCAATTTAACTGATCCCCAAAGGTTTTTGATTAAATAGCGGAATAGAAAATATGATCCCAAAAAAGTGTATGTATATCACACGTACACAACCACACTAGGCCCCAATTACTATTGTTTGTACCCCTAAAAGGCTAGGAGTAGGGGGAGTATGGAACAGGCAGCACCCTCAAACCTTCAGAAGTATGAGATGAACCCCAACAACTTGGAAAGGTGGATCTCTCTCACACGTACCAACACAGACTATCCCCCAATTTAACTGATCCCCAAAGGTTTTTGATTAAATAGCGGAATAGAAAATATGATCCCAAAAAAGTGTATGTATATCACACGTACACAACCACACTAGGCCCCAATTACTATTGTTTGTACCCCTAAAAGGCTAGATGAGGAGTAGGGGGAGTATGGAACAGGCAGCACCCTCAAACCTTCAGAAGTATGAGATGAACCCCAACAACTTGGAAAGGTGGATCTCTCTCACACGTACCAACACAGACTATCCCCCAATTTAACTGATCCCCAAAGGTTTTTGATTAAATAGCGGAATAGAAAATATGATCCCAAAAAAGTGTATGTATATCACACGTACACAACCACACTAGGCCCCAATTACTATTGTTTGTACCCCTAAAAGGCTAGGAGTAGGGGGGAGTATGGAACAGGCAGCACCCTCAAACCTTCAGAAGTATGAGATGAACCCCAACAACTTGGAAAGGTGGATCTCTCTCACACGTACCAACACAGACTATCCCCCAATTTAACTGATCCCCAAAGGTTTTTGATTAAATAGCGGAATAGAAAATATGATCCCAAAAAAGTGTATGTATATCACACGTACACAACCACACTAGGCCCCAATTACTATTGTTTGTACCCCTAAAAGGCTAGGAGTAGGGGGAGTATGGAACAGGCAGCACCCTCAAACCTTCAGAAGTATGAGATGAACCCCAACAACTTGGAAAGGTGGATCTCTCTCACACGTACCAACACAGACTATCCCCCAATTTAACTGATCCCCAAAGGTTTTTGATTAAATAGCGGAATAGAAAATATGATCCCAAAAAAGTGTATGTATATCACACGTACACAACCACACTAGGCCCCAATTACTATTGTTTGTACCCCTAAAAGGCTAGGAGTAGGGGGAGTATGGAACAGGCAGCACCCTCAAACCTTCAGAAGTATGAGATGAACCCCAACAACTTGGAAAGGTGGATCTCTCTCACACGTACCAACACAGACTATCCCCCAATTTAACTGATCCCCAAAGGTTTTTGATTAAATAGCGGAATAGAAAATATGATCCCAAAAAAGTGTATGTATATCACACGTACACAACCACACTAGGCCCCAATTACTATTGTTTGTACCCCTAAAAGGCTAGATGAGGAGTAGGGGGAGTATGGAACAGGCAGCACCCTCAAACCTTCAGAAGTATGAGATTGTGTTCACTGTACCCCACAAAGATTGAGTTCACTGCACCCCACAATGATTGTGTTCACTGCACCCCACAAAGATTGTGTTCACTGCACCTCACAAAGATTGTGTTCACTGTACCCCCCAAAGATTGTGTTCACTGCACCCCACAAAGATTCTGTTCACTGTACCCCACAAAGATTGTGTTCACTGCACCCCAAAAAGATTGTGTTCACTGCACCCCAAAAAGGATGTTGTTCACTGCACCCCAAAAAGGATGTTGTTCACTCCACCCCAAAAAGATTGTGTTCACTGCACCCCACAAAGATTGTGTTCACTGCACCCCAAAAAGATTGTGTTCACTGCACCCCAAAAATGATTTTGTTCACTGCACCCCAAAAAGGATTTTGTTCACTGCACCCCAAAAAGGATGTTGTTCACTCCACCCCAAAAAGATTGTGTTCACTGCACCCCAAAAAGATTGTGTTCACTGCACCCCACAAAGGATTTTGTTCACTGCACCCCAAAAAGATTGTGTTCACTGCACCCCAAAAAGGATGTTGTTCACTGCACCCCAAAAAGGATTTTGTTCACTGCACCCCAAAAAGATTGTGTTCACTGCACCCCACAAAGGATTTTGTTCACTGCACCCCACAAAGATTGTGTTCACTGCACACCAAAAAGGATTGTGTTCACTGCACCCCAAAAAGATTTTGTTCACTGCACCCCAAAAAGATTGTGTTCACTGCAGCCCAAAAAGATTGTGTTCACTGCAGCCCAAAAAGATTGTGTTCACTGCAGCCCAAAAAGATTGTGTTCACTGCAGCCCAAAAAGATTGTGTTCACTGCAGCCCAAAAAGATTGTGTTCACTGCAGCTCACACACAGAAAAATGGATGTGGATCACTGACACCTGCCTATCTCCAATCCCACACCACACAGCAATATCGATTGTAGTTTGTAGAACACAGTTTCCCTAAAATTCAGCAGACTCTGTCCCTAACAGGATTGAGAAGAGATCGTAGATCAGGATTGAGTGCAGACCCCACCCCCCACACAGCAATATCGATTGTAGTTTGTAGAAGACACTGACCCTATAATTCAGCAGACTCTATCCCTAAAATGCCTACAACTCGCCCTGCCTAAACACTCCGACCTGTCCCTCAATTCTATCCGGACACAAATGGTTTTTTCCTGCCTATCTTTCCCTAATCAGCAGCCAGCACGTTGATGTGTGCTCTGTCCCTGAATCTAAGCAGCATAATGACGCCGCTGCGGCTGCCTCGAACTTATAAAGACTTGGTCACATGCTTCAGACGGCCAATCACAGCTACTGAGACATTTGCAGGCATGGCTGGGATGGCTTAAGGCACACCAGTTAAACGATTGTTGATTGGCTGTTGAAAGCCCGCCATGAAAAGAGCGCCAAAGCATGCAAAACCCGGAAATAAAACGACCGAACACGGATTTTTACCCGAACATACAGTAAAGTGTCCGTGTCCGTGTTCGGGTACAAAAAATCCAATTATTCGGTACGAACACGAATAATACAGTCCGTGTTCGCTCAACACTAGTTATCAGCCTAAAGCAATCCCCTTTAAAGCTATAGGAAGGAGAAGCAGCATAAGGTGCCAAGGTGCAGAGATACTCATGAGCTAAAAGTATGCTAATAGAAGGAGAGTGCAGAGTAATAGAGATGACCCCATCAGTCTGCTGCTTCTCCTTTCACTGCCCAGTCAGGGGCTGGGGGGAGAGACAAAACCTATAAGGCTGGGTTTACACTGATGCCTTTTCCCGCATCCAATTCGCATGACAGGAGAGTGTGACTGGCTCTCAATGGAGCCGGTTCACACAGCTCCATGGTGGCCGCAGAGCGCACTGGAAAAGGGTCCTTTGAGTCTTTGGCTCAGTTTCAGGAGCGAATACAGAAAAAAATTCAGACCTGATTTGCACTGGAAATGGTGAACAGACACACACCCATGGCCACATCAGTGTAAACTAAAGCCCCGTACACACGTACTGATTGTCGGCCGAATGATCGGCCGTCTTTTGTCCGGTGCTGTCCTGCCTGTTGAAAAGTGCTAAAGACTGCACACGAATTTTGTTGGCCAACAACAGCCGACTGCAGAAGTGATGTCATGTGATGGTTAACTTTCCGTGTCTTTTTTCTTTTCTGAGCATGCCCAGTCTTGCTAATCTGCTGTCTGTCGGCCGAATGCTGTACTGACTGGCGAACAATCGGCCGTTCTGGTGACGGCCAACAAAAATTTTAAAGTCTGCACGCCAGATTCTGTTCGGCCGAAAATGCGCTGTCGGTTGTCGGAAGCATCATACTAACAAGTCTACAATCGGCTGATCGGTCGGCGGCCGAATATTTACGGCCGACAATCCGTACGTGTGTACGGGGCTTAAGTGTTCTTGAACTGAAGTAGAGAAAAATGAGGTCTCTTTACCCTGCCAGACAAGACTGTGCTGTGTGGCAGAGTTGTGTAAATCTCAGAAGTGGAAGGACAGGAAAACAAATGCATTGGCAGGCTAAACAACTTTCGCCTGCCCATTTGACTAATTGCCTGGAGTTCATCTTTAATTCTATACCTAACTCTTCTCTCTCTATCTTCTTTCTCTTTACAAGGAGACATTGAAAAAAATATATACCGGTAAATGAGGGCCCATTTTATGTTCAATTAAGCATTTTACACTGTTTTTTATATACTAGAAATTAAGTTATAGTGTTGTGAACCACCTTTATTTGATTAAATAAAAATGTAGTTACAGAAAAATATATAATTGAGGACATTTAATTATAAAAAGGTTTGGGAATTTGTGGGAGGAGATAGTGTAAAGGGGAAAAAAATCTGAGTCTGGATGTGCCATAACTTTTAACACTAAAACAGAAAATTAGCTCAGACTCAGCTCAGTTTTACTATACTCAGGGCTTTTTTTCAGCTGGAACTTGGTGGAACTTGGTTCCACCACCTTTTGCTCAGGCCCTCTGCTATCTGCTCACCACTATCACTTGTAAACACAGAAGTCTGGCTTCTGTGTTTACAAGTGACAGCTTGTCTCCTAACAGCTCCCACAGATCTGATCTCCTGAGTGTCTCCCACATTGTGCAGGATGGGGACAAGGGAGATGCAGGTGCCAGGGGTACAATGCAGATGCCGACAACCCCAGTGGACAATCTCCACGCAAGTGAGAGAGGCAGAGCCAACTACAGTGTGCAGGGAAGTAACGCATCCCCGAAGTCTGCACTCTATTTGTAAACCCCCCCGAACTCTGCACTCTGTACATAATGCACTCCTGGTATTTAATGTAGTGATCGACCGATTATCGGCAAAGCCGATATATCGAGGGCCGATCTGCACTGTCCCCAATATATCGGAATTGGCCACCAAGGTGACCGATATTGCTGATATTTTGGGAAATTGCTTGTACCGGAGTGATGCCTGCAGCTAGAGGCATCACCCCGGTAGCGGTGTCCCGGTAGCGGCGTCTTGTAATGACAACCGATGCGGCTAAGAAGCTGCTCGGCTGTCATTATAAAGAGTGGGAGGAGACGCCCCCCCCCACTCCCGCTGCCTTCCGCGATGGGACGGGAGACCCTGGCAACCAGCCTGCACGGCCGCCAAAGACCCGATCAAAGCCGCATTTGGCTCTGATCGGGTCTCCATGTAAAAACCAGGAAGTGATGTCATCACATCACTTCCGGGTACTCGGCGCCAGATTTAAAAAAATGACAGCATTCAAAACAGCCAAACTTGAAGTTTTGAATGCTTTTAAGTGCAGAGGAGGGGTTTGGGGTCTTTTAGACCCCCAGATCCCTCCACAAGAGTACCTGTCAAGTGATAAAAAAAAAAAAAAATTTAATGTACGAAAATATCGGCCGATACCGATATGCAACGGCCAAAATATCGGTATCGGCAACGAAAAAACGATATCGATCGATCACTAATTGAATGCCTCTTTAAAAGCACTGATAGTAAAATTTGACCATGCCCACTTTTCAATGCGGTTTGGAGCGTGTGTGTGTGTGTTTTGCATAGTTGAGTTCCTGTACCTATTTTCTGAGAAAAAAAGTCCTGACTATACTGTACAAGCACTGAGCTGGGCACCCTTGCAATCACTGGTTTGTGCAGGGGTTAACACAAGTGAGCAGCAACAAGCACATATTGGTGTCCAAAGTGCATGCTATTGCTCTTGGCGACTTAATAGCTTGTAAAAAAAAAAAAAATATATGCAAGGATAAACAGATCTGTGCAACTAATTAACTGAGTCTCCACAGCGTAGCAGCTGAAATGAAACACCAACTTAGTTGAGATCACACATTTCAGCTGCTTTGGCGAAGCAGCGGCTGCAGCCAAATCTCTCGCCTTCGACTTTTATCAGTGAGAGGGCTGCCAGTCTAAAGCCCACCTTAAGCTAGTAGATAGAAATACATTTCAGCCAAGCAGTGAAAGTCTATTTCCTCTCTACAGTCCTGGATCTGCAGAGATTTTTCTCATCAAATTGAGTGATGTTGTAATGCCGCACACAATTAGTGAATGCATCAATCCCTCTTCTTTCAGGAGAAGAAAGCAAACCAATGTTGGGTTAAAAATGTTCACCTTGCCTGTTTTAGATAACACCCACCTTTGAGGCCCATAAGTTCTTGTTAGTGCAGGATTACTACATCCTATGCTCAGTGCTCGATTTATATTTCATGTAGTTCCTATGTTAAGGTGACCAGATGTTCAAAATGAAATCCAGGGACATATTTGTTTTTTTTTTTGGCAAATGGTAAACTATTTTAGAAGCATATTTTCCTCAAATGATCTGTTCAGTGTGGTATGTGTTTGTGGAATTATTGTATGATATATACGTTACTTTTTACTCACATTTTGGCAATGAGATTAAAAAAAAATACTAATACTAATTAGTATTATGAAGATAAGATAGAGAAGAAACAGAGTGCAGAGTTCAGGAGTGTGTTACTTACATGGTGCAGAGTTCAGGAGTGTGTTACTTACATAGTGCAGAGTTCAGGAGTGTGTTACATACAGAATGCAGGGCTCAGGAGTGAGTTACATAAAGAATGCAGGGCTCAGAAGTGAACTACATAAAGAATTCAGGGCTCAGCTGTCCCCATCTATGCAGCCTGACCAGTGCCCATCTAATGCAGTCTGACCAGTGCCCATCTAATGCAGTCTGACCAGTATCCATCCAATGCAGTCTGGCCAGTGCCCAGCAATGCAGCCTGACCAGTGCCCAGCAATGCAGCCTGACCAGTGCCTATCTAATACAGTCTGACCAGTGCCCATCCAATGTAACCTCACCAGTGCCCATCCAATGCAGCCTCACCAGTACCCATCTATGCATCCTGACCTGTGTCCATCCAATGCAACCTGACCAGTGTCCATCCAATGCAGCCTGACCAGTGCCCATCCAATGCAGCCTGACCAGTGCCCATCCAATGCAGCCTGACCAGTGCCCATCCAATGCAGCCTGGCCAGTGCCCAGCAATGCAGCCTGACCAGTGCCCCTGCAATGCAGCCTGACCAGTGCCCCTGCAATGCAGCCTGACCAGTGCCCATCCAATATCCAATACAGTCTGACCAGTGCCCATCCAATGCAGCCTGACCAGTGCCCATCCAATGCAGCCCCACCAGTGCCCATCACTAAATGCAGCCTCACCAGTGCAGGGGATCCGAGAGAAGAGGGGAGTCGGAGGGATCATCACACAGGCTGGTGTCGCCCAATGTGTAAGCTTTAATTTGAATCATTGGGCGCTCGCTGTCACACAAGTCCCGCCTCCTGGATTGGCTCCTACCTATGATAGACAGCACATGTCTGGCATTGGACAAGTTGCTGTCTATAAAAGAAGCCAAAACAGTAGAGGGATCTTTGTGTGATGGCGGGCTCCTGCCGATTTAAATTTAAGCTCACACAGCAGGCGAGGCCGGCCTTACACCCCCCCCCAGTGTGTGGCACCTAGAGAGGACAGCACCCCCCCCCCCCATTGGTATGCCATCGGCTTTGCCACCCCCCCCCCCCCCCCTGCCTAAGCCTAGGATCGGCCCTGCACCTAGCACCACCCCTGTAATCCGGGGAAAAACCAATTAATCAGGCTAAAATCGATATAGCATAATTACCCTTCCAAAATGGTTGCTGACTTACAATGGTCATTACCAGTGTCCCCTAAGATAGCTGCCTTTCCCAAAATGGCATCTCATCAAGGTGGAGCTGCGTCTGATGCTGGCCATACACTATACAAAAGATCAGCTGATATACAGTCATTTGGACAGTTTGTTCATTTTTCAGCCAGTTAATGGGGACAAAGCAGTAATCAGTTGTGATATTTTTGAGCCTGAAAAAATAAAGGACAAGTTTGGAAATTTTGTGCCGAACGAACGGTAAATTGAAAGATTAATGTGTTTCTCGTCCTAACTGTTTGCAGTAGGTATATGTTAAAAAACAAACAAAGAAATTAGTTTGATTGATTTTTTGAATAGTGTATTGCTAGCATTACAAATTTTACAAATTTTTTGGATGATCAGAAGTTGTAATTCCATCTAGAGCAATACGAAAACGCAAAATATTTAGAAAATACTAAAACACACTATTACCTGAATATAGTTATGTCTCACACACACATTTCCCTAATAATATAGATTACCAATAAACAACTGTAGTCATAATTAATAACACCTTTTTCCTGCAATGGAATATCTTGTCAGTATAACATATTTTTGTATTCTTTTCTGATTTACAATCATATGAATATGTCCATTATATATATGTCACACAGAGTCCTGATTATCTGAAACATAGAAATTGTGAAGTGACTTTATATTAAATGATTGTCTTTAGCTGGTGAAATCACTGCTGGGAAAAAAATAGTTCATTCTGTGAGGTCTCCTCTGTGCTTATCTTTCTCAGAGCTGAGAGAATAGCGGTCATTGGATAACTAGCCTTGTTTATTCTTTCTATCCATAAGCCTACCTGAATATGCATAGGGCCTTGGAAAGTTAGTTGATGTTTACTGCTTTTTGGGGTTTTTTTCACCTGTCCAAGGATCCTAAAATAAATTATGTTTAGCAACCATAAAATATATTTATTCTTGGCTTTTATATTACCAGTTCTGCAAACAGCCTGATTTCATACCTCCAACAGAGATAAAAACAGGATTCTCTAGTTGAAAAACGTATGTGACATGTCCTGAATCTGACCTTTGTCTCTGGGGCTTATTCAATCGTAAACCTCCATATGAAATGATAAAAATATATTTATTTCTTCACAATAGTTCTAACACTCCCCCACCCCATTTAACCACTTAAAGCGGAGTTCCGGGCACAGAAGTCATTTTTTAATAAACATACCCCCGGGACAGTCAGGGCTAGCACATTCCACAATGGCTAGCCTCTGATCTGTCCCGGTTCGCACTTACCTTTTAGGAGAAATACTTACTTATAAAAATTTTTCCACAGCGTTTCCATCTCTCTTGTGCGCAGCTGAAGCCAGCGCGGTCCTCTTCTGTGTCTTCTACCGCGTCTTCTTGTCCCAGAATGCGCCTGCACCGGCCCCTCTCGTCACTTCCTGTGCGGCGCCGCATTCCTCCACAGCTTCTGGGCATGCCCAGAAGCTGTTTAGCAGGGGAATGCGGCGTCGCCCGGAAGTGACGAGCGGGGCCGGTGCAGTCGCATTGATTCCTGGGAGCGATGATGTTCAGCTCCCAGGAATCATAGCGAGACAGGAAGTGACAGGGTGAGCCACGGCGCCGAGGGAGGAAGTACTCTGAGGTGAGTATTTACGATCTTCAATTAAAAGGTGAGTAAACAAAAAAAAAAAAAAAAACTATCCAATTCCTTTTCAGGTAATGTCAAACTAGCGGAGGGGCACAAAAAAAAATATCGTTTTTGTGCCCGGAACTCCGCTTTAAGCCCCGGAAGATTTTACCCCCTTCCTAACCAGGGGGTTTTTTGTGATTTTTTACTGCGTGACTTTAACGGACAATTGCGCGGTCTTGCGACACTGTACCTAAACGAATTTCACGTCCTTTTTTTCCCACAAACAGAGCTTTCTTTTGGTGGTATTTGATCACCTGTGCGATTTTTTGATCATGCGCTATAAACAAAAAAAGAGCGTAAATTTTGCAAAAATAACAATATTTTTCACTTTTTTTATATGAAATTCCCCCCCAAAAAAATGTAAAAATCAAAATGTTTTAGTTTTCGCGTTTACTAACAAAGGGAAAGATTTTTGTCATTTTTGGTGGGTTTTTTTTTTAACGAGTAATGGCGGCGATCTGCGATTTTTTGTGCGGTACTGCGGACAGATCAGACCCTTGACTGACATTTTTGACACTTTTGGGGGTACCGGTGACATAACTGCAGTAATCAGTGCTATACATATGCACTGTTACTGTAGAAATGACACTGGCAGGGAAGGGGTTAACTGTGTTGGAGAGGGAGGGGTTAAGTGTGTCCTAGGGGCGTGTTTCTAACTGTAGTGGGACAGGTCTCCTATTGTAAAAACAGAGATCAACGGTTCTACATAGTAGAGCCGTCTGATCTCCATTTTTACACAGGGGAGAATGACAGGCGGCTTGTTTACATAAGCCGCCCGCCTTTCTCCCGCTCTACCGACGATCGTAGTGTGACCGGTGGACATCGGGTCCGACGGTCACACTCCCGGACTCCTCTGTGAACGAGCCGAGGCGGCGCGCGCCTCAGCGGGCGCACGCTCGCCCGCTATTGGCTCAAAACTCGGTGACAGGCTAGCGACGTAGATCTACGTCACTCTGCCTGGCCGGGGCTGACTGCCGCAGTAAATATACTGTGCGCAGTCGGCAACCGGTTAAGTAACTGCCTACCCTTAGTTCCACACTAACTCTATTAGACATTCTTGCCACACAGGGTACACTAAGGTTAAAAGATGGAAGAGCCCATTTACCCTCTAGAACAGCCTTTTTCAACCAGGGTGCCTTCAGGTGTCTTTACGAGTTCATTGGCACAATGCCAAAAAATTGTCCAAAAATTGTATACAAGCCAGAAGGTAGATCAAGCCTGCCTTTTATAGTTACACCAAGCCTCAGATTTTCATTGTGCACTATTACAACCTTCTACTGCTGGCTCGGTAACAACCAATGATGTCATCAGCTGATAAGGAGGACGTTGAGCGCCTATAGAGCATCTTTGTTTGCCCCTCCTCTGCACCTCTCCATCAGCACTGAGGTCACATTAGCTGATGAGGGAAAGAAACTGAAGGAAAAGAGAAACATTGGACTACTAGTCAGTACTGTACATTTGCTTTGGAAGAATAAATCACCTCTAACGTTAGGTGTCCTACATGTGTAGATGTTGCTGTATTATGTAAAAAAAAGTAGTTTTGTTTTTTACATTTTATAACGGGGTGCCTCAAGATTGTGCAGAATATTAAAGGGTGCCTTGACTGAGAAAAAGTTAAACACTGCTCTAGAATAATACACACATAGACGAGCGTAGACAGAAAAATTACCAAGTCTTCCCCATTTTTTTTTTGTTTGTTTGTTTTTTGGGGTGTTTTTTTTTTTACTTTTTTAAGTTAAAGAATAGATCTATGCTTGTCCTAAGCATGTGAGAATTCACTTACTGTTGATTGGCTCACTACCTCTTTTGAAAGTCTACTCCAACCATCAACTACTCTTTTAGTAAAATAATACTTTCTAAGATTAGTTTTTAACTTTCCTCCTGCTAGTACGAGGTCATGTTACCATTTTCTTGATCTTAGCTTCATATTGAAAAAACTGCCTTCCTGAACCTTTTTTACCCCCCTTGGTGTGTTTGCAGCACCCTCCCAGGATAGGATGCTTGGCAAATTTAGTGGTTGGCTTACTCTGTAATCAGAGGAGCTGAGATTAAATGCCAAAGTCTGTTAATAGCTCTACAGCCTGGGGATTTGATTGTTTCCCTTGCCTTTGTGAAGAACCTTCCTGAGCTTAGGGCAGGAAATTCGAAGAAATTATAAATTGGCTGGAGCCCTGCTCAGGCTGTCTTTTCCTTGAGAGGAAACTGATTTGCGAGCTTTAGGGGGCTGTTTGCCCTTGGAGCATTCCTGGACTGGCTGCTGGAATGCTCTACTATGGATGTTGCCTATGGACTTGTCCTGCTCTGGGATCTGTGAGTAGAGAGTCTAATATTTGCGCCATCGTATATTCATGGTCCTCAGCCATTGATGAGGGGACTGTTTGTCTACTTGTGCTACAAATTACCTTATGGCCCCCAGCTGTAAGGACTTGGACTGTTCCAGTCTGGATATTTGTGCTACCAATTTACCTTATGGCCCCCAGCTGTAGCAACTCCGACTGTTTCAGTATATTATTGTCTGTGCTGAACTTTGTCTCATGGTCCTCAGCTTTGAGTTAAAAACTGTGTTACTGCTGCTTTGAGAGAGACGTGTCCACTACAGAATTGTGCTCAAGCATTATGGAGTATCCCATTGTCCTCCTCCTGTTACATGTTTCTTTAGCAAGAATTAGCAAAAAGACATCCCCTAGACTGTTTACTGAGCCTAAATGAATAGACTGTTGCTGTGTTCCTTGCAGCCTTTGCACTGTTTTGGGAAATCAATCAATTTGTCTCCAGGGTCTCAGGGTGAGACACAGATGACACTGCTGAGAGAGAAGATAAAGCTGGCAAAGAGTGGATAGAAGATAGCCCCCTGGTGTCTACAGGCAGAGCAGAATCTCGGTAACACTGGGTACAGCACATTGATCCGTGAGCAGCTGGTTGCCTACCTTCAATTTAAGTGGTTGTTGTTTGTGTAATAAAGAGCATTTCTTTTATTTGGGGCTTTTCCTCATTAAGCTCTTTGGTGACTCTCTTGCTTACTGCCTCATCTGGACATGGCATTGGAGTTTTTTACATGGTTTTACATGACACTACCTTTGACCAGGTACAGTTGGGCTGTTTGTTGGGACAGCACATGGTACACACCAGACACTGCATTGCACCTTAGGGCTATACCTGACCAATTTGGTGGCAGAACAGTCAATCACAGACGGGTTTCCTCTAATAGTTGATTTTGTGTGGGAACAAATTGTTTGGTTTCCTTCCATCCAGTCTCCTCTTGATTTACTCTAGCAGCACCTCCTCATAGAGGGACTATTGCTCATTATATGAACTTTCCGTCTAAAATGTTAGAGTTTGCTATCTATGTCTCGGCACCATCACTACTTTTTATTCTGTTAAATCTTTAGTGACCCCTTTTGGGGGTAGCACTACATATTTAAGGGTTTCGATCATGTCTTCCCTTTCTTTTCCTTCCTCCAGACTATTTTTGAATGAAAATGCTATAATTGTAGACTCCCCAATATTACATGTATATGATTTAAAATAACATATATACAGTGATTAAATACAATGAATTTCATGGCTGATTATAATCAGTGAGGATTAGGAGAACAGAGAGAATCTGATCATTTGCATGTAAATAAGTGGAGACCATCCAGACCACACTTGGTGTGAAACTAGAGGAGAGGAGAAGAGACTTATTAACGTAGCTGTAAAGGCAAGACATTTTTACCTTAATGCATTCATTGCAATTGTATCGCACCCCTCACCTCCCTATATACCTACTGTACCTGAGTCCTATCTTGATCCAGCTCTGTGCCCATATGTAGCAGTGCTGGCCTGTGTTCCTCTCCTCAAAGGGCACAGAGGCAGCAGCAGGAGCCATTGGCTCTTGTTGCTGTTCATCAAATCCTGTGAAGAAGGAGCAGGGGTGGGGGTCAAGCCACGCTGTGTGTGTCTATGGACGCACACAGCCTGGCTCAAGAGCGAGCTCTGAGGTGTGCCCCCATATCAAGCAACTTGCTATGGGGGCACACATAGATAAAGAGGTTCAGGGCTGCTTTGTGCTATGCCGTTGCACAGAACAGGTAAGTATAACATGTTTGTTATTTTAATTTTAAAAATGTATATTTGCAACCACTTTAATTTAAGGGGTCCACAATTTTTGGTTATTGTTTTATACACTGGAGTGTTTGATGAGCACAGGGGAGGAGTTGCATTGCAGCACCAATAAAAGAAAGAGCGCAAGTGGAATTTCACTATGGTCTTGAACTTTGAAATCACAAATGATGCTTGGGTTGCTCTCTAGAACCATTTTTTTCTTTATTATTATTAATATTTTGTATTTACCTTATAATGAATCACTGTCAGTAACATGATGCATAGTAGGCTGTGTGCTGCCCTAGCAGCCCTACCACTATATGCCACAAGCCAATGTTGGCTGTGCAGAAAATTGGTTCTGCCTACAATGGAAATGAAAATTGAAAGCCATTATTTGGACATGCTATATTGCTTGAAAATATGTATGATTAGCTATAATTGTAGGAGGAGAAAAGGCACTTTATTACAGAGCAAACAGTGAATAAACTCTGCCTGTTCACACTTGCATTACCTGATTACCAGTGTATCCAGGTGCTTAGCTAGCGAGAGAGAGCAATTTAGGACACTGTGCTACAGTTGCTCTCTGTGCTTCCACTGGACTGTCATGCCAGATTAGTTAATACTGTTCACGTCTAGCCAGAACAGGACTACAAGCAGAAGGAGCTCAAGGCACTTCAGTGTAGATTGCTCTGAACTGTGGGAGATTCAGTTCAGAAGAGGAACCCAGCTATGAAAGTCAATGGACCAGTAAACTACAATTGTCAGGAGAAGACTGCTACGAGAAAGAGAGGGATTGGTTTTCCTGGGCTTTAGATCAGAGGTTCAGGGTCTTGATGAGAGAAGACTGGAGAGAGTGAACACTGCTGTTCTTGTGTGCACACCTGTCACTGTAAGTCTACGGGCTAAGACTGTGTACCGGAGTGCCAATAACTTCTTTGCTGTGACCGGAGTCACCTATGTGCACAGCCATCAAGGTTGCCAACAGGTGAGGAGCTCGGTTGAGGTTTGCTTTGTAGCCAAAACTGGTGAGAGGCTACTGCTGCAATTGATTTACTACTGCTAGCAGAGCCTGAGACTGGAGAGACTATCCATCCATATAGTGGCTTCTTTCACTGCATGGAGAGTTTAAAAGGACGGCACAAACGTGCACCACCTTAAAGGCTGGGCCCCACCATTAGCCAGCTGAAGGTTTACTGCTAGGAACTACTTAGCAACTAGCTGCTTTAACAGGGACCTTTTCTTAAGCACACATAGCCAGAAGTACCTCTGTATGGACATTTAAAGATATACAGTTATCCATATAGAGTGCATTTGAATTAATTAAGGACAACTGGTTGCACAGGAGTTACTTTGGGATTAGTCATTATTGTTAATAATGCTGCTACTGATACTGTTTTGCTAACAATGCTTATTGCTGGGTTAACTATGCTTATTTGGTACAGTATTCTAAACTAGGCTGCTATAATCTAGTGATTGCATTGTTTAGCTGACTGTGAACAAGCTGATTTTCTTTCTTCTCCAACTGCTCATTTATGTATGTATTTCCATTTACCATAATTTGTGACAATATAGGTACTTTACTTCAGTTGAGCAGTCTGGTGTTTATTCCCTGGTGCTACAGTTTAGTGGTATGTAGAGTGTTTATGATTTTGCTCCTATACCTTTTTGTGAACATTTTCACTCAACCAGGTATGTCAGAGAGGACAAGGTTGTTTCCAAAGTCAAGACCAAAGTACAGAGAACCCAATATACCAAGTGGCTCCTATGATGGTAGCGCTACACCAGGATCCACCAAAATGTTCTCTTTATTTAGCCCAGAATGTGTGGAGGATGCTTTAGAGATGTGTATGTTCCTTTTTCTCCATTGAAAAATAATTTGTTCACACTCTGGGTGTACCATGCCTGATAGTTGTCAGTCATCACAAGCAATGCTTGCATCTATCACTAAAGCATGGCCACCCATAATCTCTTTTTGTTTCTCCATGCACATTTTCTGTAAATACATATACCTAATAGTCAATAAGCACAAAAAAAGACATTCATTTCAAATATTTCCTTCCACATGAGCAGCACAGACTCTAAGCACTTTATTTTGTGTATGGTAAGGAAGCTTAGTGCAGGGGAAATGTTAAATCCATTCATTTAAATGGAGCGCATATCTTGTGCAGCGACAGAGAGGAACTTCAGTGAATGCAGAGCAGAGAAAGAACAGAGCAAGATTAAGGCACGTAGCTGCTGTATGAATAAAATATATTCCTCTAAATCCTGTCAGAAACACAAATATGTTCCTGTGTTTCCAATATTTCATAGTCACAGTTATTTAGGTTGAAAATTGACAAACGTCCATCAGGGTTAAGCAGCCTTTCTCAAACAGAGTTTCATGGAACAGTAAGGTTCTTCCAGTAACAGCTAACGGTTCCTTGCACAATGAGCGATTTGCATCTCAGGTAAGCATAAGCAGTGGGGGGCCTTTCTCCACCACTGTGGAAGAGCATTCCACTGTCCATCGATGTATGGCTTTAGGTGATTCTTTTTTTTTTTTTTACAGCCAGAGGGTTGATTAAAAAATAAATAAATAACGGATTGCCGCCATTCACACAAGTGAGGTGGATGAAGGAATCCTGCCCGCTGTGCTTTTGCATTCTGAAGGTTCGGACTCCTCCGCTTTCAGAATAAATTGATCAAGTGCTGCAGCTGCTGATCGAATTGTTTTCCAACAGGCCTGTTCAACAAAAGTCGACTGGTTTGTTGAGCAGAATAGCCAAAGAAGGATTGAAATGCCAGTCCCCACTAAACAGTCAACGGACAGCTTTGGGGGGCCTTTTGCAGACTACCAATAAAGGGGACTGTGATGGAATCCGGACACTGCGACTGGGTATCTCCGCCAAGAACCTGCTTCCTATTCTTTGGAACCCGAGATCCGTGAATCTGGCTATAGTTACCCCAAGAACTCGACAGTACAAGTTTTGGAGTGAAATCAGAATAAAGCTGTTTATTCAAACACAAAGCAGAAGGAGATAAACACTTCTGGGACAACCCCTCCCCCTTAGTCAATCCACACAAACATACACATCCCATAATAAGCTTACTCAAAGCAGACATGAACAACAGAACAATGGAATGCAGGTATTCAACAATAACAAACCCCCACCCCACTAGCAAGGGTCTGAAGCACTTTTGCAATATCCTAGCAATCTGCAATATATCTTCATATATTTCCTGAGGGACACCTTTCATAAATATAATTTTCCCAAGTGAAAGAGGCCCTTCACTCTTTCAACACAAACCACACATATAGAACCCAGGATAACCAGGGTAACACGAAAGGCTGAGTCCAGTGTGGTTGTACAGCGAGTCTGATTAGTGCAGACCCGACGGGTTCTTGGTCACCCTGTGCCCCTAATAGACACAGGGTGACTTACACATGGGAGGAACTGGGGAAGCTGGACAAGTAGTCTCCCAACCTCCCTAAAGCAATCTGGGTTCCACAAGCCCTCCAACCAAAGTGACTCACATCCCAGGGACACTGTTTTAGCTTACCATCAAAGTAAATATACATTCACAACTGACTACCAAAGTGAGGAAACACTATAACTTTCGCTGTTTATTTCTTTTCTGCCGATATTACTATTTGTTTAATTTCAGGTTTTTTTACTGAAAACTATTTTTTCATATAGAGCAGCCTTGTATCTTAGCTTGCACTAAAGTACCATATGCTGTAGTGCAATTATTAGCTGATGTTCCCAAGACTTATTACACTGATCAAAAAAATTAAAGGAACACTATGAAAACACATCAAATCTCAATGGGGAAAAATATCATGCTGGATATTTATACTGATATGGACTGGGTAATGTGTTAGGAATGAAAGGATGCCACATTGTTTGTTGGAAATGAAAATGATCAACCTACAGGGGGCTGAATTCAAATACACCCCCGAAAATCAAAGTAAATAATAATGCAGCAGGCTAGTCCATTTTGCTGAAATTTAATTGCAGCAACTCAAAATGGTACTTAGTAGTTTGTATGGCCCCACGTGCTTGTATGCATGCCTGACAACGTCCGGGCATGCTCCTAATGAGACGACGGATGGTGTCCTGGGGTATTCCCTCCCGAATATAGACCAGGGTATAACTGAGCTCCTGAACAGCCTAAGGTGCAACCTGGCGGCGTCGGATGGACCAAAAAACATTTTTCCCCAGAGACGTTTTATTGGGTTTAGATCAGGTGAGCTTGGGGGCCATTCAGTGGTATCAATTCCTTCATCCTCTAGGAACTGGCTGCATACTCTCGCCACATGAGGCCGGGCATTGTCATGCACCAGGAGGAACCCAGGACCCACTGCACCAGCGTAGAGTCTGACATCCCAATACCTAATGGCAGTCAGGGTGCCATTGTCTAGCCTGTAGAGGTCTGTGTGTCCCTCCATGGAAATGCCTCCCCAGACCATCACTGACCCACCACCAAACCGGTCATGCTGAACGATGTTAGCTTCAGCATAACATTCTCCACGGCTTTTCCAGACTCCTTCACGCCTGTCACATGCGCTCAGGATAAACTTGCTCTCATCTGTGAAAAGCACAGGGTGCCAATGGCAGACCTGCCAATTCTGGTGTTCAATGGCAAATGCATATCGAGCTCCACAGTGCTGGGCAGTGAGCAAAGAGCCCACAAGTTATGTGTGCTCAGCTTTTGGTCCCAGACAACCCACCCGTTCTATAAAAAGGGGGTAGGCTAAGGTCCAGGGTTCTTGGTTGATACCTGTTCCTGTTTGGTCAATTCTGTTTGTGGTATAGAGTCTGCTGCTCTTTGCAGCTTATTGAAGACACTGGGACTTTCGGGGAGACATCCAAGTCTTGTAAAATGCCATAATGGACTCTCACCTCACTGAGGTATGCCTGGGCAGCCACACTATTAGAGTTAGTTTAGGGCCAAGGACATTGTTCATATTGAACTGGTATGCTACACTTGTTCAGTAAAGCTACATTAACTGTTCTGAGCCTGATCTAAAAGTATTCAAATGGGTGCAGGTTGGTTCTGGTGTATCAAAAGAACCAGGGTCTGTAAAGCACTATGGGGTATAACATTAGCACAAAAGGTTTAACTTAGCAAGACAAGGGAGAGGAGAGCAGTTGCTAAGAGTAACCAAGTACAAGTTCAAGACATCAAGTCATTAGGTGTGGCCCCTGGTAAGGTTTACAGGTCCTCCAGTAGAGAGGGGGCTAGTGTTTGGCTCCCTCCCTAGTGGTCGGTATTCAATAGCAATGGGACCCAAACTTGCGTTACAGAGATCTATGGCATGGTCGCGAGGTATGGGAAGGAAAGAGTTAATAAGTACACACATGAGGTCCATGCTAGGTGCATGATAGGACCCTATTCTGTTACAGGGAGTGAGGTAACTGAGGTATGCTGGATTGGTGGAGTGGACACAGGCTCAACACATCCCTCCTAATGCAACATTTATCAAGTTACAGTGTGTAGTAACATGGAAGGGCACTCTTCAGAGGAACTCTGTACTGTAATTACTGCACACAGTGAAGGCTCACCTCTAACCAGGGGAACTGCCTTAATGTTAAATATTTCATATGACCGCAGTCTCCGCCTGGTCCGGGGTTTTAATGAGCGTGTGAAAGGTACCCCCATGTGCAGGGTGAGTAGACCCCTCCCACACATTACTCTACAGACTACAGTTTACAAACTAATGATTGTGATCTGGACCCAACAGTCATATTTGTATTAGAATGTGATCCCTTGTGGCCAACATAAGGGAACAAGACTCATGAGAACAAGTCCAAAGATCACTGAACCAAAATTGCAAAAGTGAGAAGGAATTTAGCCTTTATTGTCTATTACAATCACATTACCCTATAGAAACCTAAAAGGAAGGATATGATTTTCAAAATGGAAATCACTGGCAGGTCCATACATGAGATATAATGGGATATTCATGCATCCTTCAATAAATACAACCCCACAAATCTGAATAACCTCTTTGTGTGCCCCACACACACCCCAGCCTTTCCATTAGTTCTTATTTTTGTCATTATGCTGTAGGCTCTGTCTCCTGTACTCATGTACTGTACCTAATTTCTGCTATCTTCAGCTGTATTCCACTATGAGAATGAAAATCACTACGTACCCTGCACGTTCTTTGTCTCTTGTGTGCACATTGCTATTTCTAGCTGAGACTCCCCGTCAAGGGCAATTTCACCTCTATGATAAAATTGTTTGGAAAAAAAAATCCCCCAGACCCCACCTTACATATTTCATTTCCAAGCTGCCAGTCACTGGTCTCTGTATGCACTAATGTAGCCCCCCCACTCTTCTTCTAAGCAGGGCTGATGCTGTGCTTCTTCCACTGTGTTTCATCCAACAATACATCTATTTTAAGCCACTTCATGGACATCACAGAATGCAGCAGAAAATGTCTCTAGAGATCACAATGAGCAATTTCCCAGGAAAGACAAACTGTTAACTCTTTACCAACCATCTGGTATTTTATTCTGTTTTATACGGTTCCCTTGGGAGTGCAAACACATAAGAAATATTATGTAATCCATGAGCATTACATCTCGCAGACTGATCCTTCTTGCCTCCATATTATCTGAGAAATGGACCTCAAAAGATGTCCATGTAAAGTGCAGGAGGAAACACAATATGGCCTTATTAAGATTCATCTGCTAGTTGGCCTCTCACTATATTAAAAGACAGTGAATTAATCTTTTCTTTAAATTAACACATATTTTTTCTTGTATACATTATGACTTCATAGATTTATTTTTTTGTGTTGCTTCCTATTGCATGTGACAGCAGCAGGCATTTTAATGGCTGGTCACCATGGCACCAACAGGATGCTTGTGTGACCCTGTTCTTGAACCTTGGTCGGGATCTGAACACGTTTTTAAAAAAGTAATAAACTATGAGATAAAGCAAAGAAAAACAACTTGCGTATACCTCCACATGTGAATACTTTGGGAAGGAAACACTGTTGTACTACACCATATAATTATGTTTCAAGAGGTCAGTTTATTATAGCTGTTTTTAGTTGGTTTTCTGTTTTACACTGGCACACCATCAATCACTGCACCATTATTGTGTTTATTCAATAAGGACAAAAGCGAAGTGAAACAATTCCTAACAGCTTTTCAGAATTCATCTATTACTGTAAAGTATATAGTGAGTGCTCATTACACTGCATGATAAATTTTACCAAATCATGGAAAGTAGGGTGCTTAGCACACTGACTGCAAGCAGAGGAACTGGGGATTCTGGTGGCCCTGCTGTATTTAAGGCCCCTTCCACACATACGGACTGTTTGTCCGTTTTTCATGCATCAGTTGATGGATAAAAAAACAGACATCAATGCATTCCTATTGAAGAAAGGGTGTAAATGGATGATCTTTCATTTACATCTGTTTTCATCAGCTTCTGTCAACATCCATTTTTTTGAATGGCTGAAAGCCCTATTTTTCATCCGTTAAAAAAACGGATCGAACGAAAAACGAATGACAACAGATGAAAAATGGATGATAAAGGTTGAAAAACCTCAGGTGGCGCAATCCTGTTGCCCCTACCCTTTCCTCGTTGAAGACGCTGGTGAACTCTAATGTACCTCTTTAGAAAGCTGTTTATGCCAACAGGGGCTGTCCACAGAAATTCACAAAGGTCTGGCACATCTGGCTGGAAACGGAAGACTCTGCGGATGATTGTGAGGGCTCTGTCACGGTAGCTCCTTGACCCTTCTTTGTCCTTGTGACTTGGGCTCTGGGGGGAGGTCATGGACTGCAGCCACTTTGTCACAAGCATTGTCTTTTCCACAGTGAACGAACTCTGATTTACCTTACTGCCTTCTACTAGGGTAGCACAGTACCAGTACTTTTCATAGCAGCAGCCATGGATGGGGTTTTCTTTTTTTTTTTGTGTTTTGTTTTGTTGTTTCTACACCAGTTTTGTATGTTTTATGTTGTGTTTGCCCAACAGCCCTGTTTTTGTATTTATTTTTTAACCACTTGCCGACCGCAGCAAGTACATATACTGCGGCGGTCAGCCCCTCACAGGCAAAGTGATGTATGGGTACGTCACTAGCCTGTGAGGCTCTGGGGATCGAGCGCGCGCCGCCGGAGGCGCGCTCCCACTCCCGCTCGGTCACGGACCCCCCCCCCCGCGCGCGTGTGCCCGGTGGACCCGATGTCCGCCGGGCACTCGCGATCGTCCGTGACAGCGGGAGAAAGGCAGGCGGCTGATGTAAACAAGCCGCCTGTCATTCTCCCCTGTGTAGGAATAGTGATCATACGGTTCTACTATGTAGGACCGTTGATCACTGTTCCTACACATCAAGCCACAGCCAATCACAGTTAGAATCACGCCCCTAGGGACACACACCACCCCTCCCTTTTAAAAAAAGTTAACCCCTTCACTACTAGTGTCATTTTACAGTAACAGTGCATATGTATAGCACTGATTACTGTAGTAATGTCACTGGTAACCCCAAAAGTGTCAAAAATGTCAGTCAAGGGTCCGATCTGTCCGCCCCAATGTCGCAATCCCGCAAAATAAATCGCAGATCGCCGCCATTACGCGTTAAAAAAAAAGACAACAAAAATGTCAAAAATCTATCCCTTTGTTAGTAAACGCAATAACTTTTGCGCAAACCAATCAAAATACGCTTTTTGCAATTTTATTTACCAAAAATATGTAGCATAAAACGAATTGGCCTAAAATGTTAAAAAATTTTGATTTTTACATTTTTTTGGGGGGGAATTTCATATAAAAAAATGTGAAAAATATTGTTATTTTTGCAAAATTGACGCTCTTTTTTTGTTTATAGCGCATGATCAAAAAATCGCACAGGTGATCAAATACCACCAAAAGAAAGCTCTGTCTGTGGGAAAAAAAAGGACGTCAAATTTGTTTAGGTACAACATCGCACGACCGCGCAATTGTCCGTTAAAGTAACGCAGTGCCAAATCGCAAAATACTCCCTGGTCAGGAAGGGGGTAAAATCTTCCGGGGCTTAAGTGGTTAAAACAATAAACAGAATTAAAAAAAAAAAAGTTGAAAAACGGATGAAAAACTGATGACAATGGATGAAAAACAGATGTGAAACTGATGTTGACTGAAAAAACTGATGGCAAAAAAATGTGACTGAACTGATGAAATGAACGTTCCGTATGAGTGAAAGGGGCCTAACACTCTTTTTTTTCTAACAAATTGGACAATGTAATGTCACTCACTGACACCTGTGCTCCAAATGAGTTCACTGACCAATGGTCGGTAACTGATAAGGCCCCGTTCACACTGGGGCGATCCGACTTCCCGGGGCGACCTCCGAGGACGCGGTGCGAGCAGCGCGCCGCGACCTCGGAGCGGCCGGCACGGACTTCATAACATTGAAGTCTATGACGGTCGCTCCGGGTCGCCCCAAAGAAGCTCCGGACCCTTTTTCTAAGTCGGAGCGACTTGTGTCGCTCCTATTAGAACGGGTCCGCAGCTTCCCTATGGAAGGCGACCTACGGCGACCTGTGAGGCGACCAGGTCGCCTCACAGGTCGCCCCAGTGTGAACTGGGGGTGTAGCTCCTTGTGTTATTATCATCACAGGCTGGAGGTTTGTTTACAAACAAACCTCCACAGCCTGCAGAAGGCACTGTGCCACTCTACAGTATGTGCAGTTGCACAAAAAAAGAACTACGTTCATAGAAATAATTATAGCTTTAAGTGCCGGTTTACACTATAGCGATGTAAGACATTGCATGTGATTCACACTGCACTGCTCTGCAAATCACATGCAATGTCTGTGTGATGTGAATTTTGAATTTGCATTTCATTTCGACCAAAGTTGTGCAGGACCCTTTTTTGGTCCGCACCAGAATCTGATCGCATGGGTGTTCACACCTATGCGATCAGATTCCTGTCTGAATTGACATTTCGCACTGCAATATGCAAACTAATATGGGGGTGTTGTTAACTTTGTATTGATTGACACTTCCAGCAGTTCTCATATGGCAGTGTGAACTGCCTGTGAGTCAGGTGCGATGCAATAACCCGCAGTGGATTCGCAGGGTTCCCACTTAGCACCAATGTGAAAGGGCACTAAAAAAAAAATATAGTGCAAAAAAGATTTTAAAAATATGATTAAAATGGACATTCCATTGTTAGGATAATTTGGGGTCAAATAACTATACTTTACCACATGCGGTAAGGTTATCATGTTACTCATTCGCATAAATTATCACATGTCGTAAAAAAAAATTCTAATTCATTTAAAAAAATAACAATTTTTGGTAAACGCAAAAAAAAAAAAAATTGTAGGTCAATATTGCAAAAAGAAAAAAGTCCAATTCACAAACAAAACTGGAACTAAAAAAAGGTGCAATATTTAACCACTTTAGCCCCAGCCCTATTTCGGACACTTTTTGTTCACAAGTTAAAACCAGTATTTTTTCCTAGAAAACTACTTAGAACCCCCAAACATTATATATATTTTTTTAGCAAAGACTCTGGAGAATAAAATGTCGGTCATTGCAAAATTTTTTGTCACGCGGTATTTGCGCAGCGGTCTTTAAAACGCCATTTTTTTGGAAAAAATTTGAAAAATCACATTTCACTGCATTTAAAAAATACTAAACAGTAAAGTTAGCCCATTTTTTTTGTATATTGTGAAAGATGATGTCACGCCGAGTAAATAGATACCAAACATGTTACGGTTTAAAATTGCGCCCCCCCGTGGGATGGCGACAAACTACGGTCAATAGAGATCTCAATCTGCGACGCTTTAAATTTATTTAACGGTTACCAGTTTAGAGTTAGAGTGTAGCTCTTTTTTTTTAATTATTGCCCACGCTCTGGCGATCGCGGCGATACCTCACATGTGTGGTTTGAACAGCGATTTCATTTGCGGCTCGACTTGCGTATACGTTTTTTTTTGTGCGCGAGCTAACGGTGACGGGGACGGCTAAATTTTTTTTTTTTTTTTTTTTCCTATTTATTTTTTCTTTTTTTTAAACTTTATTACAGGTTTTTAAAAAAAAAAAAAATCTGATCACTTTTATTGCTGTCACAAGCAATGTAAACATCCCTGGTGACAGCAATATGTCGTGACAGGTACACTTTATGGAGGGATCGAGGGTCTAAAAGACCCTAGACCCCTCCACTACACTTCCCTGTATGCAAAACGCCGAAAACGGCATTTTTGCATACAGCCGTTTTTCAAATCTGCCGCCTTTTGCAGCACAGTAACCTGGACGTGACGTCATGGACGCCGCCTCCGGGTTACGTCATCGGAGACCCGATCGATGCCGTTTCCGGCATTCATCGGGACTCCATCCAGCCGGCGGACGTGCCGGCTGGGTGCTCGGGCTCCCGGTGGGACGGTAGCCCCGAGCAAAGCCGCGGAAGGCGGCGGGAGGGGGGGGACGTCCCCTCCCGCCCCCCCGGGTAACGATCGAGCGGCTCCCGAGCCGCATCGATCATTACCGACGGAAAGCCGACCGTCGGCTTCAAACAACGGTACCGGGATGATGCCTCTAGCTAGAGGCATCATCCCGGTATAACCACTCAAAGTCAGCCGACGTAGAGGTTACGTGACTGGTAGTAAAGTGGTTAACACCACCGTTTTGGTGGCGGTAACCAGTGCACTATCAGAATAAGGGGCCTATTCAAACCCTCAGAAAGGAGCATTCCTGCCGCTGAGAGCCTAATTCAACCTCAGGGGCCTTATTCCACCCACAGAAAGAGGTGCAATACTGCCCTAAAGAGGGGTCTAATTCCACCCACAGAAAGTTGACACTATTCCACCAGCAGTGGACACACAAAAATGTGGCAAAATACATCACGAGTACACAAGTATTTATTTTTTTATTAAATCAAAAAGACATGACGTGCAGTGCAATTTAATAGCAAACATCGGCTGAAATTTAACATCAAGAACTATTTTAAAAACAAATATTTTTTTTTATATTTTTTTAAAGTAAACTTTGTTTACAAAAGTGAAACAATGGAGTATTTCATATATCATAGGTAAAAAGTCGCTGGTAATCTTAATATATCACGTGTTATAAAAATTAATAAGTGATTTAAAGTGTAATATATGTGATTAAAAATTGCTACAAATATATATATGATCTACTATTGGTGCAATTAGCAAAGAAAAGTGCATACCAGTGCAATTTCAATTCAGAAGTGTTTGTGCTTCTCAAAGTAAATTAATCCACAAAGGTGTGGATCAGTGAACCAATAAATAGATATATAAAGAATTCCATACAAAAATCACATAAGAATATATAAAAATATAAATATATAAATGTGCTCCAAGTAGTGTTTTAAAAGTCCAGGCAATAGCATGCAATCAAAATTGTGCTTGGTGGATTCTTATTAATCCCTTCACAGTGCTCCAGGTGCTGGGATGTGACAACCGTCAATTAAGAAGTGCTTGTGCTTCTCAAAGTAAATTAATCCACAAAGGTGTGGATCAGTGAACCAATAAATAAATATATAAAGAATTCCATACAAAAATCACATAAGGATATATAAAAAATCACATAAGAATATATAAAAAAAGTATAAATATATAAATGTGCTCCAAGTAGTGTTTAAAAGTCCAAGCAATAGCATGCAATCAAAATTGTGCTTGGTGAATTCTTATTAATCCATTCACAGTGCTCCAGGTGCTGGGATGTGACAACCGTGGCCTCTTACCAGCTAGCAGCAGGTCACAAGGACCCCCAACGCCTGTGATCCCTTTATTGGGTGGATCAAACCTCTCCTCGATTGCTTGGATCTCTGGCTCCTATATTACTCGAGTTGGACCATGTAGTCCCCCCCATACACATAAAGATATAGAAGAACAAATAGCCTCCAATAGTGAAATACTGTTTTATTCTCCAAAAAACATACACTATAAGGTGACAATTAGCCTCTTACTATTTGTTGTGCCCTCCTTTGTGGATTAATTTACTTTGAGAAGCACAAACACTTCTGAATTGAAATTGCACTGGTATGCACTTTTCTTTGCTAATTGCACCAATAGTAGATCATATATATATTTGTAGCAATTTTTAATCACATATATTACACTTTAAATCACTTATTAATTTTTATAACACGTGATATATTAAGATTACCAGCGCCTTTTTACCTATGATATATACCTATTTATTGTTTTATTACAATTAAAAGGGCAGCAGGTTCAACAATCTTTTATTTAAAGGGCCAGGCGCCTTCTCTTTTCTTTTTATTGCTAATGGAATATTTCAACCATGCCAATTACTCTAGCTAGAAGTGACCTCTTGAAGTTGCCACTGTGATACTTTTGGCTACATACACCATTACAACAAGTTCAACTTGGATAGGTACATGAAAATAAATAAAAATGTTTAAAGAAATTATAAAAAAAACATTGTCAAGTTTTCTTTAGTATCCACAATATAAACATAGGCAGCAGCACAGAATTTGGTAAAAAAAAAACAAAAAAAAAACAGAACATTCTAGTAAAGAGCACTTTCAACAGCTCTAGAAGGTCATACATAAAAAACAAAAAAAAAAAAAAAACACATTTTTATGAATATGTAGCACCCTCCTAGGTAGGTGCTGGAGAGAGAGTACAGTTTTGAATCCTGTCTGCTTATACGAGGGATTGCAGGTAAATCTATATTGTTCTCCGCCTACCAGAGAGCAGGATCTGCTAATGAGGTCTGCTCAATGTGCTCAGGTGCAACTCAGTCTGTCTGCAGAGTGTTTCACACTGGTCCAAAAGAGAGGCATATTGGACAGTGGGAGGAAACCTGACAAATAAGTGCATAGCCGTTTAATACAGCCCTGGGGATTTGGCAGAGGAAAGTACCTCATTACATGCTGGGATACAGTATAAATGCTAGGAGTACATGTGCTCAGGGTCTTTCGTCTGGATAGTAGAGTCCCAGAGGGAGGGGGCAGCTGCCTCCTCCTCTGTAGAGGTGCCATGCGGCCTCAGGTAGTCGGTCTGAGGGCCTAAAGAGAGCTACAGAGAAACTGAAGCAGGAGGTCCTGTGAAGCTGACTGCAAGGGGAGACAAAGAGGGATCTGATTCTGCAGTACAGGGTGTACAGATCTGTGTCAAGGGACCTGACCTGAGGGGGGCCACCCCTGCAGCTAGAAGAGTCAGTGGACGGGAGTCAGTAAAGGGGATGCTAGAGAGTATCCTGAAGATAATGTAGTTCACCAAGTCTTTTGCTGAAAAGAGAGAGAGCAAGGAGACTTATCCCCTTCCATACATGTGGCCAGGGCCGGACTGGGAATAAAATTCAGCCCTGGAAAAAATGTCATACCAGCCCCATAGCATTATTATACCGGCCCAACACCATAACGCCATTATTTTCTTGTTCATAAAAGGGAAAACCATGCATTTTAAAGCAAATTTGAAGAGTGTACTATCATAGATAAGATAGATATAAAAACAGGGCTTTATATATAAAAGAGCAAATTATAGTTAAAAGTGGTAAAAGTGCGGGCATGATACAGGAGATGTCAGAGGATGTGTGGACATGGTACAGGAGATGTCAGAGGATGTGCGGACATGATACAGGAGATGTCAGGGGCTGTGCGGACATGATACAGGAGATGTCAGGGGCTGTGCAGACATGATACAGGAGATGTCAGGGGCTGTGCAGACATGATACAGGAGATGTCAGGGGCTGTGCGGACATGATACAGGAGATGTCAGGGGCTGTGCGGACATGGTACAGGAGATGTCAGGGGCTGTGCG
Source organism: Pelophylax lessonae (assembly GCF_965119305.1). Lineage (NCBI taxonomy): Eukaryota > Metazoa > Chordata > Amphibia > Anura > Ranidae > Pelophylax > Pelophylax lessonae. Next base: position 124,775,270 of record NC_138769.1, on the reverse strand, counting down.
GACATGGTACAGGAGATGTCAGGGGCTGTGCTGACATGGTACAGGAGATGTCAGGGGCTGAGCGGACATGGTACAGGAGATGTCAGGGGCTGTGCGGACATGGTACAGGAGATGTCAGGGGCTGTGTGGACATGGTACAGGAGAGGTCAGGGGCTGTGAGGACATGGTGCAGGAGATGTCAGGGGCTGTGCGGACATGGTACAGGAGAGGTCAGGGGCTGTGGGGACATGGTGCAGGAGATGTCAGGGGCTGTGCGGACATGGTACAGGAGAGGTCAGGGGCTGTGTGGACATGGTGCAGGAGAGGTCAGGGGCTGTGCGGACATGGTACAGGAGAGGTCAGGGGCTGTGAGGACATGGTACAAGAGATGTCAGAGGCTGTGTGGACATGATACAGGAGAGGTCAGAGGCTGTGTGGACATGGTACAGGAGAGGTCAGAGGTTGCAGACATGATGAGGGGGGTGGGATGAGTGGCAGCAGGGGTGGTGGTGAGGGGGGTGGAATCAGTGGAAGCGGTGGTGATGGTGAGGAGGGTGGGATAAGTGGCAGCGGTTATGGTGAGGTGGGTGGGATCGGTGGCAGCAGGGGTGGTGGTGAGGGGGTGGCAGCGATGGTGGTGATGAGGGGGGTGGGTTTGGTGGCAGCGGGGGTGGTGGTGAGGGGGTGGCGGTGAGGGGGTGGCAGCGGTGGTGGTGATGAGGGGAGTGGGATCGGTGGCAGTGGTGGTGGTGAGGGGGATGGGGATCAGTGGCAGGGGTGGTGGCATCAGTCGCAGGGGTGGTGGCATCAGTGGCAGGGGTGGTGGGGGGATGGGATCAGTGGCAGGGGGGTGGGGGGGATGGGATCGGTGGCAGTGGTGGTGGTGAAGGGGATGGGGATCAGTAGCAGGGGTGGTGGGGAGGATGGGATCGGTGGCAGTGGTGGTGGTGAGGGGGATGGGGATCAGTAGCAGGGGTGGTGGGATCAGTGGCAGGGGTGGTGGCATCAGTGGCAGGGGTGGTGGCATCAGTGGCAGGGGTGGTGGGGGGGGGATCAGTCGCAGGGGTGGTGGCATCAGTGGCAGGGGTGGTGGGGGGGTGGGATCAGTGGCAGGGGTGGTGGGGGGATGGGATCGGTGGCAGTGTGGTGGTGAAGGGGATGGGGATCAGTAGCAGGGGTGGTGGGGAGGATGGGATCGGTGGCAGTGGTGGTGGTGAGGGGGATGGGGATCAGTAGCAGGGGTGGTGGGATCAGTGGCAGGGGTGGTGGCATCAGTGGCAGGGGTGGTGGCATCAGTGGCAGGGGTGGTGGCATCAGTGGCAGGGGTGGTGGGGGGGATCAGTGGCAGGGGTGGTGGCATCAGTGGCAGGGGTGGTGGTGGGGGGGATCAGTGGCAGGGGTGGTGGCATCAGTGGCAGGGGTGGTGGCATCAGTGGCAGGGATGGTGGGGGGGGATCAGTGGCAGGGGTGGTGGCATCAGTGGCAGGGGTGGTAGGGGGGATCAGTGGCAGGGGTGGTGGCATCAGTGGCAGGGGTGGTGGGGGGAGGGGATCAGTGGCAGGGGTGGTGGCATCAGCGGCAGGGGTGGTGGGGGGAATCAGTGGCAGGTGTGGCGAGATCAGTAGGGGCCAGGGGGCAGTGGTGGTCTGGTGGAGGTCGGAGGATGGGACCAATAATTGCACTGCTGCTGATTTTTATTACTAACTTGGTCCGTCGATCATGCTGCTGCCGTCTGTGTATGTACTGCCAGACAGTACTGGATGTGGTGTGGGACTCTCGGCGCTGTGACGGTCCGTCTTGCTGAGCCTGGGTCACATGATCCACCGCCGGCTCCCGCTCCCGCAGCCGCTCCCGCCAGATGTGATGTCATGCCGCTCATAGCGGCTGACGTCACGTTGGAAAGACTTCACCGGGGCGGGGCTGCAGCGGCCGTCACAGCGCGGCCGCGGCGCGGTCCCAATAGCGGCCGCGTCTTAAAGCGGCGGCGTCTTAAAGCGGCCAAATGAATCTTAAAGCGGCCCCAATCTTAAAGCGGCCCCAGGGCCGGCGGCCCACCGGGAAATTTTTCCCGCTATCCCGGTCGGCCAGTCCGGCCCTGCATGTGGCAGTATGGTTCAAGCAGTGCAGCTGCTTCCACAGGCAACCTGGTGAGGCCAGGTGATGTAGATTGTTCTAGTTGGAGTATCCCACTATTCCCTTCTCCCATCCAAGTTCCAAAATAAACACCAAAAAAACAAAAGCCCTGGACTGTTTATTGAGCAACGAGCCATTGGGAGTAAGGATGAATGTGGGAACTGTACCCTTAGTGACTGTGTGCTGGTAGTCAGAGGAGGCCCAACAAGTCATCATACAGAAATCCCTATGGTAACAGTGCTACAAATGTATGGCATGATGGATTTAGGAAAGGAGCGCAACACAGGTTAACCGCTATTTTCAGGCAAGAGTTCCACATGGTTAGTTAACACTAAGGCCCCTTTTACACTTGTTCGACTTGTCCTGCGACTTGGGACTGCAAAGTCACATGACAAGTCGTACTCCATGATTTCCAATGATTACTGTTCATATTTGCCTGACTTCAAGTCACAATGACTTCAAAGTAGTCCTTGCACTTCTTTGGTCCAATTTTGATGTGTTTTGAGGTCCATAGACCTCAAGATTTCACAGGCATTGCTTCAAGTCCAGTCAAAATTCACAAACTTTTAGTGTGAAAGGGGCCTTTATTCTTAGTGAATTGAACTTTCACAACTGATTTACCACATGTGTTATTTTACCACATTTTATTTGCTATTATTTAACTCTTAGTGAATTGATCCCTATAAGATGCTTTATTTATCGGTGTGCTAAAACTCAAATATTGGTCTGGCATCACTGTGCTCCACACAGCAGCATACAGTCATAATAAATCATTAAAATAAAAACAATGCATTCTAAAACTAATAACTAGTGCTCTTTTGCTGTCGAAAAAAGAAGCAGATTTCTCCATCCACACAAATGAGATGAATGTAGGAATTACCCTGACGGAACATTGTATTCTGGCAGCGGTATTCAGCGTTTTCAGAACACACACTGATCAGCGGCTGCAGCCAACAAAAGCTTTCCAACCTGTTAATTTGACAGAAGTTGATCTAAGGACTGACTTCTGCAGAACAGGGACAGCCACACACTGATTGAAATTCAGCTATTCCCTGCTGAACTGGACAGAACAGAACTGAATAAAATCATCCTTAGACATTAATGTCATAATTATTCAGGTAGGTTAGGGTAAAAAAAAAAAAACAGCTCCCCCCCCTTATATTTACCTGGGGACCATCCCGATCCAGCGATGTGCATGAGAGCAGCAGCTCTCCTTGATCTTTTACTCCTCAATGGCTCACACAGCAGCGCTAGCCATTTGCTCCTGTTATTGTGAATCACAGCAGTGAGCCAATGAGAATAGAGCGGAGGGTGGGGCTGAGCTGCATTGTGTGTGTGAATGGACAGTGTTCATTTGCAGGAGCATGGCTCAAGCGTGAGCCTGCTCGAATGCCCCCTTGGCAAGAGGCTTGCTATTGGGGGCCCTCAGTAGGGGGGAGGAGCCAGGAATGCCAGAAAAGGACCCTAAAAGCAGAGAATCAGGGCTGCTCTGTGCAAAACCCTTACACAGAGCAAGGTGCAAAACCATTGGGTGCAAAATCAATTTTTTGGTAAAATCCTAATTTTTTTTAACCAAATTTTTGGGAGCAAGGTGCAAAACCATTGCACAGCGCAGGTAAGTATAACATGTGTGTTTATTTTTTTCAAAATCTACAACCTATACGATCACTTTATTCTGGTCTGGACATCTAAGCTTCATGTCAGGTACTCACAGGCTGAATATTGGCCCGAAATTAGCAGGTACAGTAGAAACTGTCCGAATATCAGCCCGTCTGTACAGCTGCCTGTCCGACAGAAGCCGATCCCCAGACCAGCTTTTGTCGAACGAGCATGCTGGAAAAACAACATCCAACTGGCATCCAACCAGTACCAATGGCTGCCAGCGCTCACCAGTGTGTTCTGACAAGGGGGCAGGGGGGATCACTGCGATGTTAGTTTTTTCATTCAGCCTGCAGGGTTGAACAATAAAACTTTACTGTGTGTACCAGTTGTTGCCGGTTGTGATAGAGGACAGGCAGTTGCAAAAAAAATTCAGCTCATCACATGTCTCCTTTTTTTTTTCCTACAAACTTTATTTTATTTATGGCACTGTACAGCAGCTCGGTGCACTGCCATACAGTGCTATGCAATACTGTATGGTGCACTAGAAAAATAATAATGTGCATTTTATCGAAGCACGTTGAAGTGATAAACTTTATTGCAAGATCAATTACAATATTATTCTAAAATTATGTCAACAGGAAAACGGGACTTCTAGTTATTGCTCCATCTGGCAATGAAGAGTTTGAATCGATATGTAAAAATATGGAACAAAACAAAATACATTGGGAAAAGTTCACCAAGGAACAGCTAATGGCAAAATATCCTGAATTTATTCTGGATCCTGGAGAGGTTGCTTGTTGCGACAATAATGGTGGAGTTCTGTATGCAGACAAGGCGCTGAGAACTGTGCAGGTATTGCTTCCCTCCCCAATTGTGCAATTGTCCCCAATATAGTTGCTTGAAATGGCTCTGCATGTATAGATAATTATACACCTTTTTACAAACTCATAAACAAATCTTTTCATGTTTCCATTTGGGTACAAGCTTAGACGTTCCTGATAATTAGATTAGATAATGATTAAATGTATTTACTCACAAGAAGAAGAAAATCTAATTTTCTGTGCAGACATGTCTTCATTCTACAGAGAGCATGCATCCAAAGTGTGAAATTGCTTTGTTCATAAATAGTTCTTTGTTTTACGGTGGAGGGAGCACCATAACTCTTTAGGGGCTGCAGGAAACAGTGTGCTTCTTCAGCCAGCAAAAATATGAAGCTGTTTAAGCATGTTTACATTTTAATTGGTTTTCATCTAGACCCCCGTGCAAATAATAGGTGATGCTCACTGCGATTTCACTGAAGCATACACTACCAATTATCAGTAATTTAATCAAAGTGGAACTTCATCCATTTTTATCTTTTAGATACGTAAGTAGGGAAAAGCTAGAAACTCTATGTTGTATTGCTGTCTGCGTCCCCATTGGGAAAATTTTCCCTTATTTCTTGTAATGGTGGGAAGTTGTATGAAAATATGACGGAGGTTCTAACCTAGCTGGTACCACCCCGTCTGCTGCCAAAATTCCCTACACCCAAGATTCTAATGCAAGTTTTGACTTTCAAAACCTGTACAGGGCTCAGCAAGCAATTACCTGCTCTTATGTAACAGCACTAATGCCAGTTGGTCACCACATTTTGGAAACCCAGAGGGCTTCTCTCCTACACCAAGGTCTTTTACCAGGCATTTATTGGGGCTACTAATGCCACTAAATTGATGTCATAAAAATAAATAAACAAAAAATAACAATTTACATATGAATTATAAATGCAGAATAACAAATAAAATCATGTACACCAGTCCATGAATACTTACTATGGTTGTTCAAGAATAAAAGTATAATGTAGCAGATGAGGCTGCTAATTTTAATTTTATGTAGACAATTCTTGGCCCTCAAAAAAAAAAAAAAAAAAAATTGGAGAATAGGTGCCCTTATTGGTTAATTACCCAATGAGAGGTTGTGCACATTAGATTACATAATTTTATTAAACCATCAAGGTGTCGGCCACTCGATTACATTAAGTGTACAAAGTCCGTAAAAAAATAATGAGAGGAATATATGTATTATATATAATATGTAATAAATATGTTCTCAGCCACCCTGATGCTGGACTGTGGTTCCCAGTTTGCTCCAACAGCTAGAGGCTATTCTTAGCACAAAAAAGGTTGTGGAGCCACAGACCATCCTAAGTGCCTACAGCTCTATTCTCTCCATATTTTATTTCTGCCTAATGGGGGTGGGTGAAGGAGAGCAGGCATCCCCTGCCCTGTGCACCTGGCATGGGTACTTTCAGGTGACTGACACTTTCTGGTCTTTCTGCTCTCTGTCCATGCCATATCCATGCCACCTCCCCAGGCACAGTGTTGGCTGCATCAGTGTTAGGAGGAATTGTCATAGACCCCCCCCCCCCCCCACTGTGTCACCAGTAGGATATATTTCTGCTTTATTGCTTCCATGACAAAGCATAGAAATGCTTTGTCCTGGCTCAGCCCCGTGCCATCGTGACCTCGGGTCAATCCCACCCCTTGTCCCCATGTGGGACATCCTTTTACTAGTATGTACAAAAGACAACTGGTACCTGGAGTACCCATTCTTTTTCTCTCCTTGCTCCGGACGTCCCTGTGGAAGTCCTACTGTTGGTCAAAGGTACTTGGACGCCTGGTGGGTCTGTTGCACCTTTTTTTTCCCAGGGGGTTTTAATGATTCCTCCTTATTTCAGGGGGAGAGGTCCTTCTTACAGAGGCCGCAAGAGGGTGATTTCATCATCAAGCGATAATCGTTCCCAGTCTCCACAAATTATTTATTCAAAGGCAAAGTCTAAAGGACACCATATTCAGCCAAGCACATCCTCGGCCGGCCCATCTTCAATCCCTGCCAGCAAAGATCTGTCTCTTCCTACGGATATGGTCTCCAAAACATGCTGGGCTTGTGGCGCTGTTCCATTTCCATCTAAGCGTCTATATGAGTTATGCTTCAAAGAAGCTTCCCAGACCAGTCAAGCCATAAATAAAGACATCAAATCTTATATTAAGAAGGCGGTAAAGGAGGGAGTAAAAGCTCTCTTGCCTGGGTCTTCTGATAGCAGAGGTTCCGCTCATTTTAAGAAGCGTGATGAAATATCACTGGAGCTGGGGGCTGTTAGTTCAGGCTCAGAGGTGGAGTATGATTATGATCAAGAGGAATTGGAAGCTTATACTTTTTATTTTTCCTTAGTGGCTGTTTTCATATCTGTGGTTAAACAGGACAATGATTGGCGAGAGGATGTTCCAAGTACTCAGGAGCCAAGAAAGTATTACCCCAATCTTAAGAGAGCACTTCCAAAATTCCCTTTCATGTCAGAAATTAGGGAATTGATGGAGGACGAATGGTCCAAGCCAGACAAGAAGCCGGCGGTACAGAACAGGGTGAACAAATTGTATCCATTTCGCCAGTCAGAAGTGGAGCTTAAGAAGAGAACTTCCAAAATTCCCTTTTATGTCAGAAATTAGGGAATTGATGGAGGACGAATGGTCCAAGCCAGACAAGAAGTTGGCGATACAGAACAGGGTGAACAAATTGTATCAGTTTCGCCAGTCAGAAGTGGAGCTTAAGAATGTTCCTCCAAAGGTGGATGCATCTTTACAGCGCTTTGCGAGGCATATCACCTTGCCACTGGAGGAAACCGTATCCTTTCGGTATGCTATGGAGAGAAAGGCTGACTCAGAGCTTAAAAGGTCTTCACTACAGCTGGAGCAGCATGCAGGCCAGCGGTGGCCCTGACCTCTGTTCCCAAGGCAATTAAAGTTTGGTCCTCGAGTTTGGAAACAGATTTAGGGCCTCATTGGGAGGATGATACATCTGCAAGTGCTCAAGCCCTTAAGTTATCCACAGAACATATTGCAGAAGCAGCAGTGGACCTAGTTAGATTCACTTCCCGCATCATGGCTCACTCAGTCACGGCTAGGCGGACTCTGTTGCTTAAACATTGCTCGGGCTGAAAGCAATACTCTTTGGTAAGACTCTGGAGGAAGCAATTTGGCGAGTGACTGGAGGGAAATCGGGCCTTCATCCCCAGGATCGGAAGCGTCATTCCCAGTCCTTCTTTCCCGGTAGGAGGTTTCGAGACCAGTCCAAGGATGTCCGATCCTATTGGTCAGGCAGGAAATTTTCCTGCTTCACTTCGCTTCCTCATGGATCTTATGCAAATCAGTCCAAAGCCATAGGCTCCAAGGCTTCCAAATTTACAGCCAAGTCTTTCTGAAGGTCGACCCGCCCGGGAGACAGGATTGTCTCTCTGCGGCGATGTTTGGGCGGAAAAGATAAAACATTCCTGGGTCTTGCAGGTGGTCCGCTACAGCCTTCCCCCACCAAGAAACTTCTTCATTGCAACCAAAGTTCCAGCTTCAGAGAAATGAGCATTGCTAAGTTCATACATTATGGAATTGCTCGAGCTTTGAGACATTTTGCAGGTGCCAAAGTTGGAACAAGGTCAAGGGATGTACTCTTTCTCATTTGGAAGGTGTCTGCCAAGTAGAGCCATGGAAAAGATCCAACAGGTACCTTGTTGACCACTAGGTGGACACACCAAGATTTATAATGCCTCGTTTCCACTGAGTGGTACGGTACGGTTCGGTTCAGTACGGTACGGTTCGGAACGGTACACCTTGCGTTTCCACTGCCAATAGTACCCTTTCATGATAGGCGTGGTGTAGCAAGAAAGCTGTGATCGACGATTCTCTGTCAGCCAATCAAGTTCTGCAGAGTGTAGCTCCACCCTGTTGGTACGGTACTAATGTGCTTGGTACCCCAACGAAAGGGTACCAAAAAAGTGGTACGGTACGGTTCGGAATTAGGGTACCATTCATAATGGAAACGGCATAAATAGCGTACCGTACCGAACCGTACCAGAAAGCTCAGTGGAAACGAGCAATTAGTGAGTGGTGAATGCTCCATGCCATTATGATGTTGGGGCTTTGTTAAAATGTTATTTCATGAATTCCCCTTCATGAAATAAAAGCTTATCCACTTTTCTTTACTGTTTGTCTGGATAGTGCTCAGATGAAGATCACCACATACGATTTTTTTGTGTACACCTTAGAGTTATTAATTTCCGAATGATGGCCACTGGAACGCACGATTGACCTCTTTGCTTTCTCGAGAAGTATTGTTGTCTTTGATTAGGCCACTTCCTGTTCGCCGGGACGCATGTATTTTAGCTGTGCGTCCCAGATGATCTTTTCTGGCTTACGTCTTTTCCGTTTTTTTTACTTATATACGCGTACCTGCATCAATCAGCCACGCCTCGGAAGAAATCCTATGGGATGAAACACTTCAGGAGAGACGCTTTGACAGCAGTATGCTCTGGAGCCACGGCTATTGTACTTACCATTTGGATGCTTATTTATTATTCACTTTTGTAAGTACCCTTTTAATAAACCTTCAACTTTTACCAAACAGGGCTTCACTATCATTGCTTCATTGTTCTTCTGGTGGCAGCTCTCCTATTCATGAGAGCTTAGGCATCCCATTCCATAGACTAATGGCATCCTGAGGAGGAGTGGAGAGAGGAGGAGCGGAGCAGGAAGAACGTCCGTTTTTTCACCCTAAGGTTTTCTCTACGTGTTCCATGCTAATGGAGGTCTAGTAATCAGCCTCTGTCGGACACTTTTGGTGGTGTGTACCATTATCTCACATGAATGTTGGTGATGGGATATCATCTTTTTGCATGGACTTTAGGCATTTACAGTATGTGCCTCAATTTTAGCGCTGCATTTAGACTTCCATTCTTTTTATTTGTTATCAACAGATTGATGCTGGCTGCTTTTCTAGGGATTTTTTATTTTTATTTTAGCGCGGATATTTCCCATTGTTTAGTCTGCAAGCAATTTCCAGGTTCCTTGGTTCTTCACCCATTTCTTCTGCCCGCAAGCCCTGGGCCAGGAGGCCCTCATCCAGAAGTGGAAGTTCTGTCAAGTTTACATATTTCCTCCAACTGCCTTAATACTCAGACTAATACTGAAGATTGTGAAGGAGAAGGTCCTGGCGATAATGATCATTCCATTCTGGCAAGGAGGCCTCAGTTTCCACTCTTTTGTCACCTGGCCACTTGCCCTCCAATCAGGGTTCCTCAGGACCGAGATTTACTTCCTTAGAACGGTCAGTTCCACCCCGATCCAGCCCGCCTAGCCTTGACTGCGTGGCTCTCTGAGTCGGTCAAGTCAACCCTATTGTGAGCAAGGAAACCTTAAACCAAGTCCATCTATCACTGGGTGTGGCAAAGACTTGAAGCTTTTTCTACTCAGCAAGGGGTTTTCTTTCCAAGCCCCGTCAGTGGCAAATGTTCTTGCTTTTCTTCAGTCCAGGCTAGATGCAGGCCTAAGCTACAACACTCTTAAAGTTAAGGTCTTGGCACTAACAAAGCTAACAGATATTTCATGGGCCAAAGAACCACTGGTGATCAGGTTTCCTAAAGCAGCAATTAAGATTCAGCCTTCAATTCTTCAGATTTTTCCGAAATGGAACTTACCATTAGTTCTGAGAGGACTATGAAGATCGCCCTTTTTTCTGTATACGGCAAGTCCATTATATCATCTAACCCTGAAGATTGTGTTTATTACAGCGGTGGTCTCATCTAGATGGGTCTCAGACATCACGGCATTCTGTTGTAAGGAGCCATACTGCACCTTCTTTCCAGATGGAGTGGTGTTGTGCCCTCTAAGTTTCCTACCTAAAGGTCCACTTTACCTGACATTCAGTCCTCTCAGCCTTTCCACCGTCAGGTCTCGAAGAGTCAGAGTTATGCAAATTGGATCTAAAGTTGATTCTGCAAACATATTTATAGAGAACAGAACCATTTTGCAGGTCTGAAGCTCTTTTTTTTTTATCCAAGATGTCCAAGGATGGGAATGCCGCCCCCCCCCCCCCCCCCCGAGGGTCATCTCAACATAGGTTGTGAAGGTAATCGACATGGCTTACTCGCTAGGAGGCATCCCCTAGGAGGACCATGCTCACTCTACCAGGGCAGTTTCTTCTTCCTGGGCAGCCTGATCCAAGGTATCGGCAGACGTGGTCTACAGAGCGGCAAGTTGGAGCTCTCCGATTACTTCCATTAGGCATTACAAGCTTGACGTGATATCTTCTGATTTCAAAGAGATGGGTTCTTCTCTGTTCTCTGCCTTGTCTACTTGTTAATAAACTATTCTTTAGCAGTACCTGGTGTTTGGGTTTTTATCCCCCACCCCCACCCCCCCCTACTGGTTTAAGTAAAACCCAATGTCTTGATGGCATTGGGCTGAGCCAGGAAAACAGAAAATTGTTACCAATACTTACCGTAATTTTGCTTTTACTGGCTCATACCTTTACAGCACATACCCTCCCTGTCCGTCACAGACTAGTTATAGAACTGGTACTCCAGGTATTGGCTATCTTTTAAACGTACTAGTAAAGGGATGTCCTACATGGGGTCAAGGGGTGGGATAGACTCGAGGTCATGATGGCATGGGGCAGAGCCAGGTAAGGAAATTTACATTAAGTATTGGTAACAATTTTAGGTTTTTCTAACATAGGATGTCTTGAATGTTAGGGTGGTTCTAAAAGAAAAAGTTTCATGCATTCTCTGCATTAGGGTAAAAAAACTTTCAATAGCAGCTCCCCCCAGCCTCCCCTTAAACACTTACCAAAGTCCATTCTCCATCCAACGCTGTGCCCATTTGTTGAAGCTCTTCTCTCCTCTTCCTGGTCTCACTTGAGATTCTCATGGCAGCAGGAGCCATTGGCTTCTGCTGCTGTCATTTAAAACCAGCGAGGAAAGAACAGGTACAGTAAGTATAAACCTGTTTTTATTTTAGGAAAAAACAGGGTTTACAACCACTTTAAGCCCACCCAATAAATATACATATATATGTATATATATATATATATATATATATGTGAATTATTAAAATTATCTATCTATCTATATATCTCAATGGTTCTTCTCAACCACCAGTCCAAGCATTATGCATTCTCATCCTTTAACGTATGAGTATAAACTTTTTTTTACTGTTGGGGCATGGAAGGTTTTTGAAGAATTTACTGGGCCCTGGTCTAATTGAGGCTGACAACCATTGGTGAACAACCCATATAAAACCATAAACGGTAACTAGACATTAGGGTTAATCTTCATATACCTATTTTGTAAGATATTGAGACTGAAAAATATACATTAAATGTATACATTTTTATCATACATACACTGGTGATCATAGATGTAAGTCGGATTGAGTAACAATGTTACATCAAGGCCTGCAATAGAAACTCACCAGCCAAACTTTTTTGAGAACCTGTAGCGCTCACTTCTGTTGAGGCAACTAAATTTTAGGGTCCCCCCTCAAACACGCACACGCACGCACACGCACACACACACACACACACACGCACACACACACACAGGCAACAGGAATTTTCACACTTTCTCAAAGGCTCAATAATCAGTCCAGGGGATTTGTTTTTGTCTATTTAGGGGATAAATTTGGATAGGGAATAGGGATGCATGGGACAACTAGAATTGAACAACTCTTGAGGACTTGCTAATGTCTCTGGCTGCTAAGAACTAATTTAAAACGGTGCTGCCCGCCCCTGGGAATGATGATGCAACTAGAATAACCTCAGAAAAAGGTTCCAACTGAAGATGTAGGCGATGCTCTTCAAGAATACCAATGCACCTGACCTCTGCTGTCCCAAGCTAGAGATATGGGGGTGTTTCTGGCTGCTTTTTGCTGGCTCTAAGATGTCCTCTGGTCCTAGACCAGAGAGACCTAAAGTATTGCAGCCTTACTGTCTTCTCTGTACAGGCTTGGCCTAAGTTAAAATGGAAGTTACTCACTCAGTCCTTTTTTAGTAGTTCCTGGAATCCAAGAGGCTGCTGTATAGGCACACTGCTATACAAGCTGGGTCTTGCTTCCAGGATGGCTTCAGCTAAACCTAGCTGAGGCTGGTAAAGGGAGTGATGTTTCCTGCTGCTCCTTCTCTCTTCCTCTCCTGGCATTCATTCTGCTCATGGGCAGAGCCCCCCCCCCCCCCCAGCATAGGTGTCCCCTCCAGATGACTGGACCCTAGACTCTACTCTCCTGCCTGCCAGGCCTCTAAGTGTTTATGGGTTTCCCCACCTACTGAGCCTTGCTTCCTCAGGGATTGGTGGTAACTCTATAAATGTTCAGGCTGCAGCCTCTGTTCCTCCACAATCTAAGTTCTAGAAATTATCCAGTGAATTCCAGAAGCCACATGGAGCTAACAGAGTCACAGCCTTGAAGCACTGCACAGTCTAAAAACAAATCAACCCCTGCTCATCTGCATATAGAGAAGCCAATAGATTTACTTACACTTAGTAACACTGAAGGTACGTGTGCTACAAACCTAAAACTTTGCATTCCAGTGTTTCTCTTTTGTTTTTTTACAGGAACAATTTCAGAGAATGGGTGGGGTTATCCAAGATGGGCAAAAGGTAAAGAGTATTAAGCCGGGGCAAGTGGTTACAGTGACAACTACCTCTGATATCTATGAAGCGGAAAATATAGTGATCACAGCAGGACCATGGGCCCAGAAGGTCCTTTCTCCCCTTGGCCTTGAGTTACCATTAAAGGTAAGAATGGTGTAAAGGATAATATTTGGCAGTGGTTAGTAAATATATGTAAAAGGAAATGAATGAAAATACCAGGTGTCAAAGTCCTGAGACAAACAATACATGCGATCTATATGTATTCATTTGGCTTCCGCGAGCCAATCACCTACAATAGCCAGCCATTCAGCTAAACGTAAGGTGGCATAATACTGGGGAGCATTTTTATAAACCAGTGAATAATCAACACATCTATTTTTCACTCCCTGAATGTTCTTTATTTCAATTGCCGTTTTTTTCTACATTCACTACATATATTTATCACCACACTAAGAATAAAGATCACACCCAAGATTTTTTTTCTGTATTGGCCTGCATTGTTACTGCTGTAAATTTGCAAAGGCAAATGCAGCAGAATGGTTAATGAATGTGGGTATAATGTATATATATATATACAGTGGCAATAATAAGTATGTGAACCCCTGGGATTAGCTGCTTTTCTGCATTAATTCGCTATCGAATGTGACTAGATTCTCATCTAAGTCACAACAATAGACAAACATAATGTACTTAAGCTGATAACACACAAACAATTATAACTTCTCTTGTCTTTACTGAACACACCCATTAAGAATTCATGCTGCTGGAAGAAAACGTAAGTCAACCCTTGGAGTTAATAGCTGGTCATCATCTTGACTGGGCGCCCACTTCTAGGAAGAGTAGTCACAGTACTAAACTGTCTCTATTTGTAAACAATAGAAATGTAGACAATTTGTCTCTCGACTGGGGAATGCCTATACACTTTGAGATTGATTTGTATCCCCATCCAGCCTTATGCAGATCTCTTGATCAGATGTCTTCGGGGGGAGGTAGGGTTAATATCAGCTGAGGCTTCTTATGAACAGCCGTCTTAAAATGTTTGAGTGACTTTTATCAATCAAAACTGCTCTAAACCACACCTCTAAACTCATTTCATTTATTGGGCTCCAGGTGTGCAAGACTCCAATTAGCTTTCATTGAAATAATTAGTCTACGGCTTCACTTACCTCTGGCACAGTGACTATTTAATAGGTGTGTTCAATAAAGATACGAGAAATTCAAATTGTTTGTGTGTTATCAGCTTAAAGCACATTATGTTTTTCTATTGTTGTGACTTAGATGAGGATCAGCTCACTTTTCTGGCAAATTACTGCAGAAAACCAGTTATTTCCAAGAGGTTCATATACTTTTTCTTTCCACTGTAAGTAGAACTATAGTTAAACTACTATTATTACATTAATTAAACATTCTTCCGAAAGCCAGCAGGCAATGGAATTTTGTCCTTTCTTTCCATTTAATAAACCTGATGATTTTCTGAAAGAGAAATGCAGTTAAAAGATTTCTGGAACTGTCAACCTCCCTAGGGCGATATATATCATTGCAATGTTAGAAGCTTCTCCACTAACAAACAGCTCATATCTCTCGCCAGGTCCTTTTCCAGCTGCCCTGAATTTCTTTCTAAGTAACTATACAGAACCCAAGTGGTGTGTGCCTGTCAATTTCCATCTACCTTTAGGGATTACTTTTCCCTTTATATGAACATTCTTAATATAAAAATAACAGGGTCATTTATCTACAACAGTGCTGGATGAGGCTATAGCAGCCAGTAAAATACTGTGGCCATGCTTCAGTTAGAAAGTTTTGCTGTGATGGTTGATGTCATATAGTACAGCATGGTCCTGCCACACTATAAAAGCTTTTCTTCCACTTTTTCACTAGCCAATGCCATCATTTTATATTCATCCTCTGCCCTGGTAAATGATCTGCCTTACATCAATTTAATTTATTTTGTTTTTTGCAAGCCAATAAATTGGACACATAGCAATGAGGTATATCTAAGGTGTAGCACAGTAAAAAAAAACTATAGCACCTGTTCCAGCTCAGAGTAAAGCCCCGTACACACGTACACACGTACTGATCGTCGGCCGAACAATCGGCCGTCTTTTGTCCAGGGCTGTCGTGTCTATTGAAAACTGCAAAAGACTGCACACGAATTTTGTCGGCCAACAACAGCCGACTGCAGAAGTGATGTCATGTGATGGTTAACTTTCCTTGTTTTTTTTTCTTTTCTGAGCATGCCCAGTCTTGCTAATCTGCTGTCTGTCGGCCGAAATCTGTACTGACTGGCGAACAATCTGCCATTCTGGTGTTGGCCAACAAAAATTTTAATGCCTGCACGACAGATTCTGTTTGGCCGAAAATGCGCTGTCGGAAGCATCATACTAACAAGCCTACAATCGGCTGATCGGTCGTCGGCCGACAATCGGTACGTGTGTACGGGGCTTAATTCTAAAGATGAAAGATTATGTCTGAATATTAACTATGGATTAGCGTGCACAAATTTGATCTTTGCACAAGATTGAACTCCCTCTTAGTAATGCCCTTCCCTCATTTAACCCATATATATTTTGCAGTGGATCTTTTTTTCTGTACACACTATGGCATCATCGGACTTGGTATGAGGTTATATAAGGGGATGGGGTTTCCAGATCATCAGGAAAAAGACATATGCAATGGGACCAGTTTAAGTATAAACAGTTATCAGTGCCAGGACAAGGTCTTTTGCGTCCAATGCAAAGATGCCAAACATACAGTAGCTAGGCCAGCACAATGTCCAAAAATGACAGCTGCTGTCCGCCAGCTATAAGGTTACCACTGAATGGGATGGAAAGTGGGTTGCTGTGACATAGTTAAACCAATGTCATTTACCCACAATAGGCATGATTTAAAAGAGCAAGAATTTAATTTACACTATGAGTACCAAAATATTTACTTCCATCTTAGAACTAAGGTAGCCCATAGCTTATTAAAAGATCATATTTTATTTTATGATTTTTCTCTTTTATAAAAGTACTAAAATTATATTTCTGGTACAAAAAGTATTTTATCATAGCACCACAAAACCCAAGTGTATATTTGAACAGAAAAAAAGAAAAAAAAAGTAAAAAAAATGCACTAAGTTAGAAAAGGATGAAGATGTTAACTAAGACAATTTATGGATAACCAAGATTTAAAAACAGATGAATGGTATTTTTTTACTTTTTTTTCTTTTATATACAATATAAACATAATGTACACGTAACACTAATTTATGAATAAAGGGAAAGACCCAACTCCTCTGATTACCCTTGAAGAGCTGGTTTACCGGCCTGGTCCTGCAGAAATGCAGGAGGAGATGCAGAGGCAAGAAAGGCTCCAGCCCCAGCTTCGCCTCCCCCAATGGTTGTTAGTTTCTAAAACTGCTTTAAGATTATTTTATCCAGCAAACAGTGCTTTTGAAAAGACATTATATAAATGTGATAAGATACACTATATTACCAAAAGCATTGGGACACCTGCCTTTACACGCACATGAACTTCAATGGCATCCCAGTCTTAGTCCGCAAGGTTCAATATTGAGTTGACCCACCCTTTCCAGCTATAACAGCTTCATCTCTTCTGGGAAGGCTGTCCCCAAAGTTTAGGGGTGTGTCTATGGGAATTTTTGACCAATCTTCCAGAAGTGCATTTGTGAGGTCAGGCACTGATGTTGGAGAGAAGGCATGGCTCACAGTCTGCGCTCTATTTTATCCCAAAGGTGTTCTATCGGGTTGAGGTCAGGACTCTGTGCAGGCCAGTCAAGTTCCTCCACCCCAAACTCGCTCATCCATGTCTTTATGGACCTTACTTTGTGCACTGGTCCAAATTATTTGGTGGAGGGGGGGTTATGATGTGGGGTTGTTTTTCAGGGGTTGGGCTTGGCCCCTTATTCTGGTGAAGAGAACTCTTAAGGCGTCAGCATACCAAGACATTTTGGACAATTTCCTACTCCCAACTTGGTGTGAACAGTTTGGGGATGGCCCTTCCTGTTCCAACATGACTACGCACCAGTGCACAAAGCAAGGTCCATCTCAGCTTATTCTAGACTGTAATTTGGATATTTGTACATTTAATTTTTGTAACTTCTGTTCATGCTTTTCTTAAAGTGAGGTGCACAACCTTTTGTTTTTTTTTTTTTTAGAGATGAACTTTTTCCTTACTGTTTTTTTACATGGAATGCCTCACAATGCTTTTTTTCTTTAAGTGTAAATACCCTTTTTGCCCTCATGTTCCAGAGCTCTATGCTTGCATAAATGAGTAATGGCCACAACCTCCAACATAAGAATCCTCACATAGTGGCTGGGGACAGTGGGGCAAAATGCCTGACCAATCCTGCTAGTTTATAGACTATATTTGGAAGCTTTGGTACCTGCACAGTCATTATTACACTCATCACAACTGCTATAAGAAAAAAGTAGAGATAAGGCTATAAATAATGAGGCTGTTAGTACAGTGTACATATTCTAACTGACTTCAATTGGACTTTAAATTAGATCTTGTTAAATATATGTAATACAAGTAAAATGGATACATTTTGTGCCACTTCTGACAATTAAAAAAAAATTAATAGCATTTTACTAGCTTGTCTCTGTGGCCCCGTTAAGCTGTAATCATATGCCCTGTGTGACAGCACCCTGGCAATTCACTTTATTACATATCACAGCAGTCCTTACTAGGTCCTTACAAGGCAAATGCTGTGCTAAGATTCATTCCTACAGCTTCTACATTAGCACATACAGTTGTTATAGAAAAGAATCACCCCCTTTAAATAATCACATTTTGTTGCTGTGTAGCCTGTATTTACCGAGTGCAACTTATAACATCCAAATGAAAGGTATAACACCAACATGTCAGAAAAAAATTCAAAAACAGAATTACCGAGCTCGAAAAAGGATCACCCCTTTCCTAAAAATGACTTTTAAACTCAATCAGGTGTAGCTGATCACCTTCTCAATGGCACACAAAGTCACATGACTTTCAACTGTTATCAGCTGTGTTCATTTTGATTTAGCTCAGCATGAAAAGGGCTTTCCTGGAGCATTTTAGTTCCTGGTAGTGCAACTGAAGCAAACAGTCAAATATGGGTGGCAAGGCACTGTCAAAAGATCTCCGGAATAAAGTTGCGAACATGCACAAGTCAAGAGATTAATACAAAAAAGAATTCAAAGGCTTTATCAATGCCTGGAAGCACAGTGAAGTCTAATATTTAGAAGTGGGAGGCATTTGCAGGGCCCCATCAGGGGGGTACAGCCCATACACCTGTAGGGGGCCCAGGTGTCCCTAGGGGCCCAGGCGGGGATTGCTTCTCTGGGCACTTTCCCCACATATTCTCTGAGGACTGGCCCTGCAATGTACCACTCTGTACAGGTGTGACAGGGACCGGCTGCTTATCACAACAGCACACCTAGCCGATGGAACCTAGGCTCCTATTCCATTCTGATTCCATTCTGATCAGGGGCAAACTGAGGGCCCAGGGTAAGAGGAGGGGGGAATATACTTGCCACTTGCCACTGTGGGGACAGCAGCAGTGTCATTGCTTCTAAATACATACACTGCCCTGGTGCTGTATGTATTTAGAATCTCCAAAGCTCCTTCCTCTTCTCCCATCCCTCGTCTCCTGCACTGATTTCTGACTAAACCCCCCCCCCCCCTCTTCCGATCACCAGTGCGGTGTGCTGAAGGAAGGTGGAGCGCACTGTAGCTACTGCTGACCGGGACGGCTACTCACACTACAGGGAGGAGGGGAGCTGAGATTTTTCTGAGCAAAGTCTCCTTGGATGGAAAGCTGCCAAAGTTTCTGTTGGGATTTGTCAGGAGATAAGGAGAGGAGGAGAATCAAGAGACAGGGAGTGTGACAGATATGTCCCAAGCTGGCACACAGCCCTATCTATATAAACATCCCCCAACCACTCTGTCCAGATAATGTGAAGGTAATTTATGACCGTTCATTTAACTCTGTGTTTATGTGGTTAGTTTACACTTCTGATTGTGCAGACTAAGATCTAGGATAACACAGGGTTAAATTAATTGTCATACATTTATTTCACATCATCTGGACATAAACAGTGTGCTGGGGGCTGGATTATATATATATATATATATATATATATATATATATATATATATATTTGCATCTTATAACAAGAGGATGTTTTCTTTGAGTACCAATTTTGTATTTTGTATTGTATAAATTGGTAGAAGAGCACAATATTTTTTTTTTTTTTATTCTAAACATCTCAGCCCCCTTCTCACCCCAGTTTGCATCACCCCCAGACCACTTCATACATCCAGCTGACGGACATCACTTGGACCCTTACCCTTAAATAAATCATTCCCCATTTTGCCACAGCCATACTCTCCACACTCCTCTCCTCTAACTACTGGATGGATTACACTGGACTGGATCTGGACTGTACTGAGGATGCAGAAGGGATAGAACAACCACAGTGGGAGGACACTGCGAGAGAGGACTGACATAGAGGGGAAATGAGACTGGAGAAGGACGACATTGGATAAAGGAAGAGGACATGGGATGGAGTAGCAGAAGGACATGGGATGGAGGAGATGGGATTATAATAAGAAGACATGGGATGGTGAAGATGGGACTGCAGAAGGCGGAGAATGTGGCAGATGGGATTGGAGGAGCCAGAGGACATGGGATGAAGTAGGAGGACATGGGATGGGGGAGATGAGACTGGAAGAGGAAGGGGAGCACATGGGATGGAGAAGGAGGACATGGGATAGAGGATATGGGAGTGGAGGAGGAAGAGGGCATGGGATGCAGGATATATTAGGTTGTAAAAGTATTACAATAAAAGTGGGTGCACTGAAGGACTTGGTGGGATGGTCAGTGGGTGCATTTGGTGGGACAGCCTTGAGCAATGTTTGTGATCAGCTCAGGGGGGCCCAGACCTAAAGCTGTATAAGGGGCCCCACATTTTCTGATAACTGCCTTGGGTATTTGTATGACGCAGACCCTCCATGGATCAGGATGTCACTCCAAACTGGATGAAAGAGCCAGGAGAAAACTGGCTTCAGGAATTTAAGACCAGAGTGGTCATTGTGTGCATATGACAATATCACAAATTCTCCACAAATGTGGCTTGAATGGGAGGGTTGCAAACAAAAAAAAGCAACTCCTCAACAAAGGCCACACGCAGTCATGACAATATTTCCACTGCACACTTTTCTAAAAATGGCTGTTCAGTAAATTAGGGTGCTGTAATGACCACAGGCTGGAAACCAGGCTGGAAATGTCATCAGCACACCAAGGATTCCTCAAAATTTGGCGGACATCCAATACAGCTCACCATCCAAATAACTCCATTCCTACAGTAAAACATGGAAGTGGTAATATTCTGTTATGGGGGAGTTTCTCTGTAGCAGGTCCTGGAGCACTTGTTAGCAGAGAAGGAAAAATGGATTATTGAGGAAAATCTGCTGCCCTCTGCCAGAAAGTTGTCAATGGAAAGAAGGTTTACCTTCCAACATGACAATGCGCCAAAGCATGCTGCAAAAATGAACACACAGTGGTTGAAGGGGAAAAGGGTGAATGTCCTTGAATGGCCTAGTCAGGGCCCAGACCTAAACCCCATTGAAAATATGTGGAATGACTTGAAGACTGCAGTCCACAAACATTCAGCATCAAATTTAACTGAACCTGAGCAGTTCTGCAAAGAAGAGTGGGCAAGTATTGCAAAGTCTAGATGTGCAAAGTTAATTAAGACATATAACAACAGACTAAAGGATGTAATTAAAGCAAAAGGTGGTTTAACAAAATACTGACACTAGGGGGTGATCCTTTTTCCAATTCAGTGATTGTGTTTTTAATTTTTTTGATTGCGTTCTGACATGTTGTTGTTATATCTTTCACTTGTATGTTATAAGTTGAACTTAGTAAATACAGCTGGATAAAACAAAACATGTGTCTCTCTTCATTTCAGGCTGTAAAGCAACAAAATGTGATTATGTTAAAGAGGGGTGATTAGTTTCTATACCCACTGTAGATATCCCACTAACATTAACTAAGTTGGCTTTGTTCAATAATAAATGGTCTCATAAAAGACTGTTTTACTCTTTGCAAACTGACAGCATATTTGTGAAGGACAAGCTCCACTGGCATGTATGTTTGCTGAGACTAGTGAGTCTGACTAGTAATACTTGCTAACCATTGAACTTCAGCAACTATCAGCTTAAAGCTCCAACATCCAGCAAAATACGGCTCTTCACAAAAAACACTAAAAACGTTGGAGCTCAATAATGAATTGTGGAATAATTGTTGACCTCTTAATTGTAAATCAGCATCTTCAAACTCTGATTTGCAAGTGTTCACAGAATACCTCTGAATGTATTTGCGCTGCACATTACATTTATATATACTGTAGATCACTTTCTAGTCCATAGCAAATCTCTTCTTTTTTTTTTTTTTTTTTTGTTGCAAAGATGCGTGAATGGGATCTAAATAGGGTGAGTGTTTCATGAAAAGTAAAGGGAGTTTGGTGAATTCAAAGTAAAATCTAGAGAGATGAGTATTTGGATTATGTGTATTTTATAGTGGTGTTCCTGTGGCCAAAAGTAGAGTATTGCACTGTGTTAGCCATCGAATACTGCAGAAATTGCAGAGTATAAAGTTTTTTTTATTATTATTAAAATAATAACCATGTCATACTTACATGCATTGTGCAATGGTGTTGCACAGCGCTGCTGTGAATCTCCTCTTTTTGGGACCCCTGCCATTGCTCTGTGCTCCTTCTCTTCTCATTGTACCACCATAGGAAGCTGCTTCCTATTGTGGCGCACCTGGGGGCTCGCTCCCAAGTCGGACTGTGTTACTTTTGCTGGCCATACGCCTATAGATTTTTGGACGAGAATGTTCGTAGAACATTCGTACAAAAATTCTTTAAACATTCGATGAATGAACAAATGTCGTTCGAAAATTGTCTTTTGGTTTTAAAATGAAATTTTTAAATGAATGTAATTTCTGAGCGATTCTTTACTGTTATAGCAGTAAGGATGTGGAACTCCCTTGGTAGTGTCAGAAGAGAGTATTGATACTGATAAGTTCAACAAGCTCTTAGATGGGCATCTTAGGGAACACAATATACAGGGATATGGGAATTGGTAGAGACATAAATACATACACACTCATACACCTACACAGGTTGGACTGGATGGACTGATGTCTTTATTCAACCTTAACCACTTACCGACCGACCGCCGCATATATACTGCAGCAGGCTGGCTCGGTCGTACCTGTATGGCGATCCGTAGGTGTGCTCCACTAGGCAGCGGGGATGCCGATCTATGGGATCGGCGGCACCGATTGCCGCCGGGCACCCGCGATCGCTCCCCGCTCAAAGAGAAGGATGGTCAGCTGTTGTAAACACAGCTGACCGTTCTCCTCTCTGAAATGATCACAGAGCACCTGTGATCCTTCTATATAGGATCACAGGTCTCTATGATCATTTCACAAGTCCCTCCCCCCACAGTTAGAAATCACTCCCCTATGCTTACAATTAACCCTTTTATCACCCCTAGGTTAACCCCCTTCCTTGCCAGTGTCATTATTACAGTAAAAGCACATATTTTTAGCACTGATTACTGTAGTAATGTCACTTGTACACTCAAAAGTGTCAAAAATGTAATTTAGCGGTCCGATCTGTCCACCGCAATGTCGCAGTCCTGGTAAAAATTGCAGATCACCGCCATTATTAGTAAAAAATAAATAAATAAATAAAAATGACATCTTTTTCCTAGTTTGTAGACGAGATAACTTTTGTGCAAACCAATCAAAATACGCTTATTGGGATTTTTTTTTTACCAAAAATATGTAGCAGAAAACAAATTGACCTAAAAGCATAAAAAAAAATATTTTAAAAGTTTTTTTTGGGAATGTTATATAGCGGAAAGTGAAAAATATTGTTTTTTTTTTTTTTTTTTTTCAGAATTGTCGCTCTTTTTTTGTTTAAAGCGCAAAAAATAAAAATTGCACAGGTGATCAAATACCACCAAAAGAAAGCTCTATTTGTGGGGAAAAAAAGGACAACATTTTTTTTTAGGTACAGCGTCACATGACTGCACAATTGTCCGTGAAAATAACGCAGTGCCAAATCGCAGAAAATGGCCTGGTCATTAAGGGGGCAAATCCTTCCAGTCCAGAACTGGTTAAAGAAGTACAGCCAAAGTTTGTTTGGCTTTACTTGTCCTATGGATCACAGGAGTGCAGTTAGTTTTGCACTTCTGTGACCCGTTTTCAGCAGAGAGCGAGCTGAAATCCATTCTCTGCTAATGTCACAGAGTCGGTCCAGACTCCTCGTCATCGTGACCATGAAGTTGGGATCTGCCTAGATCCCTGGACTGACACCTGGCTCAGCCTCCCAGCCGGCCGCTGAGAGCCTGACCTGGCTGCTCCCACCCCCTCCACAGCCCAGTGTTCCAGTGAATGAGAAGGGAGCATAACAGGGAGCTGTAACTGACAGTCAGCAGCTCCATGCTCGGGGAGCTGTCAGAACCGGGCAATCAACGGTGTTCGATCGATCGGTTCTCAGTGCAGAGGCGCCAGGGGATGGATGCAGCATTGGACTGATGCTGCATCCACCTAGGTAGGTATGAATAAAAAAAATAAAAAAAATGTAAAAAAACCTATACATCTCTTTTAACAACTGTGAAAATGATGAATGCAGCCACTACATCTAATGATTGGTAAGCTGAAATATATTACATTTTTTGTTTGGGGTTTAATACCACTTTAATTCTTCTTTAAACTTCAAATATTCTACACTGGGGTTCCAGTCATGTACTTTCCATGTTTGCTTTCTCCTTTACTCATTTTAGCAATATTTTGTGTCCAAATGTAAAGTAAATAATCCCTATGACATTCTAATACTAAAACATAAAAATATTCAGTTATAATGTGCATGTGGGTTGCAGTATAATTGCATTGCAGATTCTTGGATTTATGAACAATTAGCGATGATTATAAAGTTGCTTGACATTTAACATTGGGAATAGAGGCCATTGTGCGCCGTCTCAGTAGCAGGCATAAGGCGTAGACATAATGCTTGTTATAGTAATTAGATAATCACTTCATGAGCAATGCTGATATTATGTTAATGTTTGTGTAGATGAGGGCACTCAGAGACAAATACAAACATATTGCAGCTCAGTTTATCTCACCCTATGAACAATGCTTCAAGTAGTTCCATCTGCAGAACTTCATACATATGCTAGTAGACTGGCAATGCAAGCCAGTGGTGATGTACACAGTAAACAGAATTTAATTCATATTTAAACAGAATTGATGCTGCCACGAGGGAAGGTGAGAACATTTTTTAGGTGGTAGCGGGCAGCATATTGAGCGCCTCCGTAAAATGTGAAGAAATTTCCATATAGTGCCACCTACACAAAATGCATCAACGCCAAAATGGTGAGGGAGGAAATATATTAACTGAATTTATTTAAAGGAAACCCACACTGAGAAAATACACAGACTGCCATAGGTCAACTCTCATTTTGATATTAATGATTGTCTCGCTGTCATGTTGTCCTATACCTCGAAAAAGCAGCTCTGATTCTTCTCCAGCTAGCTTCATGCTTATGCAGGGTCAGTGATGCAAAGTATTGAGGCCAGAGGCAGGCAGGCAGCTGGCATTTTCAGGAATTCACAGTGACAGTCTTCATATTTCAGTATGGTTTCCTTTAATATAGCAGCTTAAGTTGAAATAAATTATTCTACTATTATTACAATCACAAAGAAAATGTCACAAGCATTAAATGCATAAGCATATTTATTATCAATGGATTTTGTATAAATAAAATATTTATTAATTAAGATAACATTATTTGCAATATGGATACAAATATTAGCAACTCCTATAATGACGATCAGCACTCAATATTCATTGAAATATAAACTATACTACCATAATCTATTTACTACTATAAACTGAAATGTGTATGGAGTTTGCATGTTTGCCCTGTATGTGTTTCCTCTGGATACTCCAGGTTCCTCCACAACTCTAAAGACATGCTGGTAGGTTAATTGGCTCCTGTCTCAGGCTTGCCATAGATGCCTGGTAATATTTTCAATCAACCATAGGGCTGATCAAAAAAAAAAATGAACGGATTGCTCCATCCATACATGCAAGGTAGATGGAGGAATTCTGTGCCTTTGTATTCTGACAACGGGACTTCTCCATCAGCAGCTACAATCGATTGGCTCCAGGCACCGATCGACAACAATTTTCCAACAGGAAAGGCCATAGATGGATCAAAATTCAGCTGATCCCCACTGAAACAGGCAAATTTCAATCCATCTGTGGAGCCTAAATTGACCCTAGTAGGCTTATGTATGTATGTATGTATGTATGTATGTATGTGTGTGAGACAAGGACCTTAGATTGTAAGCTCCTTGAGGGCAAGACTGAAGTAAATGTACATGTAAATTACAGCGTAAGTTTCTATACAAAAGTCTGTAATTAATATAGTAAATAAATGTTATTGGTCACTATGGTTCACAGGGGTGGGCTGACCATTTGGGCACTTGGGCACTGCCCAAGGGCCCGGAGTCAGGGGGGGCCCCATAAGAGGCTCAGTCCACCCCTGGAGGTGCCCACAACTTATCCTGCGGAATAGAACATTTATACCCCAAGGAGGCAGAAGGCAGTGAACTATCGAATCTTTGCCGGTGGTTAATGTGGCTATGAGAGGAGCGAGTGAGGATGGATCAGAGAGCGATCATGGAGCCATCAGCCTTGTGGAGATAATGGCAGGGACAGGCACTCTGACCACCTCTCCTCCTGGGGAATTCAGCTGAGGGGCGGGGCCACACTGCCAGACTGACTGAGTGTTCCTTCCTTCTTGCCCAGTGTCCTTCTAGCAGGTGCTAGTCCCCAGTATAGTGAGTGCCACTCAGTGTACAGATATCAGTGTTATATATAGGGAATAGCACTTAATGAGTTATTCCCTATATATATCTCTGATATGTGTACACTGAGTGCTTTTCCATAACAATGACATCTGTAAACTTCAGCAGGAAGAATGTCTCTTACATTAGTGGTCAGTAAGGGTGTTGAAAATAATCGCATTTTCGATGCATCGCGATTCAGCCTTAAATGTTTCTCCATCAATGCTGGGAATGGCTGAATCACGACTGCATCCATGATGTAATTCCGGCGTGCCCCTGTCAGAGTGCTCCCCTCCCCCTCCTTGTGTTTGTCACACAGAGCGGTGATCTCCCACTGTGTCACAGAACTTGGATCTGAAATTTTCGGCGGCGCTGTAACAAGGTCTCGCCTCCTAGACCGGCTCCTATGATAAATAGCACACTGATCCAATGCTGGGAAATTGAATCAGTATGATGTCTATCATAGGAGCCAGTCGAGGAGGCGGGGCTTAGTTGACAGTGGCAGCGGGGCTATTTAAATCCAAGCCCTGTGACACAGTGGGAGATTGCCGCTCTGTGTGATCCAGGCACTGGTGAGGCTGCATTTGATGGACACTGATAAACTGCATTTGATGGGCACAGTGAGGCTGCATTTGATGGGCACTGATAAGCTGCGCTTGATGGCCACTGGTGAGGCTGCATTTGATGGGCATGGATAAGACTGCATTTGATGAGCACTGGTGAGATTGCATTGATGGGCACTAATAGGCTGCATTTGACGGGCACTGGTGAGGCTGCATTTGATTGGCACTGATGATGCTGCATTTGATAGGCACTGATAAGGCTGCATTTGATGGGCACAGTGAGGCTGCATTTGATGGGCACAGTAAGTCTGCATTTTATGGGCACTGATAAGGCTGCATTTGATGGGCACTGGTGAGGCTGCATTAATGGGCACTGATAAGCTGAATTTGATGGGCACTGATAAGGCTGCATTTGAAGTGCAGTGATAAGCTGCATTTGATGGGCATTAATAAGGCTGCATTTGATGGGCACTGATAAGGCTGCAATAATGGGCACTGATAAGCTGCATTTGATGTGCACCGATAAGGCTGCATTTGATGGGCACTGATAAGCTGTATTTGATGGCCACTGATAAGGCTGCATTGATCGACACTGGTGAGGTTGCATTGATGGGCACTGATAAGCTGCATTTGATGGGCACTGATAAAGCTACATTTGATGGGCACCGGTGAGGTTGCATTAATGGGCACCAATAGGCTGCACTTGATGGGCACCGATGAGGCTGCATTTGATGGGCACTGATAAGGCTGCATTTGATGTGCACTAGTGAGGCTGCATTGATCGGCACTGGTGAGGTTGCATTGATGGGCACTAATAAGTTGCATTTGATGGCCACTAGTGAGGCTGCATTGATCGGCACTGGTGATGTTGCATTGATGGGCAATAATAAGCTGCATTGATCGGCACTGATAAGCTACATTTGATGGGCACTGGTGAGGTTGCATTAATGGGCACTAATAAGCTACATTTGATGGGCAATGATGAGGCTGCATTTGATAAGCACTGATGAGGCTGCATTTGATAAGCAATGATGAGGCTGCATTAAATGGGCACTGGTAAGGCTACATTGATGGGCATTGACAAGTTGCATTTGATGGTTACTGATAAGCTGCTTGAGGGTGGGCTGGGATTCATGAACAGGGACACAGGGGGCCCCATGATCTCCTATTGCCCGGGGCCCCAGGAGTTATCAGTCCGCCCCTGATGGCCCATTGTACTTTTCATAGTCACTGCACTGTCTTCAGAAAAAGCCAACTTAAAAAATGTATATACAGTATATATATATATATATATATATATATATATAGGAAAAAGAGAAATATAGAATAAAATGTTTTACATTCTATGTGCGATCTTCAGATACTGGTGCTTTTTGCTGTCTCTGTGTTTCTGTTTTGTGCTGATTATCCTATTAACACCCTGCACACACCGAGGACAAGCACTGTATACAGAATATAAAGTGGAATAAAAGTAGGGGAATTTACTACATTTATAAAAGTCATTCATGTCAAGTCTGGTGGCATTATGCCTTTTACATTAAAACTATTGCTGAATAATTGTGCCTTACATCTCACTTACCCAAATTTAAGATGAGTGAAATGAAAAAAAAAAAACGCACATTTTATGCCATTTTCACACATGACTGATTTTAAATACATTTCCTGCATTATCTATTTAAAAGTCTGCCTGGTACGACAAATGCTGTGAAACATTTGAAGTCTTGAAAGTTGTACAATGCCCTACTGCAGTGACTTCTCAATTTTTACCATGCACACAATCCAATACTTCACCAAGGAAAGGAAAGTAAAGGGAAAATATATTGGTTTCATACTTTGGTGAGAAGTAAAAATATATATACTGTATATATATATATATATATATTCAATGTAGCTGCTCCTTTTTTTTGCTAGTAATATTGCATATATTATGTAAACTTCAAAATGCATAGCACCGCAGTTTACCAATTCATGTAAAGTGTGTTACCATGCATTACTGTAACACATAGATGTAACATCAGCGTAAAAGTAATTCTGTATGTGAAGCACCCAGCAAGCTGCCTGCAGTAGTGCATTCAATGATTAGTTATTAACATATGCAAAGGAAACTACCAGTTCTCATAGCTTCCACTACACTACCTACCTACAGTGCCCACCCTCCCTGTGAGAGCAGAAAATGTCACTCCTTCTTGGATAGCCCCTACTGCTCCTCAGTGCCCCCATTTTTAATGTGGCACTAAATGCCATCCTTTCTCAAAAATAATCCATAAGCATACACCACTTAAAGTGGTTGTAAACCCTCACATATACCCAGTGATGTAACTGGCCTCAGATGGTACACAGAGATTAAACAAATCCTCCTACATTATACCTGTACTCCTTCTAAGTTGTACCTGTTTATCTACAGCCGTCTTTCTCCTACATTTATTCAAAGTGCAGAATTTACACAGGAAAGAATCTTTTAGTTCTAAAAAGCAGGGGTCAGAAAGCTGAAGTAACATCAGTGAGGAGAGCTCAAAGAGCTGATTGGAAGGAAGGGACATGCCCCCCTTAACACAGCACACAGGAACAAAGCTGAGGCTGTCAATTAGTGTGAGCTCCCTCCCCTGTCACCATTTTTCACTTGGTGTCAGGAAAACTGGTCAAATGTGACTCATGCTTATAGCAGAGGAACAAAGCAGCAGACAGAAATGACACTTAGTGCTCTAGATTGAGACAGGTATACACTATAGAGGGATATGCTTTGTTCATTTTTCATGTCTCATGTTTACAACCACTTTAATGGCCCTGTAGTCTATTTTTCATTAAATAATTTTTTACTGTGTTTTTCTGCCTCCATGCAATGTCCTCTGTGAGATCCTGAACCTTCCCTTTTCCCCCTCACTTTTGTTTGTTCGGAACAAGTAGTGCACGCGTTAGTTGCAGTCACATACACTGCTCCATGTGAACTATGAATCCCATAGTTCCTAGTCCATTTTAGAAGCGAGCAAGAGAGGATGTCTATGTTCCTACCTACAATACAACAATGGACAAAGAACCTAGCCACCCTCTAAAGCTGGCTATAGATGGATCAAAATTCAGCCAGTTCAGCAGGAACTGGACGAATTTCAATCCATCTCTGGGCAGGCTGGTTGTACTAAAGTTGATCTATCTGTTTTTTTTTTCCGCCAATCACTGCCGGTGGCTATAACTGTCAGCGGTGATCATTGTATTCTGCAGTCGGGGAAAGGCGCCACCCCCGCTCCCCACCAACAGAACACAATAACAGTGAGAGGGATTCAACATCAACACTGACTGTACAGTATTGATGGAGAATGAAGCAATTTTCCTTCCTTCAGCCAGTGGTTAAATGAAAGAAAATTGCATAATGTATGGCCTGCCTATTAGCCTGCCAGATAATAGCGTCAAAACAAAGGAATTTTGAGGAGGCTGGACCATTAAAACTTACTTTTTGAGTTAAGAATATGTATTTGAATATCATTTTAAACCATTATCTATAATATAAAGTACAAGTGTATCTGCGTCCAGTCCCTGTGTCCGTGGGATTGCGCTACTGCGCATGTGCCCCACGGACAGCCGTTGGGACTTTGGGCGGCCGGGCAAAAATGTTGAAACGGCTGGCGCCTTCGCCCCGCCCTACTTCAGTCTGTTAGGGCATGAGCTGAGCCCCGCCTCCCCCCGTAATGCCCCGCCCAGTCTGCCCGTGCTGCTCTCTGGGAGATGTAGTCGCTCCCCGGGGAGAAGCCGGCGGTGTCGGGAACTACAACTCCCAGAGTTCCCCCCGCATGGCCGCTCAGCCAGTCTGTGTGTGTGTTCGAGAGAGAGAGTGTTGAGGTGGGGGGTGGAAGGTGCGCGGTGCTGAGTGTGCATGGCGGCCGGGAGACAGACAAAGACGAGTCAGGCGGCTGGGATGTGAGCGGCAGGGGAGCGCAGAGGAGCTTGCAGAGGCGCGGATATCACCACCCGAGGAGGGTCCGCCGCCGCCCGGATACAGGGCTGTACATCGCTACTGTACAGGTGAGCGACATCCCCTCCCCCTTCCTCCTGTCATATCATCACACAGGTGAGCGGCCCGACACAACTTCACCTCACCGTCACCATGGAGACCCCCCTCATTACACAACCCCCCCTCCCCCCCATTGTAATCTTACTATATAAAGTACAAGTGTCTCTGCGTCCAGTCCCTGTGTCCATGGGATTGCGCTACTGCGCATGTGCCCTAAGGACAGCCGTTGGGACTTGGACCGCAGAGACTTCGGGCGGCCGGGTGTGCATGGGCACGCGGCGGGTGTGCGCGCACGCGAGAGCCGCTCGGTCAGCTCTGCGCGTGTCTCTGATGTTGCTAGGGCAACAGGGACGCTACATATGTTCTAGCGTCCGCTAATTTAACGGGCTTAATGTCTAGCTATTTAATAATAAAGTAGCCTGCTGGCAATTGACAGAACAGCAAACTCAATGGAAAATTTTGATTCAGCATGCTGCTTGTTAAGCCTAGTGCACACAAAGAGATTATCAGATGAATTATTGTCCATTTTTTTTTTTTTTTGCATGCTAGTCTCCTTATCGAAAAATGAGAAGATTACTAAAGTACGAAAATTCTCGTACAACAGAATAAAAGTTCAGAAGTGATATAATGTATTTGTATTGTATTTTCAGACGAAAACTGTACTGATTAACCGCCTTAGCGGTATTCCCGAGTGTGACTCGGGGTGGATTTTTTATGCTAGGATCGGTATGTGCAGAGCGTGCAGCGCTGTCTCTTACCTTCTCCTGGCGATCCAGCGATGATCTCCCATTGCTGTGATCGCCGCTCATCCGTCAGTATGATGACTTCCTAGTTCCGTTCCCTGCAGCAGCAATGCTGCATGGCAGCGGAACTGGGAGGGAAATTCAAACGTTGCACAAAACACAAACACATAACACATTTATATTATATATATATATATATATAGTATATGTATGTATGTATGTATATATATATATATATATATATATATATATATATATATATGTATATATATATGTGTGTGTGGGCATATATATATATATATATATATATATATACATATATATACACATATATATACCTATATATATATATACCTATATATATATATATATATATATATATATATACACACATATATACACACACACATATATATATACACACATATATACACACATATATATATATATATATATATATATATATATATATATATATATATATATATACACACATATATATATATATATATATACACACATATATATATATATATATATATATACACACATATATATTTTATATATATATAACGCATGAATTATAATCTAATCAATAATATAATTTTATTATATATTATATAATAAAATTATATTATTGATTTGATTATAATTCATGCGTTTGTGTTTCAAATTTATCACATCTGGGATGTCTACTAGAGTCTTGTTTTGGTCAGGTTTAACTCAGTAATTACAAAGAATTGTAGGCCTATAATACATAACGCCAAATTTCCATGAAAAAAATTGTACCGCTTTTGGTACAAAATTCCTGACATAATCATACCGCCAGGGAGGTTAAATGAAAATCATACAATCTGGTATCATACGAGAACATTTTTCATGTTTGTACCTTCAGATGAAAGCTGTGTACTAATGATCAGATTATCGTACGATTGCTTCTAAAGCAATATTTTTTGTAGCCTGATCGTGTGCACCCGGCTTTAGGAAGCCCAAACAACCACCCGGGAGTTTGCGTGTGGTCACAGGGTTGCGATCCTTTTTTAACAACCTTTTTTTTACATACATTTTTTTGAGAAGGTCTTGTAAAACATTGAGCAGTGCAATATAAAGCATTGTTATGAAAACATGGGTCTCACATGCAAAGATTCTAGAAATTTTCTAACGCTCTCTGATCTTTTCTCATGTGTTGTTTCCCAACCATTTCCATCTCTGCTTTGTAGATCTACACTAACCTTTTTCGACCAGGGTGCCCAGGCACACTGGGGTGCCTTGAGTTTTCTTTAGGAGTGCCTTGGCAAAATGCCCTAAAAATTGCCCAAAAACTGTATACAAGTGTGGATGAAGCCTGCCTTTTAATTACACAAAGCCCCAGATTTTCATTGTGCGCCATTACAACCATCTAGCTTCCAGTGTCCTAACAGTCAATGGCATCAGTTGACAAGGAGGGTGTCAGTTGCCTGCAAAGCATCCTTGTTTGACCCTCCCCTGCCTCTCTCCATCAGCATTGGGGGTCGCATTATCTAAGTGATGGATAAAAACCGAGGGAGAAGAGAAACATTGGAATACTAGTCAGTACCAGTTTTCAAAAGTGTATTTGTTTTGGAAGAATAAATCAGCTCTATTGTTGGGTGTCCTACTTGTATGCTTGCTGCTGCATTATGTAAAACTATTAAAATAATTTTTACATTTTAGAATGGGGTGCCTCAAGACTGTTGATAATTTTTAAAGGGTGCTTTGACTGAAAAAAGGTTGAGAAACACTGATCTACATAGTTGCCAAGGTATTTTTTAACTTCATCAAACAAGTATTTCTGGAGCACATACTGAAAAATGTACAACGTGTAACACAAATAGATGTGTGCCACTCACTGCTGGTGTGTAGACCTGTGCACCATTACTGTTAGAGTTCCCGTATTATTTTCCTCTGTGAAACCACATCAGAGGTTCTCAGTGTTCATAGCAAATAAATACCTTATGCTCAGTCCAGAATAAGAGGATCAGGGCACTTATGGCATGGAGTATCACTCTTCTTTATCATGTGAAAAGTTGGCAAAAACCTCTTCAAGTCTGGGAACCGTGGGCTGTGTATAACCAACCTTCTAGGTTTGATAGTTCACTTCTCTCGATTTGGTGCTTCTCTGATACACGCCCCGTGGACTCTTCTCCTCTTCTTCTTCTCCTTTCTTCCTCTTTTCTCCTATCCAGTTTCCTTTTCTTTTCTTTGTTTCCTTTCTTTTTTCCATCTGTTCTACTTTATGCATTTATCTCATGTGTCTATCAGGCCGCCAGACAGAATCCTGGTTGGGATGGTAATGGTAATAACATTTTTTTTTTTTTGCATTGCATTTTCCTCAACAGTGAGACTCTCGACAACAAAAGTCTCTTGTTTAGATACGTTAAATTCTATGTTTGGACATTTTTGTTTTAAGGCACCATGCAGCGTATTATAATCCCCTAGGATACCTCAGACTTTGGGACTTTTTGCTGCTGTGGGATGTCACGCATGGAAATTGCACAATTTTTTTGCACATTCCTTTTTATTATTTACTTTTTGCTTCATGTTTGTTCATTATACTGTGTAACCATCTTCTAACTGTTGATCTTATTTGTTGAATATTAATAAACTCCTTTGTAAAAGAAAAGTTGTCAAAAACCTAAAAATAACTGAAAACGTGGCCAACAAACATTTCTTGTACGAACCTCATGATTTCTCATTACACACATAGTTACATAGTTACACAGTAGGTGAGGCTGAATAAAGACCATAGTCCATCCAGTTCAACCTGTGTAGGTGTGTGTGGCCGTAATCATCTCGCATACCCCTGAATGTTTTTCTCCTTGAGATGTACATCTAAGAGTCTTTTGAAAGCCACCATACTACCGCAGAAACCACCTCTTGTGGTAGAGAATTCCACAATCTTGTAGCCCTAACAGTAAAGAACCCCCACGTTGCCTCCTCAGGCAACTCCTGAAACGCTTCTCCTCCAATCGCATTGTATGCCCCCGAGTCCTCATGCAATCCTTTCGACTGAATAGCTTTTTTTCTATGCTGAGATCACCATTGAGATATTTATAAATTGCTATCATGTCCCCCCTCAGGCGTCTCTTCTCCAGGGAGAATAAATCAACCGATTGCAGACGCTCTTCATAATTAAGGTCCTCCAATCCCCTAATTAGTTTAGTTGCCCTTCTCTGGACTCTCTCCAGCTCCAGGCGACCAGAACTGGACAGAATACTCCAGATGCGGTCGGACCAGAGTTTTATAAAGTGGAAGGATTATAGTTTTATCTCTGGAATACATCCCTTTCTTTATGCATGCTAATATTCTGCCGGCTTTGGCAGCTGCCACTTGACATTGCATGCTATTGCATAGTCTATCCTCTACCAAGACTCCCAGATCTTTCTCCATTTTTGATTCCCCCAAAGGTTCCCCCTCAAAGCACTTGGATCAAAGTTAATGATATTCACCTAGTGTTTTTTTTTTTTTTTATAAATGCAGTCAGCATTCAGCTACCTACATTCAAATGGATGCAAACTCCTGGATCCTATTATCCTGTGGATTTCCTATAGGTGGTAAATTATTCCTTATGTTTTACATACCACTGATGGTATTCGATCAATCTGGATTCCCCCTTTAATCCTCCACATTAAGATGCTTCAAAATAAAAGGACGAACCACTTATTATTTTTCTGTTAAATTCTATACATAAAATAATCTCCTTTCCAATAAAAATAGAGGCTTTCAGGAAGACATTCAAAGTATAACCTTGTGCTTGGCAGTTTCTGTGAATCGGAAATACGCTCCTGCCTTCCGTCATCCAGTCATTTGTTATGTATTTTAATTTTTTTCACAGCTTTCTGTGCTGTGTCCTCCAAGCCATACATATGACTTTGGTGTTGCCTAGAAAGCCTCGGGTACAGAAACCAGATAGGTAATGATATAATTATGCATCATATTGCAATCTAGCCTAACAAAAGCTGTCTCATTGCAGTACGCTTTCATGACTGTATATTATAATCTACACAAAGATGGAATATATTTGAAAGTTTTCCATCATTTCACTCTCATCTTCTCCTGTCCCTGTCCTTTGTTCTTATTAATGTGCACAAATCATCTGATTATTATGGAGAACATCACAGACTATCTATAGGATTCAATGGCTTTGTAATAATAAAACAATTACAGCATACTGAATGATGTGCGGCAGTGGGAGAGCAGTAAAATATTATGTTGATTTAGTTCAATTTAAACCTCAGCAATAGGACAGAAGGGCGGTTTCGCAGAGATCGACTGGTAGGAGATAAAATCACATACTGTGTCAAGAATTAGCCAGAGCCATGGTTTGTTTTACATAATAAGTGTATGCATAGCCCAAACTTTTTTTTAGTCTTGGATAGGTAGAGAGAAGGGACCAGTTAAAACCCCAGGTGAGTTATATTTTGCTGTGTGTGTACCACTGGAGAAATTTCCCTTCCTGTCCCAGACAGGACAACGCAACGCAACTGGAACTTAGAGGAAGCTTTCAAAGTGAGGGAAATTACAGTCATTGAACATTTGCCCCACTGGAAAATCCTGTTCTGGGGACAACTCTAAAATGTTAGAATCCCCCTCACTTACCTTCTCGGTGACAATGGTTAACAGCAAATATACTGGAGAGGCAATTTCTCCCTAATGGTGACACAAAAAGACTTGAGAGAGGGTCTACCCTTCCACACTCTCTCCAATACTAAACAAATAAGGTTTTGTCTAGAGATATTAATTTACCGGGAAATAAATAGTTCCAGATATTACCATGAGCCTATTCTACTTGTAACCTCTAAATCCCAAATCCAAAAAAAATGAAATTGTGTTCCCACTTCTTGTGGTGTCTGACACCTGGACAGGAAGTAAAATCTTAGCTAAGGAGTGGTTTTGGCATAGTACACTGCACCATACTAGGCATATTGCCTGTTCTTATATTCTTGCTAATTATTTCATCATGTCTGGTGTGCTAAACTAATATCTTTGGAAGGCAGTTTTAAAATATACAAATGAATGCAGATCTGTATTTATTGATGCATAATTTAATGTATTTTTTTTAACATGCAAGCAGAGTAAGTGCCTAAACTTCTATCAGCCTCTCAGCATTCAGACTTGGGAACAGAAAAAGAGCACATTGAGATAATCAGTTGTCTGCAGTGTAAGGAGCATGCTGATAGAAGGAGAGAGCAGAAAGAAAGAGAGAGGAGTTTATCATGAGAGTATAAAATGTAGAGCCGGCAACTTGTCAACCCGATAAAAGTACTTAATTGATAAAGGGTACAGTGTGCAAGTTACAGCAGCTTACGCCTTTCGATAAAAAAACCTTATTCATAGCCATGAGCTTATCAGTCTGCTGTTGCTCCTTTCACTGTCCAGTCACAAGGTGGGAGACGGATAAAGCCAGCCATAAACTGATCAAATTTGTCCGGTTCAGCAGGGACCAGATGAATTTCCATCTATGTATGGGCAGGTCGATTGTACTGAAGTCGATCTACAGATACAGAACCTTCTCTACAAACAGCTTGCTGGAAACATTGCGTGCGATTAGCACTGCTGGATATAAGTGTGTGTGTGTCTGACACCTGGAGTGTATGTGTGTCTGACACTTTGAGTGTGTGTGTTTGTGTTTAACTGAAGTCCAACATTAGGAAAAGATTTTTTAAAAATGAACCCTCAAGAAGCAAATGCACAACAGTTATGCCTTCTTACCATTCATTTTAATCTAGAATTTGCTTCAAATAGATGGTAAATTTACTTGCTATATTACTCATCTTCATACATTTTCACTGCAAAAAATTGCAAGGAAATGATGAATAATCTAAAAATTAAGAGGCAATCCCAAGGGAAATGTATTTGCATGGAACTGCTTCACATATCCATCTTAAATAAAGTCCTAAATATTCAAAAGAAGCTTCTCTTGTAAAAACCATATGTTATAACAGATCTCGCTACCTGTGTTAGTGGCATGACAATTATTCTGTACAAGGCAGTGAGTACACAATGTTTAATATAGTTACATGACAACGGTGTATATATGATGTTTTTATAATACAGTTATGTACAGTGCTGTGCAAAGTCCAAGGTAGATGTGACAAAATGCTGTCAATTAAGAATGCTTTCAGATATAGAAGTGTTAATAGTATATTTTTATCAAATAACAAAATAGAAAGTAATTGAACAGAAGAGGGATCCAAATCAAATCAATATTTTGTGTAATCTTTGCCTTCAAAACAGCATCAATTCCATCAGGGAGGCATGTGATTGGCCCCAAATTTATTCTGCAGCAAGACAAAGATTCCCAAAGATGAAGTCAATGTCCTTAAGAACCATCTTCAGCATAAAGTAGAACAAGGAGTCCTAGAAGTGATGATTTGGTCCCCACAGAGCCCTAATCTCAACATCATTGAGTCTTTCTGAAATTACATAAAGAGTCAGGAGGATCTGAGGCAGCCTATATCCACAGAAGATCTGTGGTTAGTTCTCCAAGATGCTTGGAACAACCTACCTACCCCATTCCTTTAACCACTTACTGCAAAGTGACGTAGGGCTACGTCAGCAAATTTTGCGGTGTTATACCGGGATGATGCCTCTAGCTAGAGACACCATCCCAGTACTGTGGTTTACAGCCGACGGTCAGCTTTCTGTCAGTAATGACCGATGCGGCTCAGGAGCCGCTCGATCGTAACCCGGGTGAGCGGGAGGGGACGCCCCCTCCCGCCGCCTTCCGTGACTTTCAACGGGCCTTCCGTGACTCCCGTCCCACCGGGAGACCCGAGCACCCAGCCGGCGCGTCTACCGGCTGTATAGAGTCCCGATCAAAGCCGGAAACGGCTTCAATCGGGTCTCCGATGACGTAACCCGGATGCGGCGTCCATGACGTCACTTCCGGGTTACTCTGCTGCAAAAGGCGGCAGATTTTAAAAACGGCTGTATGCAAAAATGCCGTTTTCGGCGTTTTGCATACATGAAAGTGTAGTGGAGGGGTCTAGGGTCTTTTAGACCCTCGATGCCTCCATAAAGAGTACCTGTCACTACATATTGGTGTCAGAAGGGATGGTTACATTGCTTGTGACAGAAATAAAAGTGATCAGATTTTTTTTTTTTAAAAAAAACCTGTAATGAAGTTAAAAAAAATAAATAAATAAATAAATAAAATAAATAAATTTTAGCCGCCCCCGTCACCGTTAGCTCGCGCACAAAAAAAACATATACGGAAGTCGAGCCGCGAATGAAATCGCAGTTCAAACCACACATGTGAGGTATCGCCGCAATCGGCAGAGCGTGAGCAATAATTTTAAAAAAAGAGCTACACTCTAACTCTAAACTGGTAACTGTTAAAAAAATTTAAAGCGTTGCCTATTGAGATCTCTATTGACCGTAGTTTGTCGCCATCCCACGGGTTGCACAATTTTAAACCGTAACGTGTTGGGTATCTATTCACTCAGCGTGACATCATCTTTCACAATATACAAACAAAATGGGCTACCTTTACTGTTTAGTATTTTTTAAATGCAGTGAAATGTGATTTTTCAAAATGTTTTAAAAAAAAATGGCGTTTTAACCACTTAAGGACCGAGCCTATTTTTGACACATTTTGTTCACAAGTTAAAATCAGTATTTTTTCCTAGAAAACAACTTAGAACCCCCAAACATTATATATATTATTTTAGCAAAGACTCTGAAGAATAAAATGTCGGTCATTGCAATAATTTTTGTCACGCGGTATTTGCGCAGCGGTCTATAAAGCGCCATTTTTTTGGAAAAATTTTGAAAATCACATTTCACTGCATTTAAAAAATACTAAACAGTAAAGTTAGCCCATTTTTTTTGTATATTGTGAAAGAACATGTCACGCCGAGTAAATAGATACCCAACATGTTACGGTTTAAAATTGCGCCCCCCCGTGGGATGTCGACAAACTACGGTCAATAGAGATCTCAATCTGCGACGCTTTAAATTTATTTAACGGTTACCAGTTTAGAGGTAGAGTGTAGCTCTTTTTTTTAAAATATTGCTCACACTCTGGCGATCGCGGCGATACCTCACATGTGTGGTTTGAACAGCGATTTCATTTGCGGCTCGACTTGCGTATACGTTTTTTTTTGTGCGCGAGCTAACGGTGACGGGGGCGGCTAAATTTTTTTTTTTTTTTTTTTTCCCATTTATTTTATTTATTTTTTTAACTTTATTACAGTTTTAAAAAAAAAAAAAAATCTGATCACTTTTATTGCTGTCACAAGCAATGTAAACATCCCTTGTGACAGCAATATGTCGTGACAGGTACACTTTATGGAGGGATCGAGGGTCTAAAAGACCCTAGACCCCTCCACTACACTTCCCTGTATGCAAAATGCCAAAAACGGCGTTTTTGCATACAGCCGATTTTCAAATTTGCCGCCTTTTGCGGCACAGTAACCCGGAAGTGACGTCATGGACGCCGCCTCCGGGTTACGTCAACGGAGCCCCGATCGATGCTGTTTCCGGCATTCATCGGGACTCCATCCAGCCGGCGGACGCGCCGGCTGGGTGCTCGGGGCTCCCGGTGGGACGGGAGCCCCGAGCAAAGCCACGGAAGGCGGCGGGAGGGGGGGGGACGTCCCCTCCCGCCCCCCCGGGTACCGATCGAGCGGCTCCCGAGCCGCATCGGTCGGTACCGACGGAAAGCCAACCGTCGGCTTCAAACCACGGTACCGGAATGATGCCTCTAGCTAGAGGCATCATCCCGGTACACTACCGCAAAGTTTACTGACGTAGACCTACGTTAGTATGCGGTAAGTGGTTAAAGACCGCTGCGCAAATACCGCGTGACAAAAAATATTGCAATGACCGACATTTTATTCTCCAGAGTCTTTGCTAAAAAAAAAATATATATATATATATATATATATATATATATATATATATATAATGTTTGGGGGTTCTAAGTAGTTTTCTAGGAAAAAATACTGATTTTAACTTGTAAACAAAAAGTGTCTGAAATAGGGCTGGGGCTTAAGTGGTTAAAAACTGTGTGCAAGTGTACCTAGAAGAACTGAAGAATTGATGCTGTTTTGAAGGCAAAAGGCGGCCACACCAAATATTGATTTGATTATAATTTCTCTTCTGTTCATTTACTTTCTATTCTGTTAATTGATAAAAATACACTATAACCTCTTCTGTTTCTGAAAGCACTCTTAATTTACATCTTTTTACACCTGCCTTAAACTTTTGCACACTACTGTACTTGAATATATTAAAGTGGAGTTCCGGCCACAAAATCGACATAGTCGATTTTGGGCCATCTGCTTCCTATTTGTCACCTGAAAAAGAAATGGGAAGTTACGATTTTTAATTTTTTTTACTTACCTTGTAATTGCAGAAAAAAAATACTCACCTTTCTTCCACTTCCTCCCTCGGCCGCGCGGCCTGCCCCGTCACTTCCGCTTTGCAATGATTCCTGGGAGCTGAACGTCATCGCTCCCAGGAATCAATGCGCCTGCACCGGCCCTGACGTCAGTTCCGGTTCAGGCGCATCATACCTTGCTAAACAGCCTCTGGGCATGCCCAGAAGCTGTGCAGGGATGACGCTGCGGCCCCGGAAGTGACGGCGGGGCTGGCGCAGTGCATCGTGGGACCGAAGAGGACGGAAGAGGACACAGAAGAAGATCGCGCTGGCTTAAAGCTGCCCACACCTGAGATGGCAGCACTGGAGAAGAAATTTTAAAAGTGAGTATTTCTTCTAAAAGGTAAGTGCGAACTGGGACAGGTCAGAGGCTAGCCATTGTGGAATGTACTAGCCCTGACTGTCCCGGGGGTATGTTCATTGAAATTTATTTTTTTTTTGTGGCCGGAACTCCGCTTTAAGTAATATAAACATATATATATATATAGTGTATTATTTATAATGTTTTATGACAGTAAAATTAGAGAATACTACGGTTTTGTGTTCTCTATTTCATTAGAAGTGTGTTTCTTCCAGACTCTGAGAATTAATGTCTGTTACTGGAAAGAGAAGATTCCTGGGAGCTCTAGTCTGCTGCAAAACTTCCCAGCATTCCTTGGTGTAAATCTAAATGGAGAAGAGCACGAGGTCTATGGACTACCTTGCCAAGAATATCCAGGGCTAATTAAGGTAAGGAAATATCACAAGGACAACTGGTTCTGGGGTCTGAAATATGTAAATGAAGACATTTTCTTTTTTCCTGTAGCCCTTGGATTATTTGTTACATTGTCTCATTCAGCAATTATTATACTGTATATAACAGAAGGAACAGGTATCTCCTGTTCTTGGTCAGGGTTGTTGGAAGACCCCTGCTTTACCTCGGGAAGCATGCGGCCCCCCTCCCCTCCCCCACATCACTATGGGCAAAACAAACTCCTGAGCAAAGGATTGCACCTACTTTACCTAAACTTGACCATATATTACTAGATATTTAAACCAACGTTCAAACAAATATTGGTGCAAACATTTCTACAAAATTATTTTTACATTTGATTACTTGATAATCATCTTTTGAAAATGTAATTTTCTTTTAACCAATTTTGGAATAAATATAATTTCCCAAAAGAGAACTGCATACACTGTTAGAAATTAATTAATTAGCAAAAAAATTTCCATCCTGCACCTTAGAATTTTCTCATCACTGTGGTCGCAAAAGAACATTGATTTGACCCCAATACCTATTAGACAATTGATCAAATGTTACTAAAATTAAAAATTTGCAATTAAATTCTACTCTTATATGGCCAAAGATAAGTTC
The DNA here is from genome assembly GCF_965119305.1 of Pelophylax lessonae. Lineage (NCBI taxonomy): Eukaryota > Metazoa > Chordata > Amphibia > Anura > Ranidae > Pelophylax > Pelophylax lessonae. Next base: position 124,733,117 of record NC_138769.1, on the reverse strand, counting down.
CCCTTTTTGAACATGTTACATGTTCCACCCATATTTGGGGTGGAACATGTAACATGTTCCAGCTCCTGCCACCAGTTGGCCCAATTCCCCCTCCCTGTGACAGTGGGCGGGGAATCTTCTCCCCACACCCATTGTAACAATTTGAAAGTATTGCTGCCATGCTGGGCTTCGCCCACGTGGCTGCTTTGTTCATTTACAGTTTCCTTTGAATAAATTAATTATCACTACCGCCAGCCACTACGGCTGATGACGTGGAGTTCTGAACAGACTTTGAGGGCAATGATGAGTACTCTCGTAGTTCATGCACAGGCCCTGCAGCTTGTAAAGCTGCAGGGCTTGTCTCCAGAAGCCAGACATTGTACCCCTGGTCCACTGATCATTTGTTACTTAACCACTTGACCACCAGAAGGTTTTACCCCCTTCATGACCAGGCCATTTTTTGCTATTCAGCACAGTGCTAATTTAACTGCCAATTGTTCGGTTATGCAACACTGTACACAAATTACATTTATATAATTTGTTTCACACAAATAGAGCTTTCGTTTTGTCTTATTTAATCACCACTGGGATTTTTATTTTTTGCTATATAAACAAAAAAATACCAACATTTTGAAAAAAAAAACACGTTTTTCTTAGTATCTTTTATAAAATTTTGCAAACAAATAATATTTGTTCATAAATTTAGGCCAAAATATAGTCTGCTATATTTTTTTGGTAAACAATACCCAAATCAGTATATATTATTTAGTATGTGTGAAAGGTAGAGTCTGAAAACCATGGTATTTATATTTGAAAATAATCAATCCTGATGTACTGATGGCCTATCTCCTATTCTGAGGACCTAAAATGCAAAGACAGTACAAATACACCCAAATGACCCCTTTTTAGAAAGTAGATAGTCCAAGGTATTTAGTAAGAGGCATGACACGTTTTTTGAAGCTGTTCTTTCAGTTGTTAATTTATTTGCTTCTTTTATATTCATATTTGATATTTTATGCTGTTGCAGATTTGTTTTCATGGTGGAAATGAGGCCGACCCTGAGGAGCGTGAGCTTCAAACTAAACCACCCCAAATCCCAGACATCCAGATACTTTGCAACTTCATCAGTAAATACCTTCCTGGTTTGCACCCTAAGCCAGCTGTGGTAGAACAATGCATGTATACGGTATGCCCATTCTTGGAAAATAGTATAGTTGCCGTAGAAAACTGTGGTTAGCCATTGGTAGAACATTTTCTTAGGAATTAAATTAAAATGTATGATTCCAAAGCTTAGTTCACTAGTTTTGGAAATGGAAATGATATCTCATGTAGTACCCTTCTAGGTAGGTTGCTAGGATGATTGGTCAATTTAATTCTTTTTGAGTCCTGTGTAATTCTTGGAGCAGCTGTTGATTTCTTTGGGCTGTTCTAGATCTCACAGGCTGAAGTTTTGATTGCCTCCCCCTGCATTCTGGAGGCTTCCAGAACATAGAGGGCTGGGGGAGTCAAAATAGCAGCTTGACTTCAGGGTCTGGAGCAACCCTGTTTTTTTTTCTGCTGAAGATGTTTCCAGCCTCAAGTGCTGCTGCCCCTTTGAGGTAGTTCTGCTGCAGTCAGCTGATGTTCATCAAGGTCCCAGCTATAGCAGAGCTGGGGGGGGCTATTTTTAATTACCCGTGGAGCTAACTAAGCAGCTTCCCTTCAGGATATGATTGAAAGGACTTACTTAAGAGTGCTTGATGACAGCTGGAAGGTGCATAACTGCCCTTGGACATTGTGAGTACTGACCTGAGCTCAGGATCTGAGCTTAGTAACTTTGTGTTGTTCTACTTTTGGGGTGCCAGCAGTAATTTACTCTCTGAGACAGCTCGTACAGGGTCTCAGGTCTGGCTTTCCCCTTTGTTTCTGTTTTAAAGACAGTTAAAGAAGTTTCACCTAGAGAAGGGTGTCCTCCTGTTACAAGACAGAATTTTTGGTGGATCCCATACCACCCCAGCTCCTCTTCTGTTACAGACTCTACAAGCAATAAGTCATAAAAATACATCTCCTAGAGTGTTATTGGAGCCAGAGTGAATGGACTGTTGCCTGTGGGATTGGTAGCCTTTGTACTGTAGGGGGAAGAAACCAGTTAAAACCAGCGGCTCCTTCAGAAGTAACGCTGCACTCATATCCTAAAATCTCTAAATACCTACCGAGCCAAGACTGAATTTGGAAACATGCAGTTTTAGAACTTGCAAATAAGTTAGGGGATTTGATCAACACACTCAAGGAATTATTAATTTAAAAAAATAATAATAATTAAACTAATGCATGATAAATTCAGAAAACTTAAAAATATAACTGTCACCATTATTTTATCCAGGACCTCTGCTTTTAGAAAATATATAATGTTTAGGGGTTTCAAGTAGTTTTCTAGCAACAAATGCTGAGTTTGCTGAGTGTGTGAACCAATAAAAATTTCCCAAATATGTACAAGTATTTTTTAATTCAAGTAATAGGAAATATAGTGTGTTAATACTGTGCACATATCCTTTCATAAAGGGTTAAACAATATATCTTTATTTATTAGGTATGGTGTTTTACAAGTTTTCTTTTTTTATTGTGGTCAAAGTTAGAAATGACATTTTCAAAGTATTTTTAATTCAAGTATTTTGAAATATATATGTTAATATTATGCATATGTCCTTTAAAAAAGATTAAATTAAAAGTTTTGTTTTTTTATCACAATGTTTTTTATTTCCTTTTTAGAATACTCCTGACAACAATTTCATCTTGGATTACCATCCTCTTTACAAGAATATTGTCATAGGCTCTGGATTCTCAGGTGAGCTGGGAGAATGGAAGCTGGCATGTTATCCTGGAAAGCTTAGCTTGCAGAGCACAGTTAACTCTTCAACATTTGCTCTTCCGCTTTAGGTCATGGCTTCAAGCTGTCCCCATTAGTCGGGAAGATATTGAGTGAGCTCAGCATGGGGAAGCAACCTGCATATGATCTTACACCGTTCAAAATCGCTCGCTTCAAAACCCTAAGTGCATCTTTGTGAGAAGAAGAATAAAAAAAAACAGTTTTCACCTTTTTTATGGATACTTTATGGACTTTTAAGTAACTGTTCACTATGCCATCAGTACATGTTGAAGAAAGCAGTGGGGTAGCATAGACAGTAAGGATCTTACCTACATGCTTTGGTGCATTGCAGGTGCTCCTTGGTGGTGTTGCAACAAAACACTTGTTCAATAGGGATGAATGATGCCTAAAATACACAGGCGTGAATATAGTCTTAAAGCAGAAGTAACCCCATATATTTAACTGTTTCATGCATGCCAAAAATGCTGTCACAATGGTTGTGCTCTCAACCAAACTGTCAAACCATCCAATGGCTGGTGTCCTAACTGATCATGTGCATCATCATGACAGCTTAAGATTAAACAAAGGTCAAAATGGCAGCTTCCTTGGCTAAAAAGGATAGAAGGGTATACTTCCACTTTAAAGGGTATGTAAACCCTGATAATTCATTCCTTTTATTTGATCTGTTAAATATTTGATTGAATTTATATATATATATATATATATATATATATATATATATATATATATATATATATATATATATATATATATACTGTATCTCTTTGATAAATACAAACAAATACTTGTTGATTATGCCAGAAATAGTATGAGCTCTTCCTGTGCTTATTGCCTCTGCTAACTGTTATCAGTTACATTATATATCTCTAAGGACTGCAAAACTGTGGCTTTCTATGTTATGAAGAATATGAAAGGGGTGGGATTCTGTAGTCCTTTCCTGTTTCTCTTGTCCTGATACAGTACAGAGAGTGTATATCGTCACCACAAGAATTGTGTTACTGGCAGAATCATCTGGTGAAAATGAAAAAGGAAAGTCTTAGAAAAATGAATGCAGGAACCTCAGCTAAATATTTGTTTTGGGGTATAGGTATGCTTTATTATTTTAGGCACATAAATAAGAAAATGTATGATCGTTGGACATGAAACTGTATAATTTACCTAGCAAATGCATATTAGGCAGAAGCAGACTCTCAAGCTGTTAAATATTATATCTCTCCAACACAAAACAGCTTTGTGCCAATATACCCACTGTGGAGCTGGTTATATTTGATTTGATGGAACTTGTATTTTTTTGTAAAGTGACCATTACCAGATAATTGGATGGATGCAGTGACTGAAAAGGTGCTTTAAATCATTAATTTAATCCATTCTTTGGAGAACCAAAGCCTCGCTAATTTAGTTATAATTTTAGACTTGTCAAATCCTTCATTGAAATTTTGCAGCCTTTTTTGGTGAAAAATCTTGAAAATATACTTCATGTACCTTACACTTTCATTTTATTATAATATCAAACATTCTTGGGGATAAAAGAGCTGCTTTTACAATTAACACAAATATACACAGTTCACAGATTTAACAAGGGCTTATCATTAAAATTCTCACCTAATGTGAATCAACAGGATATTGTCACTAAATCACGATTATTAGTTAAATCAAGCTTTTTCTTACCATAATTAGAGGCATTTTAAAACACGTTATCTACATGTCTAACTTACATCACGCTTTCCAAAAATAAGGGTTTATATTTAATTTAAGACAGTGGGTGGAGCCTCGCAGATCATATATGCATGAACCTAGAGCCAACAATAAATCCAGAACCACTGGATTATAGCACAGATACAGTCCAATATTATAAAGCCATTTACACTAAACTGCATACATCCGTTCCAGACTTGTTGGCTATCATCAGTGAAATAAATGGAAACCAATCTATAGAGTAGGGCTTAGAGAACAGCAAGAAAGTAGCCTAGACAGTTTAGGGTGTTTTGGGTAAAAGGAATCAAAAAGGCCTTCAATGACCCATTGTGAGGAACAGTAGAACATAAGGTATCTACATGCTGCAAATCCTTTTGAGACCTTGCTGTAACATGAAAAAATGCACCATAAGCAAACCTCTAGATGCGGATGTTAGGGAAACCTAACCATACAATAAATAAAACCTTCTATTGCAGGGGGTGACTAAAATTTTGACTTATCTTGACATATCTTAACCACTTAAGCCCCGGAAGATTTTACCCCCTTCCTGACCAGGGGGTTTTTTGCGATTTTTTACTGCGTGACTTTAACGGACAATTGTGCGGTCGTGCGACGCTGTACCTAAACGAATTTCACATCCTTTTTTTCCCACAAACAGAGCTTTCTTTTGGTGGTATTTGATCACCTGTGGGATTTTTTGATCATGCGCTATAAACAAAAAAAGAGCATAAATTTTGCAAAAATAACAATATTTTTCACTTTTTGTAATATGAAATTCCCCCCAAAAAAATGTAAAAATCAAAATTTTTTAACATTTTCGGCCAATTTGTTTTATGCTACATATGTTTGGTAAAAAAAATCGCAAAAAGCGTATTTTGATTGGTTTGCGCAAAAGTTATCGCGTTTACTAACAAAGGGAAAGATTTTTGTCATTTTTGGTGTTTTTTTTTTAAACGAGTAATGGCGGCGATCTGCGATTTTTTTTGCGGTACTGCGACATTGCGGCGGACAGATCGGACCCTTGACTGACATTTTTGACACTTTTGGGGGTACCAGTGACATTACTGCAGTAATCAGTGCTATACATATGCACTGTTACTGTAAAAATGACACTGGCAGGGATGGGGTTAACTGTATTGGACAGGGAGGGGTTAAGTGTGTCCTAGGGGCGTGATTCTAACTGTAGTGGGACATGGCTACTAGTGTAAAAACAGAGATCAATGGTTCTACATAGTAGAACCGTCTGATCTTCATTTTTACACAGGGGAGAATGACAGGCGGCTTGTTTACATAAGCCACTCCGCCTTTCTCCCGCTCTACCGACGATTGTAGTGTGACCAGCGGACATCGGGTCCGCCGGTCACACGCCCGCACTCCTCCGTGAACGAGCCGAGGTGGGCGCACGCCTCAGCGGGTGCGTGCTCGCCCGCTATTGGCTCAAAACCCGGTGACAGGCGAGCGACATAGACCTACGTCACTCTGCCTGGCCGGGGCTGACTGCCGCAGTAAATATACTGTGCGCAGTCGGCAACCGGTTAAAGCAGATTCCTGTGAGCCAATCATAGAAACAAGAAATTAGATTTCTGGGACCATTCTGTAAACCAGCTGTGTATAGAGCACCTCCATATTGCATGCAAGTAAGATTTCAATTTTTATATAATCAGAACATGACAAATTAACAGGGAAAGATGAGTTTAAAAACATTAAATTACAAAATGGTGATGAAATCATTTGTTGTAGATTGTAAGCTCTCATAAGCAGGGCCCTCCTAGACCTCTTGTTTGAATTATATTGTAATTGTCCTGTCTCCCTGTATTTTGTAAAGTGCTATACAAACTGTTGGCACTATATAAATCCATAATAAAAAAAAAGTGAAACAAGTTTTAAAGGTTTATTTCTAAAAAGGTTAAGCTTTCGATTTTTTACAGATTGGCCAGTGGCAAAACAGTTTATGGTATAGTTGATGGGCTTCTTTTTTCCAATGTACCACACTGCATTGTACAAAAAGTAAAAAAAAAAGAGATCAAAACAGCATACACAAAAATGCTGTTAAAGCACAGCCCCACATTCCCCAAACCCCCTCCTATCCCTGTATTCACAATTGTTCACAAAATTTCAAAATATAGTTCTTAGGTTGCTAATTTACTAAAGGCAAAAGACTGTCAACTTTGCAGATGAAATTGCATTTTCAAGGGAATTTTCCATAAAGCTCAGTAAATGAGGTGAGACTCTGCTAACTTCCAATTATCCAATCATGTGCACGCAGAAAATGTTTTTTTTTTTCCGTGAATGCGATTGGGTTTTCTTTGCAAATTAAAGTTTTACCACATTCGTTAAACTGTGGAAAATTCTCTTGCAAAAAGCAACTTCCCTTGTAAAGTGAGCAGCCTATATTCCTTTAGTGAATCATCCCCTAGAACACTGTTTAGTAGACATTGAGTGAATTATTTGAGCTACCATAGGCACAAATAATTTACAGTGGCTGTACAAAACTAAATTAAACTCTGCCTGGAGTTGGACTTTAAAGAGTTATTTTCACTTTTGCAGCTGAATTTGGATAACACCTACTTTATTTTTGCTACATGTCCCCATTCAAATAGCAAAACATATTTAAAAATTGCAGCTTACATTTGTGGAACTCAACTAAAGGAAAAAATTCTAATAAATTTTCTGTTATGAGGGGTTGGGAAGCTATATTTTCTATAATTAACCACTTGCCGACCGCCAGCAGTACATATACTGCAGCAGGTCGGCTCTGTCCCGTGAAACGACCTAACTGTACGTCGCTTTGCAGGACCGCGTGTGGGGGCGTGCGCGCCCATTTGCCACAGGGGGAGCTGATCTGCAGGTCTGGTGTCCGCGATTGCCGCAGGGGAACCAGCAATCTCTCCCCTTGGAGACCGAACGGTGATCTGCCATTGTAAACATGGCAGACTGCTGTTCTGTCATCAATGAACGCAGGGTTCCTGTGCCCCTCCTATTTAGGAACACAGGTCCCTGTGTTCATTCCATAAGTCCATCCCCCACACAGTTAGAAAGCACCCCCTAGGGGCATATTTAACCCTTTGATCGCCCCTGGTGTTAACCCCTACCCTCCTGCCAGTGTCATTATTACAGTAACAGTGCATATTTTTAGCACTGATTACTGTAGTAATGTCACTGGTCCCCCCAAAAGTGTCAAAAAAGTCAGATAGGTATTCGATCTGTCTGATGCAATGCCGCAGTCCCGCTAAAAATCGCTGATCAACCCTATTACTAGTAAATAAATAAATAAATAAAAATGACATAAATCTTTCCCCTAGTTTGTAGATGCGATAACTTTTGCGCAAACCAATCAATATACACTTATTGGGGTTTTTCTTTACCAAAAATATGTAGCAGAATATAAATTGGCCTAAAATGATGAAAACATTTGATTTTTAATTTTTTTTATTGGTAATGTTATATAGCAGAAAGTGAAAAATATTGTTTTTATTTTTTCAGAATTGTCTCTCTTTTTTTGTTTATAGCGCAAAAAATAATATTTGCATAGGTGATCAAATATCACTGGAAGAAAGCTCTATTTGTGGGAAAAAAAAGGAGATCAATTTTATTTGGGTGCAGTGTTGCACGACCGCGCAATTGTCAGTTAAAGTAATGCAGTGCTAAATTGCAAAAAATGGCCTGGTCATTAAGGGGAAAAACCTTCTGGTCTAGAAGTGGTTAACCCTGTCTGAAGGCAGATATCTAACAAAAAGGTTTAAGAGCTGGGCTTTTCCATTGTGTTTTTGTTGAATCTGTTTTTATTAAAAATGTTTTAATTTTTTTTTCAAAATACAGAAAAACACGGATAGACAGGTAATGGTGTCATAATATTAACAATCAATTCTACTGTATTTTAATATGAAGTGGACTTAGCCAGTCCCCAGTCCAGCTACGGGGATAGATTACTCTGAGCTAGCTCAGAAGTGCTTGCAATCATCCAAGACACCAATTATTCAGAAATATATAAAAGATAAAATTTTTTTTTTTTTTAATTAATTAATTAATTTATTTTTTAGGTATGCTCTGAGAATAGGAATACATAACAAACATATGATGGGGTTTTCTCGAACGTGACTACAAAAATGGAAATACACTTTAAACTATAGGGCTGCCTCTCGCAGAAAAAAAAAAAAAAAAACAATTGAAAAGGAGAGGCCCACCCAAAGTCGGAACCTTTTGTCTAAATTTACTAATTTCTGTTTCTGACGTCACCCCACGGTACTCTGCTGGCTAGGTACCGAGCGGCGGAGGTGGCGAGTGGAGTCGACATAGGGTTAAGGTTACCGCTACTATTACAGATATGCCCTATGTGTTTATGCTAAATGTGAGTTGATTATACAGGGTTGCTGGGGACGTTTTTATGAATAAATTGGTGTATGCATGTTACACTATGAGTCCTCCTCCTTTACTTTCATGATACGCATACACACTGGTAGATCTATCGAGGTAATTAATGCGGTTTTCTGGACAATATCTGTGGTCAAGGTGAAATCCTGGCTTGGTGAGGAGCGGGACGGTGTTTGATCCTGGAGACACAGGGATTGGAGTGATCCGACAAAGGCGCAATATATAGCCATATCTGGTGAGTGAGCATTGCTATAGGGACATCACAGAGGTGCGGTGGAGGTGCACGGCTTACCATTCTGAGCACTGGAAATTGGACATATATTCACCTACTCTGCTGATTGGGATCCTATGGACTTGAGTGCAAGAGCTGTGCTTTTTTACTCTGATAACTTTTGTGGACTGATTTACAGTGAATTGCGAAAGTATTCGGCCCCCTTGAACTTTTTGACCTTTTGCCACATTTCAGGCTTCAAACATAAAGATATAACACTGCAATTTTTTGTGAAGAATCAACAGCAAGTGGGACACAATCATGAAGTGGAACGAAATTTATTGGATATTTCAAACTCTTTTAACATATAAAAAACTGAAAAATTGGGCGTGCAAAATTATTCAGCCCCCTTAAGTTAATACTTTGTAGCGCCACCTTTTGCTGCGATTACAGCTGTAAGTCGCTTGGAGTATGTCTCTATCAGTTTTGCACATTGAGAGACTGAAATTTTTGCCCATTCCTCGTTGCAAAACAGCTCGAGCTGAGTGAGGTTGGATAGAGAGCGTTTGTGAACAGCAGTTTTCAGTTCTTTCCACAGATTCTCGATTGGATTCAGGTCTGGACTTTGACATGGGCATTCTAACAACTGGATATGTTTATTTGTGAACCATTCCATTGTAGATTTTGCTTTATGTTTTGGATCATTGTCTTGTTGGAAGACAAATCTCTGTCCCAGTCTCAGGCCTTTTGCAGACTCCATCAGGTTTTCTTCCAGAATGGTCCTGTATTTGGCTCCATCCATCTTCCCATCAATTTTAACCATCTTCCCTGTCCCTGCTGAAGAAAAGCAGGCCCAAACCATGATGCTGCCACCACCATGTTTGACAGTGGGGATGGTGTGTTCAGGGTGATGAGCTGTGTTGCTTTTATGCCAAACATAACGTTTTGCATTGTTGCCAAATTTGATTTTGGTTTCATGTGACCAGAGCACCTTCTTCCACATGTTTGGTGTGTCTCCCAGGTGGCTTGTGGCAAACTTAAAACTATACTTTTTATGGATATCTTTAAGAAATGGCTTTCTTCTTGCCACTCTTCCATAAAGGCCAGATTTGTGCAGTATACGACTGATTGTTTTCCTATGGACAGAGTCTCCCACCTCAGCTGTAGATCTCTGCAGTTCATCCAGAGTGATCATGGGCCTCTTGGCTGCATCTCTGATCAGTCTTCTCCTTGTATGAGCTGAAAGTTTAGAGGGACGGCCAGGTCTTCGTAGATTTGCAGTGGTCTGCAGTGGTCTGATACTCCTTCCATTTCAATATTATCGCTTGCACAGTGCTCCTTGGGATGTTTAAAGCTTGGGAAATCTTTTTGTATCCAAATCCGGCTTTAAACTTCTCCACAACAGTATCTCGGACCTGCCTGGTGTGTTCCTTGTTCTTCATGATGCTCTCTGTGCTTTAAAAGGACCTCTGAGACTATCACAGTGCAGGTGCATTTATATTTACATTACATTCTATTTATCATCATTAGTCATTTAGGTCAACATTGGATCATTCAGAGATCCTCACTGAACTTCTGGAGAGAGTTTGCTGCACTGAAAGTAAAGGGGCTGAATAATTTTGCACGCCCAATTTTTCGGTTTTTTATTTGTTAACAAAGTTTGAAATATCCAATAAATTTCTTTCCACTTCATGATTGTTTCCCACTTGTTGCTGATTGGATCGTTCCTGTGAAAAGGACCCTAAGTGTTATCACTGTAGGAGAAAAATAGTGGCAGAAATTACAGGCAGAATTACCAGGTTGTAGTCAGCACTAGGGTTGCCACCTCATTCCTTTAACCACTTTACCACCGGAGGATTTTGCTGTCTTCCGTCCAGGCCACTTTTTGCGATTCGGCGCTGTGCGACTTCAACTGACAATTGCGCGGTCGTGCGACGCCGTACCCAAACTAAATTTACGTCCTTTTTTTCCCACAAACAGAGCTTTCTTTTGGTGGTATTTGATCACCTGTGCGATTTTAACTTTTTGCGCTATAAACAAAAAAAGAGCGTTTATTTTGAAAAAATAACAATATTTTTAACATTTTTTTATATGAAATTCCCCCCAAAAAAGATGTAAAAAACAATTTTTTTAAAAATTTTTGGCCAATTTGTTTTATGCTACATATGTTTGGTAAAAAAAATCGCAATAAGCGTATTTTGATTGGTTTGCGCAAAAGTTATTGCGTTTACTAACAAAGGGAAAGATTTCTGTCATTTTTGGTGTTTTTTTTTAACGCGTAATGGCGGCGATCTGCGATTTTTTTTGCGGGACTGCGACATTGCGGCGGACAGACCGGACCCCTGACTGACATTTTTGACACTTTTGGGGGTACCAGTGACATTACTGCAGTAATCAGTGCTATAAATATGCACTGTTACTGTAAAAATGACACTGGCAGGGAAGGGGTTAATTTTATTGGAGAGGGAGGGGTTAATGTATGCCTGGTGCTTACTGACGTGTAGGGGGGGAGGTGACTGTGTGAGTCATGGACAGATCGGATGTCCAGCTATGCTGAACAGTCCGATCTGTCACTCCCTGTCACTATGGAGATCTGCCCGCTGTGTTTATACACAGCGGGCGGATCTCCAGACTCGATCCCCGACGATCGGGTAAGAGCAGCGGCGATCGCCGCTGCTCCTCCCCTGGCCCGACTTCCGCTGTGAATGAAAACAGCGGGAGCGAGCCTCCGGCGGCGCGCAAGCGCCGCCCAGAAGGGGGAGTGTCCAATCACGTTAATACTACGTGGCTGGACGATAACGAACCACTCTGCCGCAGTAGTATTACTGTGAGCGGTCGTAGAGTGGTTAAACCAGGACACACATTAATTGCACAGCTTCTGTGGCTGATTAAGGTGGAAATTAAACTTACTTAGTGCCTTTATATGCAATATATTAGCCTCAGAACCTGTGTAATTAATATCTGTCCTTGTTTAAAGGGATGACGTGGCAACCCTAGTCAGCACATCTAAGCACTGGTAAGCTGCAACATATTAAACATCGGTTCTTGGGTTTAGATTCACTTTAGAGGCAATTTGCTGACCATAGGTCTAAAATTTGCTCTACCAAGACAACAATTATCATGCTACAGCACGCCATGATATCACAGTGGTTACTGTAATTAAATACAACTAGCAAATGAAAATAGAATTTCTGACACTATCTAATTTTCTGTTTTGACTTTTGATTCATTAGCTTAATCCTGTAAACTTGACCAGTTCGGGGGGGGGGGGGGGGCAATTTAGATTGAAATTGAGAAATTCATCTCCAAGCTTTGGTCATTTGTAATGCCTATTAATGAATAAATCCAGCAAATGATATTACCATTAGCATAAAGCCGCTTAGATCATTTCAACTAGCAAGCCCTTTTTTTCTGTGCCATTCTCCTGACATGTTCTGTTTTTTACCACTGAGAACGAACGCTGACATTAAATCCACATCTTCGAAGCTCAGATTCATGAATTTTATTTATAAGACATAGAGCATGCTCTGATGATAAACCTATATCTCACAGCTTAGCAAAACAGATAGTGTTTAAAGCACATGTAAAGAATTCCCTTTGCTGCCTATTAATTATACATAACAGCTGTGTAGGAACGATGAAAGCAAAATGCAAGTTTACTAGGAGAGGTTATTTTCCTGATACATGCAGATTTTTCTCCCAGTTTCCTATCCCCCATAGCTGTCGCTCTTTTTTTACTATTCATCCTCTCTCTCCACCCTACCATCCGGTATTTAATTCCAAACCTGGATTCATTATTAGTGGTATCCTGGAGTCTCCCATTCTGGGAATTGATTGCACTAATAGCCCCACTCTAAACTTTAACTCTCGCCGGCTGATTTCACGGCCTAGTCACACTGCAAATGTTCTGATTTCACGCATTGTAGAAAGATGAAAACAAGCAAGTTCCTAATGAAAACTCTCTACTGTGCCCCCATACAAACCAAGACAGGTTATTTTCTTTGTCTAACGTCTGGAATCAGACATTACAATACATTGGATAAAAACACACACACTTTGGAAGGATAAACTAACATTGGCAGCACCTTATGTATAATAATTCAGCTGTGGTTTTAAAATATATTTTAAAGGAGAACTTAAAAATTTAGCTACTTGATACTTTCTATTGCGAGGTAAAAAAAAAAACTTTCAATGTACTTCAGATTTGTGGCTTGTGTAATTCCAAGGCCTGCTTGCGAAATAAGGATTTCTATTTTAGTCCTGGGTGCACAATAATTGGAACTTGACTGGCCTGCACAGAGTCCTGACCTCAACCCGATAGAACACCTTTGGGATGAGTTAGAGCAGAGACTGCAAGCCAGGCCTTCTTGTCCACATCAGTGCCTGACCTCACAAATGCGTTTCTGGATGAATGATCAAATATACCTATAGACACACTCCTAAACCTTGTGGACAGCCTTAACAGAAGAGTTGAAGCTGTTCTAGCTGCAAAGGGTGGGCCAACTCAATATTGAACCCTACAGACTAAAGCTGGATACACACTATACAATTTTCTTTAGATTTTTTCCTTTAGATTTACCAAAACCATCTAATATGAGGTGAGGTCAAATCTAAACATTTTCAATGTCTATGCAGTCAGGCAGTCCCTTGTACTACATAGTTGAAGGTAAATCTAAAGGAAATCTAACTAGGATGCCTTAAAAAATTATGTGCGTGTAAAGGGAGGGATCCCAATACTTTTTGGTAATATCATGTATATGGTTGAATTGTTTATTACAATTATCTAATTGTCTGGTTTCATTGAACATAGCTTCCAACTGTTACTGAATTCAAGGGACTGTACCTGTTTTGGAGCAAAGTTCCTCTGTCCCTCTTTCCTCCTCATTTGTCCCTCATTTTGGTCTGATCTATATAGTTGTATATAAAATGCACTATTTATCTTTCAAAAAGTGTTTTCCAGTGCTAAACCTTTCATCCAATTTCTAAATTGTTGCATTTGTGAATTTCAAAAATCAGTATAAAGGAATAGTAGTGGTAAAAAAAAAGCATTTGTGGGTTTACCTAATCATTTTTTTTTTTGTATCATTTTTCCTTAAAGAGGTTGTAAACTCGTTTGATTTTTTTTTTTTTTTTTTTTACACCCTGCAAGAGAAAGACATAATGAGCTAGTATGCATCGAATACTAGCTCATTATGAAGTACTTACCTTAGAACGAGCCCCCACCGTGCCGCTCACTCACCTCTATGACGGGCGACATGTCCAGTCGCCCGTCTTCCGGGATCGCAGCATCCAGCCATCTGATTGGCTGGAGCCGCGGTGACGTCACTCCCGCGCACGCGCGCGGGAGCCGACAGTCAGGGCACGGGACTCTAAAGGAACGGCACGATCGGCCGTTCCTTCAGAGAGCATGCGCCAGTGACGTCACTGGCGGCATGTAAGGTAAATATCTCCTAAACGGTACATGTTTAGGAGATATTTACAGTACCTATAGGTAAGCCTTATCATAGGCTTACCTATAGGTACAAGTTGTAGAGGAGGGTTTACTTCCTCTTTAAGGGGGTGTGATAGAGGGTGTGTCCTATGCCTTCATACTTTTTAATATGTGTCCCTCGTGCCCATCTTAAAAGGTTGAGAGCTATGCTTGTTTTATTGTGTAGCATTACAGTTGTACTGTTTAAGCAATTTCCCTCCTCTCAGAGCTCTACTCACTGAGCTCTGCAGTGTATAATTTCAGATCTTTGCCTCCTGTTTTCTGACAGCTCAGAAAAGCTTTATAAATTCTGGACTTTGAACAGATTTAGAGAAGAGGGGACTGCAGATAAACAGGTACAACATATGCAGGATAATTTTGTTTCATTTCTGTGTAAAGCCCCGTACACACGCACAGATTGTTGGCCGTAAATTGTCGGCCAACGTCCGATCGGCCGATTGTAGGCTTGTTAGTATGATGCTTCCGACAACCAACTGCGAATTTTCGGCCGAAAAAAATCTGGTGTGCTATAAAATTTTTGTTGGCCAACAACAGAACGGCCTATTGTTCCTCAGTCAGTACAGATTTCGGCAGACAAAAATCAGATGAGCAAGACTGGGCATGCTCAGAGAAGAAAAAACACACGGAAAGTCAACCATCACATGACATCACTTCTGAAGTTGGTTTTTGTTGGCCAACAAAAGTCCAGTGCAAGTCTAGAGCACATTTCAACCAACAAACAACACTGGACAAAAGACGGCCGATCGGTTGGCCAACAATCTGTGTATGTGTAGGGGGCTTTACACCTGAGACGAGTCCCTACATTGGGAATATGTAAGGGTTTACAACCACTTTTTAAGCAACTTTGTAATTATTATTAATTATTAAAAAAAGAAAAAAAAATCAATACTGAAAGAATGTCATTAATACTCACCCCTCCTTTTTTCATTTTGGATAGAGCAAGGGATGGTTATAACTAGGGATGATCGATTCGACCCTAACATTGACTGTTCGAAATTCGGCCGAATTCCGAACTTTTTGCTGAATAAGTTCGGAATTCGGCAACCAGAACCGACCAAAATGCAATGGGACAGGAACTGGGCTTTAAAAGCCCGTGATTGGACCAGAACCATGAGTAAAAGCCAATTGAGGGGGCAGGAGGATGCTAAGAATGTGATTGGAGTGACTAGGGGGTCCAGAGGCCAATCAGTAGTGAATACGCCCCCCAGTATATAAGATAGCCCCGCCAAATCTCTAGCATTGTAATACAGGGCTGTGGAAGAGAGTGGAAGCAGTTCTGTTACTCCTGCTTCAAAAGTGTAATTTAGCAATTATTAGTGTGAGGAAAGGAATATCTAGTGTAGTTAGGGTACTATTTTCCACTATAGTTAGATTAAAAAATCTAGTTTCTGTAAGTGTGTGTAAGTGTAAGTGTTAAGTGTCAGGGTGACCGTAGTGTAGTGTAGGGTGAACTGACTCTGACTGCTATGGCAGGGTGACCAAACCCTTCCATGACAGGGTGATCGCCATAGAAAAAAGATTGTTTGTATTAGAATTGCAGTAGAGCAGGGTAGTGTATATATACACCTATACAGAAGTTCAGATGTTATGCCTGCCTCCAAAGACACCCAAAAAATGCCCAAAAAAACGCCTGCAACAACACACCTGGGGGTTTTTGTTGCAGGCATTTTTTTGGGCATTTTTTGGGCGTCTTTGGAGGCAGGCATAACATCTGAACTTCAATGTAGGGGTATATATACACACACACACACATATATGTATTTATACACATACACACATATAGGTGTGATAGGAGCAGAGCCCTATGCCTGCAAATAATTTCATTAGCGCAGGCATAGGGTTCTGCTACATTCACACCTATATGTATGTGTATAAATACATATATGTGTGTGTGTATATATACCCCTACACAGAAGTTCAGATGTTATGCCTGCCTCCAAAGACGCCCAAAAAATGCCCAAAAAAATGCCTGCAACAAAAACGCCCAGGTGTGTTGTTGCAGGCATTTTTTTGGGCATTTTATAGGCGTCTTTGGAGGCAGGCATAACATCTGAACTTCTGTATAGGGGTATATATACACACATATATGTATTTATACACATACACACATATAGGTGTGATAGGAGTGGAGCCCTATGCCTGCAAATAATTTCGTTAGCGCAGGCGTAGGGTTCTGCTACTTTCACACCTATATGTGTGTGTGTGTATATATATACATATATGTGTGTGTATATATATACCTCTACACAGAAGTTCAGATGTCATGCCTGCCTCCAAAGACGTCCACAAAAAAGCCCAATAATGGCCTGCAACAAAAATGGCCGGTTGTTAAAATAGCGGAGCCCTATGCCTGCTCTACTGCAATTCTAATACAAACAATCTTTTTTTTTTCTGGTTCTGGACATGCTACAGAGCTGAAACTTCACAGGTACACTTTTTAGACCCCCCAGACACTAAATCCAATTTTTTTCAATAATTTTTTCAATAATTGTCTCTCTATCAAAAACGACAATTTTTAAGAACTTTTTTTTGTGTGATTAATAGTCCCTGGGGCATGGCCCAGAACCCTAGGCACTTTTTATGGGCATTTATTGGGTTTTAGGGCTTCAAAATGGTGTTTTTTGATTACCGAAGTTCGGGTCCCATTGATTTCAATGGGGTTCTGAAATCCGGGCCGAACTTTCGGGAAGTTCGGGTGTTCTGGTCGAACCAAACTTTTCAAAAGTTCGATCATCCCTAGTTATAACCCCTGTCAGATTATTTGTGTCCCATTGCGGAGATTTTCCTTTACTTCTTGCCCCATACTCAAACAGGAAATTAGATGAAATCCCTGGGAATGAAGGTAATTACTTGGGGACCCACAGGTCACCAGAACTAGTGTCACCATTGGAAGATTTCCCCCCTATTACATTTCTGGGGAGATCCCAAATTGTGGGATTTTCTTTTACCTTCACTTTCAATGACAGTGGTAAACAGGACAAATAGGGTAAATCTCCCCAACAGGGGCACAGACACCAATAAAAACCTGATGGGTTTTGTAATCTCTTTGCACTCTATAAGAAAAAAGTTTTGCCTTTAGTTATCGTGGAGGACTCCATGGGAGGACACATGTGTGGAGAGGTGGACTTCAAAAGAATGGAGCTTCCCCCTAATAACCAATATGAATCTTATTGTGTGTCTCAGATTGGATTCAAGTAGCAGAAATGAGCTAAACCTCAATGTAGTAAAGATTTTTAACGGGGAGAAGGTAAAAGGCTTATGGTTTCATATGTTGCTTCTGGAGTGGAAGCTCACATTGCTAGAAGTGTGGAGTATACCTGGTCCTAGGAACTGGAACTGTAGTGGAGGAAGCAGAGTGTACCTGGTCTAGCTGCTGATCCATAGAGTCCTGGCTTTATATATGCGGGTATTGACCTCTCTATAATGAAGAGAGATAACACTGCTCAGGCTAGTCAAAGTCCGCGATTCAAGGTGGGTGCTCGGCTCACCACCAGGAGAAGCATAAAAGAAGAAAATGGTTGCACACCACCACGGAATCCAATGAAGAAAAGTTCCTTTGAACAAGCATGTAGCAGTCGTGTGAAACGCATCTACTGTCCTACCCTGCAGTACCTTGTACCACTTATGTGGTACAAAAAAGGAACTTTTCTTCATTGGATTCCATGATGGTGTGCAACCATTTTCTTCTTTTATATTGACTTCTCTATAACTTGAGGGTCAACAACATTTGGTAAGCAAGATTGCCCTTCTTTCCACAGTGGTGATGTGTGCACTTTGTTCACAACAGTTGGTGCTGAGATCTTTTTTAACATCTTTGCCATCTTCAATGTGTGGACTTTATGTATAGTGGCTTATCAGGACTTTGCTCAGTTAGTTGCACTGCACCCTTTGTTTTATATTTTGCCTTTAGTTATACCTTAACGCTTTTCTTAGCAGGATGGACTTCTTTATAACCTATAAATAGCAGCAGAGTGACTTTAAGGACTTCTATATAATGATAAAAGTGTCAACTTTAACCGCTTCCGGACCACCCACTGCATATATACTGTGGCAGGGCGGCCAGGCTGTGCAAAATCACATACATATACGTGATTTTGTGCACACGATCTGGGGCACACGCACGTCGCCAGAGCACCGCTTCCGTTGTGATTGTACACAGCAGAGCCAATCAGCGGGACCAGCTAATCGTTTGGAGGGAAGGCAAAGCGGTGGTCTGCCTATGTAAACAAGGCAGACCGCTGTTCTGTCAGGGAGTAAAAGAGAGATCTTGTGTTTCAGCTAAGCAAAAACACGGATCTCTCTTTTCATCCAGTGCATCCACTCCCCCCACTGTTAGAAAGCACTCCCTAGGAGCACACTTAACCCCTTGATCACCCCTGGTGTTAACCCCTTCCCTGCCAGTGTCATTTATACAGTGACAGTGCATTTTTTTTTTTAGCACTGATCACTGTATTGGTGTCCACCACAATGTCGCTAAAATCGCTGATCTCCGCCATTACTAGTAAAAACAAAAAAAAAGTCCTATCCCATATCTATCCCATAGTTTGTAAACGATATAAAATTTACGCAAACCAATCAATATACACTTTTTATTACCAAAAATATGTAGCGGAATACATTTTGGCCTAAAATGATGAAATTTGACTTTTTTGTTATTTTTTATATTGGGTATGTTTTATAGCAGAAAGCAAAAAATATTGTTTTGTTTTTTTGTCAAAATTGTGGGCCTTTTTTTGTTTTAGCGCATTAAATAAAAACTGCAGAGGTGATCAAATACCACCAAAATAAAGCTTTATTTGTGGGAAAAAAAGGACATCGATTTTATTTGGGTACAGCGTCGCACGACCGCGCAATTGTCAGTTAAAGCAAGTGCCGTATCTCAAAAAATGTTCTGGTCAGGAACGGGGTAACCTACTCCAGAGCTGAAGTGGAAAAAAAAAAAAGTTTACTGTTAGTGTATATTGTGACTTGTCAGGAATTTATTCATCCTGACGTGCAAGATTATTGAAAGGTTCACTTTAGAGATTACAGCCTGCATCCATTTATTGTCCAGATGGATCCATACACATAGGAATAGATACAGATAGACACTGCTTAAAAAAAGCAAGCAGAATACATAAAAACAATATAGAAAGTAAAAATAGCAAAGTTTCATTTATTATTTATTGCTCCTGAATGCCTTGTACATTGTGAATATGTATAGGTATAAGTGAGAATATTATTTTAAAGTCTCCTTCCATTGCATAGTGTGTGAACAGAACTCTTCAGAGATGGTATTGATTGAGAGTTCCAGTGTTCCCGAGAGCCTAATTATCTGTCAATGCTCACAAAGGCCTCTCTGACGCTTTTCACCCTTTCAGCCAAACTCAGTACCTCAGTACTTTGTCCCAGAATGTTTTGTTTTTAGCCTCTTTAATATTCATGCGTTGCTCTTCGCTCTCTCTATTCCTAGGACTTTCCCCTCTGCTGCAGATTGTATGCTATTAGCTTTAGCAGACAGTGTTAGATTAGCATGTTAGCTCAGTTAGTGAATACAGCACTTACTGTACTCCAGAGAACAATGCTGACACAATGGTTGGTTGTACATAGCTTATAATTAAGCAGAACATCAAATTATTGCAATTTCTTTATATTTTCCAACTCCTATTGCAGGCCATTTAAAAAGTGTACACTTCTGCAGTATTAGATGGGGTGAAACGTCTGTAAAGGACTGAATAATCAGAAAAGATTGTTTACAGAGCTAAAAATATTGATGGATGCAAATAGTGGTAATTATGTCTACAATCGTGGGATGCTGAATCTCAGGAATCACAATCTTTAGGCGGTACTAAACCCAATACTGGGTACAGTATATCTCAGCTTACCAATCATTAGATGCGGTGGCTACATTCTTTTTCTTTTTTTAGGCTTTTCTTCTGTTTTCACCTGGTGATCTGGCCAGTAACACATCTCCTGTATTAGAGTGCCCCCTACTCTGGATGAATGAACATAGGGGGCACCTTGGGACAGCAGCATTGTCAGTCTGGGGGAAGGGTAGGGTTAGATGTACTTTCAGGTTTAAGTGCCGGTTCACACATATGCAATGCCGGAACCCTGCGAATCCACTGCGGGTTCCCGCATCGTATTCAAATCGCAGCCAGTTCACACTGCCAAATGTGAATCGCTAGGGGTGTCAAAGCAAAGTTAATGACACCCCCAGATCAGTTCGCATATCGCAGTGCGAACTGTCAGTTCGGACATGAATTGGATCGCATTGGTGTGAACCACCATGCGATCCGATTCTGCTGCAGACCCACAAAAGGGTCCTGAGCGTGTTGTGCCTGAATCCAATGCAAATTCAGCCATATAATCTGTATGGCTGAATTCGCCTTGCACAGACATCGCATGTGATTTTCATAGCAGTGCGCTCCGAATCACATGCGATGTCTGTCATCGTTATAGTGTGAACCGGGACTAAATACACTAGCAAATTTGAACTGAACTCCAGCTAACACTTTATAAGCAGTTAACAGTTTTTTTTTTCTTTTGGAATAAGGGTTATACACAGGGCTTTTTTTCAGTCGGAACGCATGGGAACGCAGTTCCGGCACCTCCAGCACTGAATGTATGTAATGGCAAGGTTTTCTGGGGTATGCTGCAGGGTCTATTGATTGAGGTCTATTGTTGCTGGTGGGGGATCTATTGTTGCTGAAGGTGAGTCTTATGTTGCTGCGGGGTCAGTTGTTTCTAGGAGGAATCTACTGTTGAGGTAGGGGTCTATTGTTGCTGGCTGCTGGGGGTCTATTGATGCTCGCTGTGAGGAAATTTGTTGTTGCTGCTTGGGGTCTATTGTTGCTGGGGGGGGGTGGAAGTATATTGTTGCAAGCGGTCCATTGTTTCTGGAGGGATCTATTGTTGATGGGGAGTCTATTGTTGGTTGCTGCCGGGGATCTATTTTACTGCTTTTCTTGTTATCATCGACAAATTCCATACAAATTACCTAGCACCACAAATGTATTCTCTAAAAAGAGGCAGTATTGAAAGGTGGGTAGGGGTTGGAACCAAGGGACGGTGTTCGGAGGTGGATAGGGGGTGGAGACAAGGGGTGACTCTGAAAGGGGGAGTTCCTGCACCTATTCTCTGAGAAAAAAAGCCATGGTTTTACATAAATAAAAAAAGTTAACCATTATAAGCACCCCTGTCTGTGATAAATGGTTTGTCTCATCCCTTTAACTCAGCCTTTCTCAACCTTTTCAACACAGAGGAACCCTTGAAAAAAAACTTTCCAATTTCAAGGAACCCCTGCTAAAAATTACTATATCTACAACTCTTGATATATTAGTGTGATGGTCATTAGGAAGATATCCTCCCTTACAGATAGCTAAAAAGATCAACGATGTCAGTGGGAACTTACCTGAGAGGCAAAAATTTCTCATTGCTCAAGGAACCCCTAGCAACCTCTGAAGGAATCCCAAGGTTCCACGGAACCCTGGCTGAGTAACCTAATACATCTGCAAGAGAGCTTGTGCTTTTGAAAAACAGACTTACTGGATGGATTACCGGGTGAAAATAGAAGGAAGAAAACCAGTTAGCTTATTTTAGGAATGAAAATTAGTGGTCATGTTGAACTCTTAAGGTTAAAGAACTCACTGATTTTAACAGCCAGGTATTCTGAAAATAAGGCTTTCTTCTATTAACATATTTCAGGACAGATGTGACTAAAGGTCACTGTGCACAGAGTTCAAACTATGGTGTCTTCACAGTTCATACAAAGAAATCCTGGGGAATGAACTACGTTTACTGTGCCGATATAATAGAGACACTGTGCTGCAGCTGCGCTCTATGCTTACACAGGACTCCCATGTTGACATAGTCAATACTGTTTCACCTCCACCCACTAGGAAGGCCAGAGGATTGCACTGAACTATGGGAGATGTAGATTGCAGAAGGGATTAGGTGACAGACTTCAATTCCCAGGCAGGCTGAAAGGGGAGGAGAGAGGGAGAGCAGTTTTTCCCAGGCTGTGGGAAAAAGAACCCGCTCTTTTCTGTGGGAGGACCAGAGCGACACACATCCCTGTTACTGTGTGTGCAGATAGCAGAAGCACCTTCTTCTTGAGCTGCAAGCCAAGTCTTTGGCGGCTAGAGAGCAGTCAAAGAGAAAAGATTCATACTGACAGCCAAGCTAGAGAGGCCAAGCAGCAAAGCTGGAGTTGGCCAAGTGCACAGGACTGGTGAGTATCCACTTGTGTTCACATGATCACTGCTAACAGAAGGAGACTGATCTTTACTAAAGAGCATTAACCACTGCATGCAAAACCTTAAAGGGGACAGCAATGAAGTGCACCACCATACAAACTGGGTCTCACTAAATAGCTGGCAGAATCTTGGAGCAAGAGAAAGAGAACAATTAAATATTGACTGTGCCTTGGTGATCACCTTTTGAGTTTGCCCATAGCTAGGGACACCCCTTGTGAGCTGCATATCAAGGGCACTTTGACCACTGTTTGACAAGAACCAAGGTTTTGGTATAGATTACTATAATAGATACTGCTATTGCTTATATTGCTTGCTGCTTGATATACTCCTGTGGTATATGTGTTAAGTGTGGGTCAAAATAATCTAATTCCAATAACCGATGACCTGTTTAGAGTGATAACTATCTCTATCACCAACTGACATATTCTTGCACTGTTCACTTTTCTTAATTTGCAGCAATATACTGTACTTGCAGTTAACCAGTCTATTGTCCACTTTTCTGGTGCCTTTGTTTTGAAATGAATGGACATTCCCAAACCAAAACCCGATTCACTGTTGGAAATTCCTTTGGGAACATTTTTTTATCCTGCTCCTTTAAATTTTTTCATCACTGTAGTTGAAACTAACATTAATTTAACCCCATTATCAAAAATCAAATTAATGTTCTGAAAATGAAATTTGTTTAACAAAATCATAGTAATGTATGGCAAACCTTAAATTTGGTATTGGGAGGTTAAAGTCTGGCAAGTTAGGTTAGTTTTGGGGTTAGATTAATGTTGGGTGAGGTTTTAGAGGGTTAAAGAAAAACTGAAGGGAAACTTTTTATTCACTTTGTGGAGATTTCCCTTCCCTTCCTGTCCCATAGCCACAATAGGAAGTGAAGGAAATCCATGGTAGTCACCAAAGTCACCAGAGTTCATTTTCCCATTGAAAGATTTCCCTTCTATTCCTGTTCTGGTGACCCCTCAGAACATGGGATTTTCTTTCACTTACACTCTTGGCGATAACCCTCACCAGGACAAATAGAGAGAGTGAATCTCCCTGATGGGGACACAGGCAGCAATAAAAACCTGGCAGGTGTTCTAATCCCTTTCCATTCACACAGCATCATGAATAATCCCCATAATTTGTTTGATATGTTTACTTCCTATGGTTGTCAGCCCCATTTAAGAGGCCATATTATGATATTTTTCAAAAATATACCAATCAGGAAAGTACTGCATAGGTGGACCTGATGAGCACAGAGAGTACAAATCTTAAACATATTAAGGGGATTGTTAATGATAGCTGTGCAAAAGCTTAAGGCCTCATGTACACTAGCCAATGTTTATGGCTTGGTTTTGCGTTTTCCCACAGCTAGCGGTCAAAACGCTCCTATCCTGAATGCGAAATTTCTGCGTTCAGGAGAGATCGGTTGAAGCTCACCTAAACGTGGCAGCTACTAAATGTTGCTAAAAGCCTATGTGTACATTAACTCATAGGCTTTTATGGAGTGGAATTTAAGAGCTTTGGCAAAAAAATGGCAAAAGCTTCTAAACTCAAGTTTAGGGGCTGCAAGAGTAGGCTTCATGTACACTACAGCTCCAAATTTGAGTTTAGGTGCTTTGGGCATTTTTTTTTTTGCCAGAGCTCCTAAATGCAACTCCATAAAATCCTGTGTGTCAATGTACACATAGGCTTTTACCAGAATTTAGGAGCTCTTTCGGTTAGGGGAGTTTCAACCTCTGTCAATCTCCCTCTCCTGAATGCGGAAGAATCACGTTCAGGATAGGAACGTTTTGACCTCTGGCCACCGGAAAACGCAAACTGTGGCAAAATTGTAGGCAGTGTGTACATGAAGCCTTAGAGATTTGCACAGCAATGTTTTTGTAAATAAAGTATAACTTTTGGATAGAGTAGGTAAGGTTTCAATAACCTACAAGACTATTTCTGCGGTTTGTGTTCTGCTGTGTACTTGTAATTGCCTGGAGATTTTTCCTTACTCCCCTCTCGGTTGAAAACTACAGATGAAGTAAGGATTTAAGTTTTAGGAATACGTAAAAGGCTATTGATTAGGGCAAGTGCTGGGCACTGAATAGTTATATAGTGGTGTTATGGGGTATAAAAAGGGTGTTATGAAAGAAGAATGCACCTTTACTTTTAACAGACAGCAATATGAGCACACAGCTAGTAATTAAAAGTTAGGAACAGTCAAAATTGTCCCCTCTAACATTAGGACCTACAGTGCCTTGCAAAAGTATTCGGCCCCCTTGAACTTTTGCCACATTTCAGGCTTCAAACATAAAGATATAAAACTGTAATTTTTTGTGAAGAATCAACAAGTGGGACACAATCATGAAGTGGAATGAAATTTATTGGATATTTCAAACTTTTTTAACAAATAAAAAACTGAAAAATTGGGCGTGTAAAATTATTCAGCCCCCTTAAGTTAATACTTTCTAGCGCCACCTTTTGCTGCGATTACAGCTGTAAGTCACTTGGGGTATGTCTGTATCAGTTTTGCAAATCGAGAGACTGAAATTTTTGCCCATTCCTCCTTGCAAAACAGCTCGAGCTCAGTGAGGTTGGATGGAGAGCATTTGTGAACAGCAGTTTTCAGTTCTTTCCACAGATTCTCGATTGGATTTAGGTCTGGATTTCGACTTGGCCATTCCAACACCTGGATATGTTTATTTGTGAACCATTCCATTGTAGATTTTACTTTATGTTTTGGATCATTGTCTTGTTGGAAGACAAATCTCAGTCCCAGTCTCAGGTCTTTTGCAGACTCCATCAGGTTTTCTTCCAGAATGGTCCTGTATTTGGCTCCATCCATCTTCCCATCAATTTTTACCATCTTCCCTGTCCCTGCTGAAGAAAAGCAGGCCCAAACCATGATGCTGCCACCACCATGTTTGACAGTGGGGATGGTGTGTTCAGGGTGATGAGCTGTGTTGCTTTTACGCCAAACATAACGTTTTGCATTGTTGCCAAAAAGTTCGATTTTGGTTTCATCTGACCAGAGCACCTTCTTCCACATGTTTGGTGTGTCTCCCAGGTGGCTTGTGGCAAACTTTAAACGACACTTTTTATGGATATCTTTAAGAAATGGCTTTCTTCTTGCCACTCTTCCATAAAGGCCAGATTTGTGCAGTATACGACTTATTGTTGTCCTATGGACAGAGTCTCCCACCTCAGCTGTAGATCTCTGCAGTTCATCCAGAGTGATCATGGGCCTCTTGGCTGCATCTCTGATCAGTCTTCTCCTTGTATGAGCTTAAAGTTTAGAGGGACGGCCAGGTCTAAGATTTGCAGTGGTCTGATACTCCTTCCATTCTAATATTATCGCTTGCACAGTGCACCTTGGGATGTTTAAAGCTTGGGAAATCTTTTTGTATCCAAATCCGGCTTTAAACTTCTCTGCAACAGTATCTCGGACCTGCCTGGTATGTTCCTTGTTCTTCATGATGCTCTCTGTGCTTTAAACGGACCTCTGAGGCTATCACAGTGCAGGTGCATTTATACAGAGACTTGATTACACACAGGGGGATTCTATTTATCATCATTAGTCATTTAGGTCAACATTGGATCATTCAGAGATCCTCACTGAACTTCTGGAGAGAGTTTGCTGCACTGAAAGTAAAGGGGCTGAATAATTTTGCACGCCCAATTTTTCAGTTTTCTATTTGTTAAAAAAGTTTGAAATATCCAATAATTTTCGTTCCACTTCATGATTGTGTCCCACTTGTTGATTCTTCACAAAAAATTACAGTTTTATATCTTTATTTTTGAAGCCTGAAATGTGGCAAAAGGTTGCAAAGTTCAAGGGGGGTGAATACTTTCGCAAGGCACTGTATATGCTGTTAACCGAACACACCCTATATTTATAGCCTAGTGTATCAGTAAGTAAAAATCAGTAGGGGGAATGTCCACATGGTCTTTTTAATGTTCTCTATCAGAAACAGAATCAAGACTCTCCTCCTAATCACTGCCAGTATACAGCGTTGTGTAGCTGCTGCCCAAAAAAACGTAATCTTTCATCTAATGTTCAGTCTCGGTATGAGTTGGGTTCTCAAGTTCAACTACCCAAACTACAGTCAGCCTCAGAGCAATCCACAGCTTAAATCTGTAAAAGTCTTACAGTTCTTGCACTGCCTTGAAAAGACTCAAGATGCATAATGATTTATCCAGGCATCAATAACTTTTGGGAAATCGATAACCTTATTTTCCTTCTGGCTCCAAACATCTTTCATATATGAGGACAAAGATTCAGGGAAAAAGAAAGATCTACTTATTTCTCCTTAAAACTGTGTAACATCTAACATCTCATTTTTAAACCTGTCCTCAATAAAATGCCATCGGGATCCTGATTGGTTAATATGAGAATACACACAATATCTTCTTGCAGTTGCAACATAAAAATAATCACTTTCTGGGATTGATTTACTAAAAATTGAGAGTTCAAAATCTGGTACAGCTGTGCATGGTAGCCAATCAGCTTCTAACTTTAGCATGTTCAATTTTCAATTTAGCTTGCACAGAGCAGCCCCGATCCTCTTCTTCTGGGATCCCCTGTCGGCACTGCCGGCCCCTCTTCTTTGGTGGGTGCCCCCACGGAAAGCTGCTTTCCCCGTAGGCACCCGTGCATGCTTCCTCCCGAGTCCCACTGCTGCATCCATTGACACAGACAGCGGGACTCAGCCCCGCCCCCGGCTCGCCTAGCATAGCTTTTGATTGACAGATGCGGTAGTCAATGGCTCCTGCTGCTAACTGTCCAGTCCAATGAGGAGGAAGACAGAGGCGGGAGCTGCTGCACACGTGCACATCACTAGATCAGATCAGACTCGGGTAAGAAAAAGGGGGCTGGGGGAGGGGAGCTGCAGCACAGAAGTTTTTTCAACTTAATGGATAGAATCCATTAAGTTGAAAGACCTTAAGGCTTTAGAACCACTTCAAAGTGTAACTCCACTTCTGTTGAGAAAAAAAGCATTCCCCCCTGGGTGATCTATCTACATTACAAGGATAACAACCTTTGTTGCTGATTCCTACCTTTTGTTATTCTGAAGAAATCATTGTTTGTTCCTCTGTGCCTCTGTGCTGAGTGGGTCTAAAGGAAGTGCTTTTTATAATTATCAGCTGTGCAGCTGCAGAGCACTAATGAGAAAATTAGCAGGGTCTGCATCCCTTTAGACGTGATTTCCTGTTGGAAGTATCTCACCAAAAATTACATTTTTGTTCTAGGGGATGCCTGAAATCTGACTTGTATCTTAGGCAGACTTCTGGGAAAATCTATGATCCAATCACACAAGCACAACTCGAGGTAGCCATATTGCATGGCATTTTTAGAAAATTACAGCGGCTGCAGATTGAAAAGGAAAAGTAATTTTTCATAACACATTCAATAACAATATGACTTGTGTCACAATTGTATATGACATATATATATATTTTATTTATTTTTTGTGCTATGTTTTTTCCCCCATGAAAGTGGAGTTACCCTTTGCCAAAAAAGTGGAAGCTGATTGGTTTCTATGCAGCTGGAGTTACCCTTTAAGCTTTGCCAAAAAATTGGAAGCTGATTGGTTTCTATGCAGCACCAGATTGTGCACTCTCAAGTTTTAGGAAATCAACCCCCCCAAGTTCCCGAATTGTTGAATGACCTTAGATTTGTGCAATGTGTGCTTTCTGCGTGTGTGTTTGTGCATGTATGTGCGTGAGTGCAAAGTCTTTGTTTTGTTTTTTTTTGTTTTGTTTTTAAGAGGTCGTCCACAGACTAGAGTAGAAAACAGTGTCCCCTGCCAGCCTGTTAGATAGGGACCCATGCTCTCTATGCAGGGCTGCTGATAAAGCAGTACTGCCAGCTCTCCTGTACTGGGCCCGGGTCCCATCAGTTCAAAAAGGGGGCCCAGGCACCTGCTGAGCAGGAGGTCTGGCTGTAATGTCTTTTTGCAGACACTGATCCTTCTGTCTCCCACTGCAGAGCTGCCAGCTTCTCCTCCTCTCCCTCCCTCCAGCTGCACTGCAAGGGGATTGGTTCTAGCACATGCACCCCTTCCAACTGCTGTCCGGGCCCCCCTGTGTGCCCCTTTCCCCCACAGTGCTGCCGCCTTCCCTCTCCCATCGGCACATAGGGGGAAGTCATTTACTGGCCTCCTCCTTTCCTGAATGAACACAGTGAGTGAACAGTACCCATCACTCCTGTGTCCATTCATCACCAAAGCATTGTAAACTGTTTACTATGCTTCAGTTTGTTAATGAGCAGGAAGCCTCAGAGCGCTTCCTATTCATTCATCTGTGCAGCTGAGAATTTAGAGAAAGGGACTTATGTCCTCAATCACTTGCAGCCGGGGGGCCATGTCAGGTAGGCTGCATGGGGCCCCATGATTTCTAATAGCAGCCCTGTCACTGTGTGAAAGAAGGGGTCTTTTCTGATATTTTGTTTTCCCAAGAATAGCAGATTGTCCCATTAGACTTAGCTCCTCCTCGCATTCAGAAAGCATTTAAGCTTCTGCAGCAGCCAATCAGCATGGGTGTAAGTAAATGGGCTCTCCAACATAAACTGTAAAACCAACCAACCCCTTGCAGGAGCAGGCTGCAAGTTCATGAACAACTTGCACAAGACGCCCAGCAAAGGCACAATGGCAGCTGAAGGTATCCTGTGCATTCACGCACCAATTCACAAACTGTGCAAACAAATTGGCAACCACCCCAACCTATACCTAGCCTTTGCAGCAAGGAACATAGGGAAGGGAAACGCACATCAAAAACAAACAAAAATCCCCAGCTCACTTACCAGCTAGCCTGCAACAAAACCAAATTAACCCAGTCTAACAGTTCACATTAAAAACAAGGGGTTTAGTGGCACAAATTTGCAAACATATGTGTAAGCCGCAGTGGCGTTGCCTTTCTGTTTCCACTTTTTTCGCTCTTGTAGCGTTTTGTGTAATACCAGGCCTTTCTGCTGGTGCATTTGCCTAATCAGCAGATTACTTTGCCAGGCTGTTTTTTTTGTACTTGCCAACAAAGCTAAAACATTGTTGATTGTTTTACGTCCGAGAATAAAACACCTGTGCTATTTTTTTTAGTACTAGACCAGGCTGACCATGCATGTGCCAGATTGCACACAGAGGAGACTGGCAGGCTGTCTTTTCTGTACTCCTCAACAGAACTAATATTTATTTTTTAAAGCTGAACTTCATAACTAAGGCACCCCAGATGTAATTATCACACTTACCATAACCGTTATCCCAAAAATCCCAACCCCTTACCTAAACTTCCTGCAATAAATACGCAGACACCGTTATTGGAGTAAAATTGGCTGAAGTGGCCATTTATTAACCAGTAACAAAAATATACATATAACACATTCCTTAGAACAGGAACCAAAATAATATAATAAAAGATAACATAACATAAGGTTGCCGATCTTTGGAGGCCCCAAATATCAAGTACCATTTTGTATTTGTGTAACTCTTAACTGTCCCCAGCCGCACCACCGCCTCGGGGACGACCTCAACACACAGCAGATACCTCCCAATTTAAACTACCAGTTAACCCATCTATTAACTGGCATTCCCCAGGTGACTCCATACCTTAGATGGGTCCCTCAGCTGATAAGCACAGCAGGTTTTACCAGAAACACCTCCAAAGACCCCAACCGTCAAATCTGAAAACAATCACATTACACAGACATTCCAATGTAGGGGGGGGGGCGGGCGGGAACGCTCCTCCACCCACGCTGAACTGATGCCCAGGAGACTGCAGGATGGCTAACGCCCCCCCTCTACGGCCCCTCCCCACAACTAACAGTAGCCAATAGGAGAGAAACCCCACAAAGTGCCTTTCTTTATTAACCCCTACAAGGCCCAGTCATGCTAGCCCTGCGCCTATTTTTGTTATTTTGCTCCGGGCTTTACTGGATAAGCAACATTTGTCTAAATACAGGAGGCACATGTATTCTTCCTTGAATCATTGTGTGCTTTGTGTACTTCTGATCTGTGCAGTAGAGATAGGCTCAGGATCCTAGTCCCAACCCACTTGCCCGATCCTGCCCGGAACCTGACACTGCACTCAGCTAATTACAGGCAGTGGGACATTTCCCGGAGCGCAGCAGAACAGAGCGGGAAATGTCTCACTGCCTCACTGCATATTCTACAATCCCTGGGCCACCTAATCCATTGCTCTGCAGAAGAGAGCTGCAAAATGATTACATCTGACACAGACACATACAGGCAGAGCAATTTACAGAGAGATCACAATGCTGGAAGAGATATGTTTTTTTTTAATCACATTAGCACTCCCAAGTTGCCTAGCCCTTTAGAGAATAGGGACAAGCTAGGTGAATGAATACATGGAACTAGGGGATCGATCAGATGTGACACTAAAAATGACATCCCTACATGTGAGCCTACTCTTACATGTTAAGTAAGGCAAACTAACGACACAGGTAATAATGTATACGGTAACTACTCTAATACCTGGTTAAAACAACAAAAACATTTGAAAATGCACAATGCCATTAAATATCGACCTTACTGTTACATTTTTTACATTCTGCGGGTGATTTACTTCATTTTTTTAAATTTATTTCAAATACGTTTTTATTCAGTCATAAGTGCCAAAGACTTTGAAAAAAATGCAATCTAGGGTGCAAGCCTTACTGAATTAAATGGTTTAATGCTATTATTTTTATTCTGTAAAGCGCAGACAGCCTTGAGCTGTACAACCACTTAAACTCAGGCATGATATTTAAGTGTGTAAATAAAGATGCCCTTTGCAAGTCTCTGGAGTCTGAAAAATAAAACAACTGTTCACCACCAACTGCTCAGGCCCATCTCCATCCCAATGACCCCTATGTCTGAAGCGTCACCCAGACTCTGCTGATTTAAATATGTAGCGCTTCATACATTTATATTTAATAAGCAACCGAAAGCATTGACCTGTTAATAAGCTGCAAGCATAAATTGCAAGACAACTGGGAGAGAGATGGAGAGCGGTTAAAAGCAGCAAAACTCGGAAGCGGCTGCTCTTACTGCAGGAGGCCTGCACACTCAGTGGCTTCCTCTTGACCTTGGCAGACAGTCAGATTAAAGCTGGTGGAGGGCACGTGGGGCAGGGCATGATGTTCCTAGACTTGCAGTGCTAGCAGCATCTTTCTGAACTTACAGTAGCCCCCCATTAAGCAAACGGCAGGCGTCTCAGAATTAGCAAGGTTTTAATAATTAACATGACAGTGCATCAGGACTCTCCTCCTGCACAGCTCCCGATTAGCATATTTATTAAGCTTTATAAATGATTCACACAGTAGCCAGACCCCCACCCGCTGGAAAAGTATGCCTAGGAAATCTGCAGGGGAAATGTTTCCACTGGCC
The DNA here is from genome assembly GCF_965119305.1 of Pelophylax lessonae. Lineage (NCBI taxonomy): Eukaryota > Metazoa > Chordata > Amphibia > Anura > Ranidae > Pelophylax > Pelophylax lessonae. Next base: position 124,700,917 of record NC_138769.1, on the reverse strand, counting down.
TAGAAAACTGGGCACGGAAGCTGAAAGGGAGCAAATTAGGATGGTTTCTATTTAATGTATATATGGAAAGTGCTCAGTCGCCAGTCATGGAGAAATCTCATTAGCACTTTATTACAAAGTCCTATATTTCTAATGGCACAGATTGTTGCATTTTAAGGAAAATACCATTATAACAGAACTCAGTTCCTCTACTTAACACTCACAGTCATGTATGTGAAACACGCTAAAAGGATTGTTACATTCATTTATATTTAGCATATCATTTGTTCTCCCTATGGCAGATGGTGGGATAAAATAAGGGAAACCTGGTAATGGGTTTTACCTTATTGCTTAATTAACCTTGTGCTTACCTTATGTTATGTGTAATGTTAATTATCCTCATGCTTAATTGCATAGCTCATTTATAAATTGATCTGATCCTTTGTGATCAGGTTTTTTTTTATACTAAATGCTAAGATACAGTAGTTCTATATTTCAGTTCATCCTTTATTAAAGCTGTCAATGTAGTATGATGTTTGGGGGTTCTCTAGCTCAAGTGTAGCGCTCACCAGTGAGTATAGTCCATGCTAGTTATGCTGTTTAAGGGCTTGTTGGCCCACTTTTATTAAAAAGAAAGAAAAGTCCAACAAAACAAACAACTTCCTTCTCATGTGATTTCCACCATTATCATGAAATAAATATTCAGCCTTCTGGCTCACTTTCAGCACCACTGTTCGGGCCTTGTGCCTTGGTCCTCTAGATCACCTAACACACCATCCCTGTGCTTATGTACAAACACTGTACCTCTGTCAGTTCTCTCTTGCAGCTGCCTACTGTTACAGCCCTCAGGGTCGGGCCCCCTGTCTGTTCCCTATCACAGACTGCACCATGCGGACTTACATATTTCTGGCTCCTCCCTTGCAATCATATGGAATCCTCGGGAAGGTGAAGCCCAGAACCTTAGTCCTGAATCTACAAAAACCCAGCTCACACCTGCAGCATCAATGTGCTGATTCTCTTCAACACCTAATCCCAGGATTGGAGATTTCCTCCCTCCCAAATCTCTACAAAAACTCTTGGCTCCAGGTCCCAAACTGGGTTTAACTAACCACTGAGGAAACTGAAAAAACAGTTTAGTCCAAAGGAAACAAGAAACCTGGTGCCACTCAACCTGCCTAGTAGAGAATCGTGGGTGACATAAAAGCCTTTTAACACCCTAACAGGCTACTGTCACAGTAGTTTAGTCAATGTCCTAAAGTAATTGTAAAGTCTAATTTTTTAATCTATTAACCACTTGCCGACTGCCGCATGACTATTTACGTTAGCAGTCAGCCCCTCACAGGCATAGCGACGTAGGGCTACGTCGCTAGTCTGTAAGGGTTTTGGGAGCGAGCGCGCACCGCCGGATGCGCGCTCCCGATCGGTCACGGACCCCCCTGCGCGTGTGCCCGGTGGACCCGATGTCAGCCGGGCACTCGCGATCGTCCGTGACAGCGGGAGAAAGGCAGGTGGCTAGTGTAAACAAAGCCGCCTGTCAGTCTCCCCTGTGTAAGAATGGTGATCAAACGGTTCTACTATGTAGGACCGTTGATCACTGTTCTTACACATTAAGCCACAGCCAATCACAGTTAGAAGCACGCCCCTAGGGACACACTTAACCCCTCCCTCTCAAAAAAATTAACCCCTTCACTGCCAGTGTCATTTTTACAGTAACAGTGCATATGTATAGCACTGATTACTGCAGTAATGTCACTGGTAACCCCAAAAGTGTCAAAAATGTCAGTCAAGGGTCCGATCTGTCCGCCCTAATGTCGCAGTCCCGCAAAAAAAATCTCAGATCGCCGCTATTACGCGTTAAAAAAAAACAACAAAAATGACAAAAATCTTTCCCTTTGTTAGTAAACGCAATAACTTTTGCGCAAACCAATCAAAATACGCTTTTTGCGATTTTTATTACCAAACATATGGTAAAAAAAAAAATTGGCCTAAAATGTTAAAAAATTCTGATTTTTACATTTTTTTTGGGGAATTTCATATAAAAAAAATGTGAAAAATATTGTTATTTTTGCAAAATTTACGCTCTTTTTTTGTTGATAGCGCATGATCAAAAAATCGCACAGGTGATCAAATACCACCAAAAGAAAGCTCTGTTTGTGGGAAAAAAAGGACGCCAAATTCGTTTAGGTGCAGCGTCGCACGACCGCGCAATTGTCCGTTAAAATCACACAGTATCGAATCGCAAAATAGGCCCTGGTCAGAAGGGGGTAAAATCTTCCGGGGCTTAAGTGGTTAAAATAACAAAGATGTTATACTTACTCCTCTGTGCAATTTTGCACAGGGCAACCAGGATCCTCCTCTTCACGGGTCCTTCTTCGGCTCTCCTGGTCCCTCCCCCCTATTGAGTACCCCCACAGAAAACAGCTGGCTATGGGGGCACCTGAGCCGTGCTGCAGCTCAATGTATCCACTCAGACACGGAGGTGCCATTTGGCCCCACCCCCCTCTCTCCTGATTGGCTTACTGAGTTTGGTTGACAGCATCGGGAACCAATGGGGCCGCTGCTGTGTCTCAGCCAATCAGTAGAGAGAGTCCCAGAAGGCTGAAGTACTCGTGGACATCGCTTCATAGAGATGGGACTCAGGTAAGTATTTGAGGGCCTGAGGGGGGCTGCTACACATAGAAGACTTTTTATCTTAATGTATAGAATGCATTAGGATAAAAAAACCTTCTGATTTTACAACCCCTTTAATTATGTGTAGTACCCTCCTAGGTAGGTGCTAGGTTGGTAAAAGCTTAGCAGCTCTATCTGCTTATCAGGGGAGCCTGATTGTTAGTTCTGCCTGTAGCATGTGTCCAGCGTGGGATTAATCTGGGCTGAGGGAGTGACAGGGCGTCTTTGGGCAGGAAGCCAGGTCCCAGGAGGAGGGTGACGGCTGTCTCTCCTCCTGTCAGCAAGGAAGGTGGTCATAGGCAGTCGGCCTAGTGGACCAAGTGTGTGATGCTGAGCCAGGAGGTCCAGGATACTGACAAGTGGAGCTGAAGGCAGAGCAACCTAGGGAAAAACAGTGTCTGTGAGTACCGGGAAGCTTGCCAGGGGTTTGCCTAGGAAGGGGACCACTCCAGTGGAGAGTCAGTGGACAAGGGGCTAGCATGCACGGGAAGTGAGAAAAGGGGTGCTAGGTAAGGACCCTGAAGAGGAATTAATTCAGGAACATATCTTCTAATTCAGGAACATATCTTCTATTTCATTTCAGTGGCAAGGTGAAGCAGCGGCCTTGCCGCACACACTACATTCAGTTGTCCTCAAAAATTGTGCATAGTTCAAGTTGGAGTATCCCACTCATCCCTTCTCCCATCCAAGTTCTAAAATAAAACACAAAAAAACAAATCCCCTGGACTGTTCATTGTCTGAGCCAAGTCTTAAAGTGATACGTTTTACAGACTGTTGCAATGGGTAGCCCAGGGGAATCCACACTCAGCAGCTCCCTAGGGGGCAGTGCTACAGATGCAATAATAATTTGTAATCCAGATTACTTAAAGTGGACCTTGCACTGAAAAGCAAGGTCCACTTATGTTATCAGGGCTCCTCCCTCATTTCACACATTGCCAGAAAGGGGTGTGAGGTCACGGTGTGAAAGTCAAATATAAGGAAAGTATATATTCTAACTTTTCTCCACTAGTTCATTTTTAACTTTCAAACTTTAAACGAAAAAATTGAGTTTGATAAAGAACTTAAACAATTACAATGTTTTATTTTACAATCATGTTTTCACCATTATGCAACCTGCAGGTGCTGAATGTCATTTTTCAAAGTAAGTTTCCCGATGGAACAACAGCTGTGCAACCATAGGTGTGCACACAGGGTGTGCCAGGTGTGCCCAGGCACACCCTAATCACCCTGTGCAGCACAGATTCCCCCTACTGCCCTGGCTCCCCTCACCCCACAGCTCTTCTGGCTTCCCTCCTCTCCTCTCCAGCCGGCTGTTGCTGTGGGGATGTTTTAGGATGAGTGGGGAAAGGGGCCGGTAAATATATAATTTTTCAGCCCCCTCCCTTTCTGAATGAACATTGTGAGTGATCGGTAGTGTGTGTTTGAGCTTTGGTGTGCACACCCTAATGCATTAGGCTGCGCACAAATATGTCTGCAACATATTTTGGCACAGTTGTTAGTTCTATTATTATTATTATTATATACAGCATGTAACAGGGTGACAATGCAGGAACACAGTTGGGAGACAGGGACAGTGAGTTGTCTGAGGAACCTATTGCCAGGGGTGCGCCAATGCTTATCCAAATACTTACCTTAGAACTTTTGAGGGTGCTCTGGTGGTGTAATGAAGATACCAATTAGACTAATGTATAATGTGACAGCTCACAGTGCCAGATTACCAAACAGGTAGAGTAGGCACATGCCTATGGGCCCTGTGACAATGGATCAAAATTAATATTGATTTGATTTTAAAAGAAAAAAAGATATAAAAAATAAACAACTCAACTATTGTGCAACCTACTGTACATACGTATACCGTACAGTAGTGATGGTCATCTACTATTTGAAAATTCAATGAACATTCTTAAAACAAAAAAAATGCATGAACATGTCACCTATCGAAACCCTTGTCATTTCTTGTTTTCTATGAATGTGGATAGTCTAAAAGGATACATGTAGTAACTAGAATGAGGAGAATGGAGGAGTCAAGGTGTATAGACAGAGTTGGGTGAAGGATTTGGGACAAGCAAAAGTTTGGCCAGAACATCGCCTGTTCGTTCATTCAGCAAACACCAGAATTTGCAGGGCGTTCGGCAGGTGTTCACCCAACCGAACGTCCTGCAATGCCCCATGCTGCACATTGTATTCCCAATCAAAAAGCTTTGCCCAATCAAGGAGCAGTGAATAGCTAGTTGTTGAGGAGTGGGGATGGGAAGCCAGCCAGGGTGTCCTTAACAACTGATGAGTCATCAGCTGTCAACAGGCTTCTCCACTGACAGCTGAATAAAACAAAACATTGCCAGCAATAAAAAAGTAAAAAAAAAAGCGTGGCTTCCCCCAAAAATCCCTACCAGACCCTTATCTGAGTATGCAGCCTGGCAGGCCAGGAAAGGGGGGACCATCATGAACCATACCAGGCCACTTGCCCTCAACATGGGGGGATGCTCTGCCGCCCCCCCCCACCCCAAAGCACCTTGTCCCCGTGCTGATGGGGACAGGGGTCTCTTCCCGACAACCCTGGGCGGTGGTTGAGAGGGTCTGAATGTGGGAGGCTTATCGAAATCTGGAAGCTCCTTTTAAAAAGGGGGCCCCCAGATCCTGGCCCCTCCTCTATGTGAATGAGTATAGGGTACATAGTACCCCTACCCATTCACTAAAAAAGTGTAATAAGGTAATAAAAACACAGAGACAGTTTATGAAAATTCTCTATTTAACCACTTGCCGACCGCCACCGTATATAGCATATACCGGTACGTCACTAGCCTGGGAGCGAATAGGGGGCGAGCGCGCGCTCCCGCCCCCGCTCGTACCCGAAGAAGCTGGCGCCTGTGACCGGCGGACCCGATGTCCGCCAGTCACTCGCGATCATTGGGTAGAGAGGGAGAAAGGCAGGCGGCTGATGTAAACAAAGCCGCCTGTCATTCTCCCCTGTGTAAAAGCACAGATCACTCGGTCCTGCTATGTAGGACCATTGATCTGTGCTGTTACACACAAAGCCACATCCAATCACAGTAAGAAACACACTCCTAGGGACACACTTAACCCCTCCTTCTCCAATAAAGTTAACCCCTTCACTCCCAGTGTCATTTTTACAGTAACAGTGCATATGTATAGCACTGATTACTACAGTAATGTCACTGGTACCCCCAAAAGTGTCAAAAATGTCAGTCAAGGGTCCGATCTGTCCGCCGCAGTGTCACAGTACCACAAAAAAATTGCAGATCGCCGCCATTACTCGTTAAATAAAAAAACAATAAAAATGACAAAAATCTTTCCCTTAGTTAGTAAACGCAATAACTTTTGCGCAAACCAATCAAAATATGCTTTTTGCGATTTTTTTTTTTTTACCAAACATATGTAGCAGAATACAAATTGGCCTAAAATGTTAAATAATTTAGATTTTTACATTTTTTGGGGGGGGGCTCATTTTTGTTTTTATAGCGCATGATCAAAAAATTGCACAGGTGATCAAATACCACCAAAAGAAAGCTCTGTTTGTGGGGAAAAAAAGGACGTCAATTTCATTTGGGTCACACGACCGCGCAATTGTCCGTTAAAGTCACGCAGTGCCGAATCGCAAAATAGGCCCTGGTCAGGAAGGGGGTAAAATCTTCCGGGGCTTAAGTGGTTAAAAAAAAAAAAAAAATGTCCCCTGATGTAGATCCATTGTCAATCACGACACCCGCCACCACCGCCAACCCAAACAAGAAACTGCTCCGCCGTCATGCCTTAAACTACCACACAGACTGAGTGTCTGATATAACGAAGGCAACACTTTATTCCCAGAGAAGTTGGATTTCTGACAATAGCAGGGAGATGACCTTACCCATTACAGGAGAGGAGCGAATGGTGCTGGGTGTGCATTTTATCCTGATTCCCAGTTTGCCTTTTGTAAATTACCTATTTAATCATGTGCATCCTCGAGCAAGAAGATGGAGGACCTGCTTGGCTATGTTCAATAGAAACATGCACAATACTGTCTGTGCCCTTGCCAGAAATATCATCCACCTGACAACGTACTATAGCCTCCTACATCAACGACAACATTAGCAACTGATGTCATTCACCTTCAGCCATTGCTTTGTGATCTATATGTCATGCTGGCAGCCCCCCTTCCTCCACACCACAGCAAAGGACAAAACAAACGCATTTTTATCAACTTTTAAATTAGCGCAGATGTTTTCTACAATATGCATCTTTTTCACATGAGGCTACAAGGCTTGAAATGCTAAATATTTAATTAATAGTTTTCACTTTGTAGATTAAAACGAATTTAACAATATCAGAGCAATTACATTTCTGGTGAATGGAGCTTTTAACAGAGAAGTATTGACGAAAACGAATATTTGAAAATAGATAGGTTTGACTATTTTTTTTGGATTATTGTATTTACATGGTTATCATCTGATGTTTGTTTGTAGCCTCAATAAAGAGGTAGAAACCCCCGAGTACTGTTTGTATCTATAGGTAAGCCTATAACAAGGCTTACCTATAGCTACTGTAAAAATCTCCTAAACTTGCACTGTTTAGGAGATATTTACATTGAATACAGCTGATAATGTCATTGGCGCATGCACTCTGAAGAAACGGCTGCCCCTGCCGTTTCTTCAGAGCCCTATGCCATGATCGGCAGGTCCCCCGCGCATGTGCGAGAGTGATGTCATGTGGCTCCGGCCAGTAGCACAGTCTGCAGGCCTGGAAGGAAGACGGGTGTAGATGGATGTGGCCTACAAAGGGGACGACGCAGGCTTTGTTTGTAGGTAAGTGTCACATAATGTGCTAGTATGTGTTGCATACTAGTACATTATGTATTTACTTTGCAGGCTTTACTTCCTCTTTAAAGCTGAAACTCAGGTATACAGAAAGCATACAAATGAATGCAGCTTTGCATTCATTAATATTTTTTAAATGCAAGCATGAATCTGACTGGGAAAAGGAGAAGCAGCACACAGAGCCAGTTGTGCTGTAGTACTCACGCTCTAACTAGAATCATGCTGAGAGGAGGAGAGAGTAGAGTGACAGAGAGATGAGTCCATCAATGTGTTGCTTCTTCTTCGACCTATCTTTATTTTTTAACTGCAGTAGAAAAATATCTGTTAGCTTGTCCTATCAAGTATGACTTGTGTGTGGCAGGGCTGTGTGAATCTCAGAGTCCAGCTTTAAAACCTGCCTATCCAACAAAAATCAAGACAAAATAAGAAAAGCTTAAAGCCTAAACCATTACTGCACCTAAAGTACCTAAAGTAATAATGCCCAAGTTGTATGTAAGTTTTCCTGTCTTATTTACTCCTCCGCATCTTATTGGAAATGTTGCTGCACTTTTTTTCCTATAGTGTAACTAAAGGCAACACATCCCTAGTCCCCAAGTATTGGAAAACATTTCAAATTCCTAAACGATAGGGTAAGGTCGAGAGGATCCATACCCTAGAAGAAACCCTTCTCATTGCTAGGGATCTGGCCAACAAGTTTCATAAAACTTGGAAAGCTTGGTACATGTTCAAATACTCAGACAATAATGATAGGCTTACCACGGGCTGAGAGATTCTCTGACAGTGCTGAGCTTCCGTAATACTCCTTTCTGTTTGATACCTATACCAATTTATTTATTCAATGGTGATTATGGCGATCTGTTACCGGATTCTTTCTCTTTTCTCTTTGTATTTCATTCTTTCATTGAAAATATATTTTCATTGCAAACTAGAGGAACTATGATTGTATACTACATAATTATTTCATTACTACCTATTAAACTCTCAGAGAAGAGCCTTCACGTGTAAAGTCCTCTTGATTCACCTTTTTTTTTAGTTTGTCCATGCTAGTTCAATGGACACCTTTGAAGACGACCCATTCTTAAAACGTATGATATACAGTGTAGACAAGCTTCACGTCCAGCTATGGCTCGGGGTGGTTGAATATAGATGCTGTTCAAAGTTACACACAAGATATCAAGATTTGTTTTTCTATTTCCTTAATAAAAATGTATTGAGAGAAAATAAAAATGGGTGGGGGTTCTTTTTGACCTGTTTGTCTCATTAGGGGGATATCCCTTCACTTCCTATCCCACAGCCAAAACAGGAAGTGAGGGGAAAAACCTTAAAAAAGATAACACCCACACAACAGCCTAGTCCCTGTGCATCGGTAGGACCGAACTGGATGGGTTAGGTATGCTGCCATGGATAGGTACCAAGAAAAGAAAATTATGGTATGCATGATACAATTTTCTGTTTTCCTGGTGCTCTATGGCAGCATACATGTGTTACATCCAAAACTAGCTATCAGGGTGGAAAGCTTCAGCAAATTCCATCATATGAAAGTGAGCAAGCTACTGGCTTCCTGCCAAATACAGATGTAGTGAGGAATACTAAGCCCATCGGTAGTGCTGAATAAATGTGCCAAAATGGACCCGGATTGGCTCCCCTGCCTTATAGTCCGGCCATATAGCGGGACCCTAGAATTAACTTTAGGAACCGCAAGGTGATTGTGCGCTGGAGCCTTCTACCATTGTTGGTTTCTAAGAAGCTAGGTATAGCTACTTTGGCTAGCTAATGACTATTTGCAAGTGTGCCATCATTGATCTGGATGTATTGAAGGAGTACTTCACCCAAGTCGTACAAAGCAATCTCACTAGAGGATAGGCAAACAAACGCTCACAGGCTCTTGATGCCATGACAACAGCACTGCTGTAAACTTTCTGCAGCTTGAAGAGCTTCCCCATTATTTCTTATACCAGAAGCTGGCTTCGGATAAGGGCAAATGTCTGCCTGGTAGAAAAACAATTGAGCATCATCCGTGATACCCTCCCCATCTGCATCAAAATGCAAATTCCCAGGACAGGCCCCCAGATCGCACCCCCTCAAGGAGACATGCCCCCCAAAGCCTGCCCAAAAAATGACAGCGCAGATGGAAAAAGGACAACAGACAACACCCAAATGCTTCCGCAGCAAGTGCGTTAATTAGGCTACAATCATCCCAAGCCCCTGGTAGAACACAGCGAAAGTGAAGATAAAAGCCTAGGTATTAATTAGCCTTGCCAATCTGAGAAACTGTAGTCTGGAGCCAAAAGCTCAGGATACACTCATAGATTTAGAAGAGTGCATCAAGTCAGGACTGGATGGAACCTGAACCCTAGACCGTAGAGTTGGTTGATGGTCAAGTCAACTTGACATGATGGAGCAAGGAAATGGAGCATCAGTACAGGATTCATCTTGAAATACAAGAGGAAAGTAAAGGTTGAGAGATAAACTTTCCAACATAATCACATTGAACCAAGAGATGGAAACTACCTTTGGGTGAACTTGAATCAGATCAAATAACTGATTAAGAATGTCCTTTTTGAGGAGACAGATACTAACCAGAGCAAGATGGAGAACTGGGTTCTAACAACCTTGTCTTATGTTAAAGCCGTAAAAGGTTCCATGCCACACAAGGCCACCAGTCTTGAACAGTCACCTCTCCAAGTGCAGGCTCCGGGTGAACTACTTAGGATCCCACAAAGTCACATGGACAGTAATATTAAGAGCCAAATGCTGACCTAGGCCCAGCTGCAGGGGAGGACTTGTCAATAAATTTTGGGAGAAAGTCCTGAGACTTACCCCAAGATAAGCAATCACCACATGTCCAGCAGTAGATTTAACATTAAGAAGTAGACCTCCTTGCTTAGCTTCAGGATATTCCTAGACTCCATGATGCCCGGTTTCAAAATTTGAGCTTCAATAATCAAGCTGTCAAAGGCAGCGTGAAGCTTCATGGCAAAACACATTCCATGGGAACAGATGATCCTGATCCAGTAGATCCCTTGGAGCAACTGTCTGGAACCCCTTTTAGGTTGGCGTACCACATCTGCCTGGATCAGCCTTGAACGCCGGAATGCTTTCCATTCCAAACATGTGAGACAAACGAGGGAAGAAAGTACTGAAAGTCACAGGAGTATGCTACTAGAGGACCACTGAACCTGAGCCAAAATTGCCTAGCCTTTAGTTTGACCTCAGGGGCTCAGTAGTCAACCTCTGAAGTTGCCTACCTGGGACACACACTCCTTGGAATAGCTCCAGTGGTAAAAATCAGTCTCACAGGTTTAGGCACTGCTGTCAGATGCAGTCTGCCTGCCAAGATGTATACCTGGAATGCTCATGCCAGGCAAGGCCAGAGCCTGACGTTTTGCCAAGGACACCAATCTAGCCTTTTGCTACTGAAGTATGCCACCTTTATGGCATTGTCTGCTTGGATCCAGATTATATAAGACAGCCCAGAACTTCTGAATGTTAACTTGGAAAACAAGATGCCAAATACAACCAAGCCCCTTGATATCAAGGTTGTCTAGGTCTCTTCCCCAGAATGATCCACTGTCTGAGGTGTCTTTCAATGGGGATTCCTTAAAAAAGAAAGAGAAGAATTCCTTGCACGAAAGCAAGACCACTGAGCCTCAGCAATAGGGAAATCACCTGACTAAAGGCTGAGTCAACTTGTCCCTCAAATAACAGAAGCCTGTAAAAGCCTTGGGTGAAATCAGGCAAAAGGATTTGACTCACACGAGGCTACCCTCAGTTCTAGCCCTCTCATACAAAAGTGGAGATCCAGATCTCTCCTGGTACAGAAAGCTTAAATCTGAGTCTGTATGAAGTGAACCTATCCAAATTACTGTAATATCTGAAGGACCATGTCACGTTGCTCGATAGAGCCTGCACCAATTATTCCCCATCTAAGGATGAAAATATTTCAAAAAGGCAATGAGGCTAGTACTGGGTCCAGCGTCCTAATACATGAGGTGCTGATCAATAGACAAGGGGCAGGATCCTAGAATGGTACTGCATGGGTCCAAAAGCAAGACACAGAAATTGCTTAAAGGATGAGAATGGAAATGGGCCCAGGCCCACCCCGGGACCCAGCCCCAACCCACTGTCAAGGTCTTATCTTGCCCTCATGTTGGCAGCCATCTTAGCCATGTGCAGACTGCTGCCTCTTATAAACTCTAATTGCATCATTACTTGCCTGCTGCCTGGGTGTCGCACAGTGATGATGTTGCACACCTGACTATATCAATTACCTGATGGGTTGCAGTCCTTGCCCTTGCGTTTGTGCTTCAAGGTGCATCTCTGCTAGCAGTCTTCTGTTCTTTGTGTTCCTCCGTGTATGACCTGGCTTGGCTGATGACTCTCTTGGCTCTCGACCTATGCATTGGCAGACAACCCGGCATTGGCAGACGACTTGGCATCGGCAGACTACCCGCTTCTGACTCAACCCCAGCTTGGATTTCTACCCCCTTCTGAACTGGACCCCGGCTTATTTCCGATCTCGCTTCCTCACTCTTGCTGTGCATTTATTGTTGTTTGCTCCAATAAACTGCTTTATTTTACCTGCATCGCCGTGTGGTCTGGTTTCCTGGCACCCTGAAAGTACGCAAGTGCCATGAATCCTGATGATGCAGGTACTCCCACGCTCCCCATGCTGGTTACCAGGCTCGATCAACAAGATCACCTTTTGGGTCAGTTTGCTCAGGCCTTACAGATGTTGCTTGCACATACAGCAAACCTTGCTCCTGGTGCTGCTAGACTGGTGATTCCTCCTGTTGTTGCTCCTGCTGCTGCTCCTGCAGTTGCACCTGGAGTCGCTGTTACCAGAGGGATGACTGGTTCAGCCCCCTTCTGCAGCACTATGGGGGTGAACAATGTTGTGGCTTCCTAATCCAAGTGGGCTTTTTTTATGAGATGGTTATCCAGGCATTTCCTTCTGATAGGCCCAAGGTGGGCTTCCTGATCTCATTGCTCTCGGAGAAGGCCTTGGCCTAGGCAAATCCCTGGGAGAATGATAATCCTGTGATACTCGATTACCCGAGTTCTGCTGCCTCATGTTTTAGGGTATTCGATGTGCCTGCTCGCTCTTCCTCTGCTGGAAAGCAGCTCCTTTCCATTCAACAGGGTATACGAACCGTTGCCGAGTATGCCATTGAATTTCATACCTTGGCAGCAGAGGTAGGCTGGAATAATAAGGCTCTGGTGGCTGTCTTCTCTCATAGTCTCTCAGATATATTGACGGACAAGATTGTGACCAAGAATCTCCCTAACAAGCTCGAGGCTCTCATTTCCTTCCTGATTTTGATTGATACAAGGCTCAGGGAGAGACTATCATTTAAGGAGCGCCTGTGGAGGCCTCCTACCAGGTTGGCTCCTACGTTTTCTTTTCCTCCCATTCCTCCCACGCCTCCTGGAGATGGTGCATCTGGCTTTGAACCCATGCAGCTGGATTTCTCATTTATCTTTCAGAGGCTGAGCGGTCCTATAGGAGGGGGGAGGGCTGGTGCCTGTATTGACGTCTTGGTGGGCATTTCCGGAAATTTTGTCTGACCCGTCTGGGAAACGCTCGCACCTAAGATCCTGTCGGGGGCAGATCTTAGGTGGAATTTCCTCGTCCCAGATTTCCCGTAAAAATAACCGCTAATCAAAGTTGTCCTCTTCTGGGCATTGGGTTCGGTGGTTACTCAGGCGTTGGTAGACTCCGGTGCTGGCAGTTGTTTTATTGACAGTAAGTTTGCTGCTGTGAATTCCATACCCTTGCAGCCTTGTGATCCTCCGCTGGTTATCAAGGCAATCGATGGCAGACCCCAGCAATCGGCACCGGTTAGCCACGAGACTGTTCCAGTTTATATGGCTCACCCCCATGGTTCACACTGAGTCAACCTGTTTCCAGGTTATTTCATCCCCGCACTACCCTGTTGTTTTGGGGTACTCTTGGCTTCAGAAACACAATCTGACCTTTGATTGACTGTCGGTCGAGATCCTGTCCTGGTCTCCACAGTGTGGCGCTATTTGTATCCATGAACCTGTTAAGGTACTTTGTACCTCCTCGGATTCAGTGTTGCCTACTGAATATCGTGAGTATCAAGATGTTTTTGACGAGGAGCGCACTGGTGCTCTTCCTCCTCATGTTCCATACAATTGTGCTAAAGACTTGCAACCTGGTGTCATTCCCCCTCATGGCAGGGTTTATCCTATTTCGGTTGCGGAAAATAAGGCCATGGAGGAGTGCGTTGCGGAGGTGCTTGCCCGGGGGCACATTCGCAAGTCCACTTCTCCAGCGGGTGCCGTTTTTTTCTTCTTAAAGAAAAAGGGGGTCAGTTGAGACCTTGCATTGATTATAGGGGCCTCAATCGCATTATGATCAAGAATGCATACCCGATTTAATTGATTACTAAATTGTTTGACTGCCTCAAGAGAGCAATGGTCTTTACAAAGCTTGACCTAAGACCGCATATAACCTTGTAAGGATCAAGGAGGGGGAGAATCGGACATTCCGAATCTCTGTTTATGCCCTTTGGCTTGTGCAATGCACCCGCTGTCATCCAGGAGTTCATCAATGATGTCTTTCGTGATATGTTGCAGCATCGTGTGGTAGTTTATTTGGAAGACATCTTGATTTACTCAGACTCTATTGAATCACACTACCTGAATGTCAGACAGGTGCTGCAACGGTTATGTGAGAATGGGCTTTTCTTTATGCTTGAGAAATGTGAATTCCACCTGTCTCAGGTTGCCTTCTTGGGCTACATCATTTCTGCTGAAGGGTTCTCCATGGACCCTCAGAAGGTTTCGGCTGTTTTACAATAGCCTAGCCCCAATGGTCTCAGTTCCATTCAGCATTTCCTTGGGTTTGCCAACTACTATCGGAAATTTATCAGGAGATTTTCCTCTTTGGCCAAACCTATCTGACCAAGAAGGGCAGCGATTCCCACAATTGGATGCCTGCTGCCATCCAAGCTTTCGAGGCTCTCATGTCTGCTTTTGCTTCAGCTCCTATTGTGTCTCATCCCAATCCTGGTTTCCCTTTGTCCTAGAGGTGGATGCGTCTGAGATGAGAGTAGGCGCTCTCCTGTCTTAGCGTCGGACACCTGACGGACCCTTACTTCCTAGTGGATTCTACTCAAAGAAGCTGTCTCCAGCGGAATGTGATTACAAGATTGAAGACAGAGAGCTCTTGGCCATTATCCTGGCTCTCAAGGAATGGAGACACTTGCTCGAAGGTTCTGTGGTTGTGGTTCCAGTTCTCATTCTCACCGACCATAAGAGTCTGATGTATCTCTCGGAGGCCAAGAGGCTCACACCCCTTCAGGCCAGATGAGCCTTATTCTTGTCTCGTTTTAACAATGTGGCCTCCTATTTGCCCAGCTCCAAGAATATTAAGGCTGATGCCTTGTTTCGCCAGTATTCTGAGTTGTCCAGGGAGGACTCCGTGCCGACACTGGTCATACCTTCAGCTCGTATCCTGGCTGCCATCTGCACCAACTTAACCTCTCCTCTTGAGGAACCGATCTTGGCTGCTCAACCTGATGCTCCCACAGAGAGACCTGCTGACAAATGTTTTGTACCTGAGCGGTTGCGCATCAGGCTGTTGCGCATGTACCACAATTCCAAGACTGCCGATCATCCTGGTAAGAACCATATGTCCTGGGCTATTTCCCGTCTGTTCTGGTGGCCATCTCTCTGCACTGATTATGTGGCTGCTTGTTCTGTCTGTGACCAGAACAAATCTCCTCTTCACTTTCCCTTGGGCCTACTGCATCCCATTTCCAATGGGAAGCGTCCCTGGACTCACCTGGCCAAGGATTTTATTGTGGAACTTCCCACGTCTCGAGGTTACATGGTTATCCTTATGGCTGTCGATCGGTTCTCCAAAATGTGCCACTGTGTTTCGTTTAAGAGGCTGGCTACTGCTTAGGAGCTTGCGCCGGTGTTTGCCAGGAAGACCTTCCATTTACACAGGTTGCTTAAGGAGATTGTCTCGGACCGTGGGAGCCAGTTTGTTTTTAGGTTTTGGCACGCCTTTTGCTCCCAGTTGGGTATTCGACTCTCCTTCTCCTCGGCCTACCATCCGCAGTCCAATAATGCTGCTGAGCGTTCCAACCAAGCTCTGGTGCAATTTCTCCACTGCTAAAGCTCTGACCATTAGGACAATTGGGTTGCTCTGTACCCAGAGGCAGAGTTTGCCAGGAACTCTGCCATCCACTGGTCTTTCTGAATGTTTCCATTCATGGCCAATTATGGGTTCCAACCCGCAGTGTTGCCGGAGTTGTTCTCGCCACAGGACATTCCGGCTGTGGAGGATCTTCTTCGTGCCCTCCATTCCTCTTGGTGCAGATTCAAGCGTCCTTCCAGGTCTCTGCACAGCGTCAGAAGCTCCAGGAAGACCGGAGACATTTATCTGCTCCTTCGTACCAGGTCGGGGAGAGGGTGTGGTTGTCGACCATTAATCTCAACCTCAGGGTGATGCAATCACTATACTTCACTTCCTTGCCCTCGTCCCATTTCTGTGGGCAATCATGAGGATTGAGGTTAGCAGCATCTTGGATTCTTATCTTTTCTGAGGTCAGGTTCAATACCTGGTGCACTGGAAGGGTTATGGTCCTGAGGAGCGCTCCTGGGTTCCCTCTGATGATGTTCATGCTCCCACCCTTCTCTGCGCTTTCCATGCTCTTTTCTCAGAAACAGTTTTTTGCTCCAGAGAGGAGGGGCAGTTGAGGGGAGGGTACTGTCAAGGTCTTACCTTGCCCTCCTGTTGACAGCCATCTTGGACATGTGCAGACTTCTGCCTCTTATAAACCCTGATTGCATCATCATTTGCCTGCTGCCTGGGTGTTACACAGTGATGTTGCACACCTAAATATATCAATCACCTGATGGGTTGTAGTCCTTGTCCTTGTGTCTGTGCTTCAAGGTGCATTTCTGCTAGCAGTCTTCTGTTCTCTGTGTTCCTCCGTGTATGACCTGGCTTGGCTGATTACTCTCCTGGCTCTCGACCCTGCATCGGCAGACTATTCACTTCTGGACTCGACCCTGGCTTGGATGACTACCCACTTCAGGACTGGACCTCGGCTTGTTTCTGATCTCACTTCCTCACTCTTGCTGTGCGTTTATTGTTGTTTGCTCCAATAAACTGCTTTATTTTAACTGCATCTTCATGTGGTCTGGTTTCCTGGCACCCTGACACCCAAACAACCACCCAACCCCACCATGAAGTCGACACCGCCAATCACAGGCAGCGAGACACCCTCCCCAGCCCGCACAGCTGCAGAACAGGAAATGCCCCACCACCCACGATCAGCGGTGCTGGCCCCCTGGTGGGACCGGGCGGGCCAGGACCAGGACTCTGAACACACCCCCCAGAACATTTATTTGGGAACATTAATTATCTTTGATGCCCACCAAGCCAGAAAGTGTCCCAGGCGAAGAGAGGCAATGCAAATTTTCTATTGAACCAGCCCCTTAAAGCTTCAAGATGCATACCAGATAATGTCCCCATGGGCTCTTGGATAGTAAACGGTTTGCCACCACAATTGAGGCAGAAGCACCTTGACCCAGAGAACCTTCAGGGGATATGCAGAGACCACAAATTAAGAAAAGACGCTTCTTAACAAGTAGAAGGAGAAAAAGACCTTTGGGAAGAATTCGAGCCGAGACTGCGAGCCAGGCCTTCTCTTCAACATCAGTGCCTGATCTCACAAATGCAGTTCTGGTAGAATGGTCAAAAGTTCCCACAGACACACTCCTAAACCTTGTAGACAGCTTTCCCAGAAGAGTTGAAGCTGTTATAGTTGCAAAGAGTGGCCTAAATCAATATTGAACCTGGTGGACTAAGACTGGGATGCCATTAAAGTTCATGTGCATGTAAAGGCAGGCGTCCCAATGCTTTTTTTGTAATATAGTGTGTTATAGTGATATTTTTATAATACAAAAAGCATTAAATAAGAAAGCATTCCTAAAACAATGTCAGATCTAAACCAAAACCTGAAAAAGGAACTTCACTCCTCCTACTCCCCTTCCTATCCACTTTACTTTTTTCCCTAAGTAATCCACAAAAAAACATCTTTACATACCAGCAATCCAGCCATGTTCTTCTATGATGTTATCAGGGGGCTGGATGTTTCATCTGGATTGTTGCTGCTGGCTTCCTGATGATGGACATATCTTGTGCCATTCCATCAGGATCCAGCTGCAAGCACCCAGAAGACAAAGCTGCCCCCCCCCCAGATGATACAGCATGAGCAGGCCACCTGGGATGCGTGGCGTGGTTTCCCAGGGGGCTGTGGGCAAGAGAAAAGTTTTTCAGGATCAGAATCCAGGAGGTGGGGGAAAAAATCCCCCAAGAATAGTAGAAAAAAAATAAAAAAAGTAAAATGTTTTGATTTTGAGAAGAGAGGGGGGTTGGCATAAGATGGCAGACGGTGACTTGGGATGGTTAAGGCCCACTTTAAGGAAGGAAAGGTTTTTGGTCAGAGTGCAAGAATTAACATCTATTAACAGCACACAAATTATTCAAAATGAGCATTTACAAATCTTCTATGAACCCAATACACTATGGCACCAAGAAGCCACCACCATACAGTAGGCAGATGTAGCCAACGACCAGGGTTGGCAGGTATTTCTTTTTCAACCACCAAAACAAAGAGGGAAGACCATTTGATATTTGATACTCTAAATACCCCAGGAAATTTTGTCCTCCAATAGTGTTAGAAAACAATAGACATGCTTAATGCTTCACCCTACAATCAATGACCATTTGCTGTGCATTAAGCCTGCATCAATGCAATTGAATATTGCAGTGTGACAGATTACCAGCCATTTCTATGTAGGATATCTATTCAAACAGTGTAAAAAAAAGGAGAGAATATCAGATTGCTAGACAGAAACATTTCAAAATCATTACAGTGTCCGTCAGCCATCTATAGCTTTTCAAAGTTCTGTATTCACTCTGAGGGTAGCCACATAGCCCCTTGCTGTTATGGCTTTGTTTTCCTGTAACAATGAGGTGTGATTAGCGTACATTAAAGCGTTTACTAGACAGCCTGCCATGCATTGTAGAACAAATGTGTTTATCTTTCTGCCTTCCTCACATATCACTCTCATTTCCATACACCGCAGCACTTCAAGGGATTTGTCATTATTTGTTATGTATGTTGCAGATCCATGTAATTCATTTATGTCTGGACTTGCAGGGATGATCCTGCTACAGCACATGGCAATAATAGATAATCATGAACAGCTTCTAATTTTTATAGACAGTTTTGAATTTTATAGATTTAAAGCCTTCTTGATGTATTTTTGTTATTTTCAGTAAATACTGTATATTTGAACATTAGCTCTTAAAACAAAAAATTAATAAGATGTAATAATCAACTCTTTTCAAAATGCATTCCTGGGGGAATTTAATGTTTACTGGTCTTACAAGACAATGTATAAGAGGCTAGTAAAGTTCTTAAAGCTGAGCTCTGGGGCTTCACACGCGCTGCAAGGGTTAAATGATATAAAGGAGGGACAGAAGAAGCAATTAGACCTTCAGTAAGCTCCCTTATAATGCAGGACCGCTGGTTCTGCATTGTATGTGATGACGTCTGTGTGACTGCAACCAGTGGAGCGGCAGAGAACTGGTCTCAGAGAACAGGGATAAGGTAAGTACAATTACTTTTTATGTGCATCCTAGACAAAAAAGGCATTTATTTCTTAAAATGCTAGGTAAACTCCACTGCAAGGAAAATGTTTACACATAGCTTAGCTTTGAATTATATCTCTAGCTACCTAATTTTTATCAGCTTAACTTCTTTTTGTTTAGCTACAGAATATTAAAGGATAAGTCCAGGCACATTCTAAACCTAATCTAACCCTGTACTTACCTTTTCTGCAGCCGATCTTGTCCGGCTGTACAGACCTCACCGATGGGCATCTAGAAGAATGGTCAAACATTCCCAAAGACACACTCCTTGGGGACATATGAATTTCTTACTTGATTGAATTTATGCACTCTAAATTGAAAGCGCAACACGTTTTTCATTATTATCAATATGTATAATGTACATGTGAACATTTTGTGAGTGCAGCTGTCATTAAGAAATTATTATTTTTTTACTATTTTGTGACACTTTTTGCGCAACTTATTTTTTGATTTAGAAATACAAAATAACCATCAATCGTCTTCGGTCTGGAGCTCCATGCAAGGTTTCGCCTCATAGGGTAAGGATGATCATGAGAAAAGTGAGGGATCAACCCAGAACTACACGGGAGGAGCTTATGAATGCTCTCAAGGCAGTTGGGACCACAGTCACCAAACAAGTCATTGGTAACACAATACGCCGACATGGATTGAAATTCTGCAGCGCACGCAAGGTTCCCCTCCTCAAGAATCCACATGTGCAGGCCCACCTGAAATCTGCCAATGAACATCTAAATGATTAAGAGAAGGATTGAGAGGAAGTGCGGTGGTCAGATGAGACCAAAATTTAGCTCTTTGGCTTTATGTGACTCACCATGTTTTGGAGGAAGAAAAATGCTGATTATGACTAGAGATGTATAGAACTGTTCGCCGGCGAACAGTTCCCGGCAAACTTAGCATGTTCGCGTTCGCCGCTGCCGGCGAACATATGCAATGTTCGGTCCGCCCCCCATAAGACATCATTGAGGCAAACTTTGACCCTGAACTTTACAGTCAGCAGACACATTTCCAGCCAATCAGCATACCTCCCTCCCACACCCTCCCACCTCCTATAAATAAGCAAGGGCAGCATCCATCTTAGATCATTCTGAAGCAGTGTGTGTAGTGAGAGTAGGGAGAGAGCTGCTGCTGCTGCTGCTGCTGTTAAGCTAGGGACAGTTAGTCAGTGTTCCTGGTCTTGCAGTGTTCTTGGTCCACTACTGCTGTAATATCAGCACCCCAAAAAGCCCTTCTAAGGGCTGGTATTTGTGTTTTTTTTTTTTTTTTAATATATATATATATATATATATATACCTAGCGTCCCCAAAAGCCCTTTTAAGGGCTGGTAATTGAGTTGTTTCTTCATATATATATATATCTATATCTATCTAGTGTCCCCAAAAGCCCTTTTAAGGGCTGGTAATTGAGTTGTTTCTTCATATATATATATATATCTATATCTATCTAGTGTCCCCAAAAGCCCTTTTAAGGGCTGGTAATTGAGGATTTTTTTATTTATATATATATACATATATATATATATATAGTGTCCCCAAAAGCCCTTTTAAGGGCTGGTAAGGTAATAGATTTTTTTCTTTATATATATATCTATATATATCTATTGTACACTGCAGTTGCCTGCCCGCTGTGTGTGAGAGGCCACAGACCTACCACAGACTGTACTGTGTGCACACCACACTCATTTCGGGTGGCACAGGCACAGTACCTGGCATTTTAAAAAATATTTTTTTTTTCCTCTGTCATAATTGCAGTGAGTGCTGTGTCAGGTCCACAGAGTGCACTGTACCCACTGCAGTGCACTGCCCACCACTGATATATATACGGTGGCACAGCATCTTGTTGCAATAAATTGAAAAAAAAAATATTTTTTATTATTGCAGTTGCCTGGGCTGCCAGTTACTGTCAGGTCCACAGAGTGTACTGTGCCCACTGCAGTGCCACTGTGTGCCCACCCACCACTGATATATAAGGTGGCACAGCAGCTTGCAAAGTAAAAAAAAATATATATATTTTTTAATTGCAGTTGCCTGGGTGCCAGTGACTGCTGTCAGGTCCACAGAGAGTGTACTGTGCCACTGCTCACCCACCACTGATATATAAGGTGGCACAGCAGCTTGCAAAGTAAAATAAAATATATTTTTTTAAAATTGCAGTTGCCTGGGTGCCAGTGACTGCTGTCAGGTCCACAGAGAGTGTACTGTGCCACTGCCCACCCACCACTGATATATAAGGTGGCACAGCAGCTTGCAAAGTAAAATAAAATATATATTTTTTAAAATTGCAGTTGCCTGGGTGCCAGTGACTGCTGTCAGGTCCACAGAGAGTGTACTGTGCCACTGCCCACCCACCACTGATATATAAGGTGGCACAGCAGCTTGCAAAGTAAAATAAAATATATTTTTTAAAATTGCAGTTGCCTGGGTGCCAGTGACTGCTGTCAGGTCCACAGAGAGTGTACTGTGCCACTGCCCACCCACCACTGATATATAAGGTGGCACAGCAGCTTGCAAAGTAAAATAAAATATATATTTTTTAAAATTGCAGTTGCCTGGGTGCCAGTGACTGCTGTCAGGTCCACAGAGAGTGTACTGTGCCACTGCCCACCCACCACTGATATATAAGGTGGCACAGCAGCTTGCCAAGTAAAAAAAATAAATATATTTTTTAATTGCAGTTGCCTGAGTGCCAGTGACTGTCAGGTCCACAGAGTGTACTGTACCCACTGCCCAACACTCCTATAGGGTGGCACAGCACCTTGCACTCATAGTACACAACACATTAAAAAAGAAAATGACAGGCAGAGGCAGGCCACCCCGCAAGGGCCGTCGTGGTCGCGGTGCTGTGATTTCCTTAGGCCCTAGAATAATGCCCAGTGTTCAGAGGCCACCACAGACCCTGAACTCAAAAAATTCTGAGGCCATAGTTGACTGGCTTACACAAGACACCCAATCGTCTACAGCTTCCGCTCGGAACCCTAATGCACCATCCTCCTCCAGCTCAGCTTCGGGCACCTCTCAATTTACCACTCGCCAGCCCGCCGGCACCACCACCAACACTAGCACCACAGCCGCTTCACTTGATCCGTCAGAGGAGTTATTTTCACATCAGTTTGAAGAAATAAGTGATGCGCAACTATTAGTGCCAGAGGATGTAGATAACGGGGATATGTCTCAGTCAGGCAGCATTATACACATGGACGTACATTGTGATGATGATGATGTTGTACCTGCTGCTGCTGCCTTTGCTGAGTTGTCAAGTGAAGCGGCTGATGATGACGATGTGTCTGTGGATGTCACCTGGGTGCCTGCTCGAAGAGCAGAAGAAGAGGGGGAAAGTTCAGATGGGGAGACACAGAGGAGGAGGAGACGAGTTGGAAGCAGGGGGAGGAGGTCATCGCAAGGAGCTAGTGGCGCAGTCAGACAGCATGTAGATTCGGCACCCGGGGTCAGCCAGACAGCACGCCAATCAACGCAAGCTGTTGCCACCACCAGAATGCCGTCCTTGCAAAGCTCAGCAGTGTGGCATTTTTTTTTGTGTGTCTGCCTCTGATATCAGCGATGCCATTTGTAACCTGTGCCAAAAGAAACTGAGTCGTGGGAAGTCCAACACCCACCTAGGTACAACTGCTTTGCGAAGGCACATGATCTCACATCACAAACGCCTATGGGATCAACACATGAGTAAAAGCAGCACACAAACTGAAAGCCACCATCCTCCTCCTGGTCCAGCATCTTCAGCCACGTCAACCACTGCTGTCCTCCATGCCCCCTATCAACAACCCGCCCCTCCGCCTCTCACCTTCAGCAGTTCCTGCTCGTCACCTGCCCACAGTCAGGTGTCTGTCAAGGAAATGTTTGAGCGTAAAAAGCCAATCTCGCAGAGTCACCCCCTTGCCCGGCGTCTGACAGCTGGCTTGTCGGAACTCTTAGCCCGCCAGCTTTTACCATACAAGCTGGTGGAGTCTGAGGCCTTCAAAAAATTTGTCGCTATTGGGACACCGCAGTGGAAGGTACCCGGCCGAAATTATTTTTCACAAAAGGCAATCCCCAACCTGTACTCTATTGTGGAAAAGGAAATCATGTCACGTCTGGCACACAGTGTTGGGGCAAGGGTCCATCTGACCACTGATAGCTGGTCTGCAAAGCACGGTCAGGGCAGGTATATAACGTACACTGCGCATTGGGTAAACCTGCTGGCGGCTGCCAAGCATGGAATGCGTGGCTCTGCTGCAGAGGAGTTGGTGACACCGCCACGACTTGCAGGCAGGCCTGCTGCCACCTCCTCTACTCCTCCTACTCCATCCTCTTTGCTAACCTCCTCGGCTGAGTCCTCTTCTGCTGTTGCGTCTTGCTCCACACCAACTGCACCCCCCCAGCTCCCCAGGGGCTATTCCACATGCCGGATACGACAGTGTCACGCTGTCTTGGGGTTGACTTGCCTGAAAGCAGAGAGTCACACCGGACCAGCACTACTGTCCGCCCTGAATGCACAGGTGGATCAGTGGCTGACCCCGCACCAACTGGAGATCGGCAAAGTGGTGTGTGACAACGGGAGCAATTTGTTGGCGGCATTGAATTTGGGCAAGTTGACACATGTGCCGTGCATGGCACATGTGTTGAATCTGATTGTGCAACGTTTTGTGCAGAAGTACCCAGGCTTACAGGACGTCCTCAAGCAGGCCAGGAAGGTGTGTGGCCATTTCAGGCGTTCCTACACGGCCATGGCGCACTTTGCAGATATTCAGCGGCGAAACAACATGCCAGTGAGGCGCTTGATTTGCGACAGCCCGACACGTTGGAATTCAACACTGCTAATGTTCGACCGCCTGCTCCAACAAGAAAAAGCGGTCAACGAGTATTTGTATGACCGGGGTGCTAGGACAGCCTCTGCGGAGCTGGGTATTTTTTTGCCACGCTACTGGACGCTCATGCGCAATGCCTGTAGGCTCATGCGTCCTTTTGAGGAGGTGACAAACCTAGTGAGTCGCACTGAAGGCACCATCAGCGACATCATCCCATATGTTTTTTTCCTGGAGCGTGCCCTGCGAAGAGTGCTGGATCAGGCCGTAGATGAGCGTGAAGAGGAAGAGGAAGAGTTGTGGTCACCATCACCACCACCAGAAACAGCCTTACCATCGATTGCTGGACCTGCGGCAACACTGGAAGAGGAGTGTGAGGAAGAGGAGTCAGAGGAGGAATGTGGCTTTGAGGAGGAGGAACACCAACCACAGCAGGCATCCCAGGGTGCTCGTTGTCACCTATCTGGTACCCGTGGTGTTGTACGTGGCTGGGGGGAAGAACACACCTTCAATGACATCAGTGAGGACGAGGAATTGGACATGAGTAGCTCGGCATCCAACCTTGTGCAAATGGGGTCTTTCATGCTGTCATGCCTGTTGAGAGACCCTCGTATAAAAAGGCTGAAGGAGAACGACCTGTACTGGGTGGCCACGCTACTAGACCCCCGGTATAAGCAGAAAGTCTGTGATATGTTACCCAATTACCGGCAGTCGCAAAGGATGCAGCAGCTACAAAATAAGTTAAAAACTATGCTTTACACAGCGTATAAGGGTGATGTCACAGCACAACGGGAATCCAACAGGGGAAGAGGTGAAAGTAATCCTCCTCCTACCACCACAACCACGCCGGCAAGGACAGGACGCTTTACAGACGTCTTGTTGATGGAGGACATGCGGAGCTTTTTTAGTCCTATGCATCGCAACAGCCCTTCGGGGTCCACCCTCAGAGAACGACTCGACCGACAGGTAGCAGACTACCTTGCCTTAACTGCAGATATCGACACTCTGAGGAGCGATGAACCCCTTGACTACTGGGTGTGCAGGCTTGACCTGTGGCCTGAGCTATCCCAATTTGCCATTGAACTTCTGGCCTGCCCCGCTTCAAGTGTGCTGTCAGAAAGGACCTTCAGCGCAGCAGGAGGTATTGTCACTGAGAAGAGAAGTCGCCTAGGTCAAAAAAGTCTTGATTACCTCACGTTTATTAAGATGAATGAGGCATGGATCCCGAAGGGACTGACAGTGGGGGATGCATTTGACTAAAAAAGGCCTGGTGATGACTGAGATGCCTTGGCCTAAAAATGGTCCACACGCTGCTGTATATAATCATTCTCTGCATGCCGGATGACTTACGTGATGTCTCCGCCACCAACTACGGTTCAAGCCGCAATGTTTTAGTGCACTTTCTGCCTTAAAACCTAAATTTTTCAGGCCGCTGCTACAGCAGCGGCTGCAACAATACCTACTTTTTCATGCATGTGTACATGCCTAATTTTTCTGGCCTCTGGTGCTACACTGTGGCTGCAAAAAAACAAAAAACAAAAAAAAAGGCACATACATGTGTCAATTCCCCTTCGTGATCGTTACCTTGTCGTGGTGAAGGGGCTTGCGTATCACAATGAAGCGATCACCTCTAGGATTGTGTTGGCACACCCCAGATGATAAGGTCGTTGCTTCATTGTGTACAGACCAAAAGCGATCCGCAGGATAATTTTTCATAAAAAAAAACATTCATTTTCTTTCATTCTTTCTGCGGAGCTGGGTATTTTTTGGCCGCGTTACTGAATGCTCATGAACAATGGCTGTAGGCTCATGCGTCCTTTTGCGGAGATGACAACCCTGGTGGTCAGTCGAACCCAAGGCAACATCATCGACCTTATCCCATATGCGTTTTTTCTGGAGCGTGTCCTGCGAAGAGTACTGGATCAGGCTGTAGATGAGCATGAAGAGGAAGAGTTGTGGTCCTCATCACCACCAGAAGCAGCCTTGTCGTTGTCAATTGCTGGACCTGTGGCAACGCAGAGAGAGGAGTCTGAAGAAGAGAAGTCAGAGGAGGAAGGTGGCTTTGAGGAGGTGGAATACCAGCCACAGCAGGCGTCCCAGGGGGCTTGTTCTCACCTTTCGGGGACCCTTGGTGTTGTATGTGGCTGGGTGGAGGAAGAGACCTTCAATGATGTCAGTGAGGACAAGGAACGGGACATGGCTAGCTTGGTATCCAACCTTGTGCAAATTGGGAGTTTGCGGTTGTGCAAATGGACTGACTGACTGTTAAACGGGGAGTTTGGTCTGTCAGAGTTTGGTCTGTCACTGTGAAGCGGGCGACGGGCGTAACCCTTACACTACTTGACCGATAAAACATCATACCTGATCGTATTCACACACTGGATGTTTTAGTGCTGGTTTACACTGCCGCTACCACTAAAGTAGCGTCGCTTCCAGTGCGACTTTGGCGCGACTTAGCGCGACTTTGGCGCGACCTCATCGCGAGGCGACTTTTTATTTGGCCAATCACAATATCATGTTTTGTGACCGTCACCTAATTTCCTTTTCCTGTTTTTTGTTTTACATATTTCCCCATGTGTGCAGTGTTGTCTGTGTCATAGCTCAACTGATAGGCATGTTTGCCTTGGCATATCATATTTCAGCTTGCCAGAAAGAAAAAGACAGCTGGAAAGACACTGCATTAGTTTTCTACTAAAAATCATAAGAAAAATGCTGTTTTTTTTGGGTTGTGGACATACTACAGAGCTGAAACTTGACAGGTACACTTTTTAGACCCCCCAGACACTAAATACAAAAAATGACATGCCTGCCTAAAAAAATGCCCGCTAAATGCCTGCAAGAGAAAAAGCCAGCCGCAGAGAAGCCGTATTCCTGAAAATATAAGAAAAATGCTGTTTTTTAGGGGTTCTGGACATGCTACAGAGCTGAAACTTGACAGGTACACTTTTTAGACCCCCCAGACACTAAATACAAAAAATGACATGCCTGCCTAAAAAAATGCCCGCTAAATGCCTGCAAGAGAAAAAGCCAGCCGCAGAGAAGCCATATTCCTGAAAATATAAGAAAAATGCTGTTTTTTAGGGGTTCTGGACATGCTACAGAGCTGAAACTTGACAGGTACACTTTTTAGACCCCCCAGACACTAAATACAAAAAATGACATGCCTGCCTAAAAAAATGCCCGATAAATGCCTGCAAGAGAAAAAGCCAGCCGCAGAGAAGCCGTATTACTGAAAATATAAGAAAAATGCTGTTTTTTAGGGGTTCTGGACATGCTACAGAGCTGAAAATTGACAGGTACACTTTTTAGACCCCCCAGACACTAAATACAAAAAATGACATGCCTGCCTAAAAAAATGCCCGCTAAATGCCTGCAAGAGAAAAAGCCAGCCGCAGAGAAGCCATATTCCTGAAAATATAAGAAAAATGCTGTTTTTTAGGGGTTCTGGACATGCTACAGAGCTGAAAATTGACAGGTACACTTTTTAGACCCCCCAGACACTAAATACAAAAAATGACATGCCTGCCTAAAAAAATGCCCGATAAATGCCTGCAAGAGAAAAAGCCAGCCGCAGAGAAGCCGTATTACTGAAAATATAATAAAAATGCTGTTTTTTAGGGGTTCTGGACATGCTACAGAGCTGAAACTTGACAGGTACACTTTTTAGACCCCCCAGACACTAAATACAAAAAATGACATGCCTGCCTAAAAAAATGCCCGCTAAATGCCTGCAAGAGAAAAAGCCAGCCGCAGAGAAGCCGTATTCCTGAAAATATAATAAAAATGCTGTTTTTTTAGGGGTTCTGGACATGCTACAGAGCTGAAACTTGACAGGTACACTTTTTAGACCCCCCAGACACTAAATACAAAAAATGACATGCCTGCCTAAAAAAATGCCCGCTAAATGCCTGCAAGAGTAAAAGCCAGCCGCAGAGAAGCCATATTCCTGAAAATATAAGAAAAATGCTGTTTTTTAGGGGTTCTGGACATGCTACAGAGCTGAAAATTGACAGGTACACTTTTTAGACCCCCCAGACACTAAATACAAAAAATGACATGCCTGCCTAAAAAAATGCCCGCTAAATGCCTGCAAGAGAAAAAGCCAGCCGCAGAGAAGCCATATTCCTGAAAATATAAGAAAAATGCTGTTTTTTAGGGGTTCTGGACATGCTACAGAGCTGAAACTTGACAGGTACACTTTTTAGACCCCCCAGACACTAAATACAAAAAATGACATGCCTGCCTAAAAAAATGCCCGCTAAATGCCTGCAAGAGAAAAAGCCAGCCGCAGAGAAGCCATATTCCTGAAAATATAAGAAAAATGCTGCTTTTTAGGGGTTCTGGACATGCTACAGAGCTGAAAATTGACAGGTACACTTTTTAGACCCCCCAGACACTAAATACAAAAAAATGACATGCCTGCCTAAAAAAATGCCCGATAAATGCCTGCAAGAGAAAAAGCCAGCCGCAGAGAAGCCATATTCCTGAAAATATAAGACAAATGCTGTTTTTTAGGGGTTCTGGACATGCTACAGAGCTGAAACTTCACAGGTACACTTTTTAGACCCCCCCAGATGCTAAATCCAAAGAAATTTTTTATTTTTATTTTTTTTAAATTTTTCCAATAATTGGCTCTCTATCAAAAAATTATAATT
This sequence comes from Pelophylax lessonae, assembly GCF_965119305.1. NCBI lineage: Eukaryota > Metazoa > Chordata > Amphibia > Anura > Ranidae > Pelophylax > Pelophylax lessonae. Next base: position 124,672,303 of record NC_138769.1, on the reverse strand, counting down.
TTTAAGAACTTTTTTTTGCGTGATCCCTCTCCGGCATGCCACAGTCCAGGTGTTAGTCCCCTTGAAACAACTTTTCCATCACTATTGTGGCCAGAAAGAGTCCCTGTGTGTTTTAAAATTCGCCTGCCTATTGAAGTCTATGGCGGTACGCCCGGTTCGCCGGTTCGCGAACATTTGCCGATGTTCGCGTTCGCCGTTCGCGAACGGCGAATTTTAGGTTCGCGACATCACTAATTATGACCCTAAGAACCATCCCCACAGTCATGCACGGAGGTGGAAACATTATGCTTTGGGGCTGTTTCTCTGCTAAATGTACAGGCCGACTTTGCCACATTAAGGGGCCAATGGACGGGGCAAGGTATTGTAAGATCTTGGATGAGAACCTTCTTCCTTCACCCAGAACACTGAAGATAGGTTGTGGATGAGTCTTACAGCATGATAATGACCCAAAAAAAATACCACCAAGGCAACAAAGAAGTGCCTCAAGAAAAAGCACAACAGGGTAACAGAGCGGCCTAGCCAGTTTCCAGACCTTAATCCTATAGAAAATGTTTGAAGGCAGCTGAAACTTCAAGTTACCAAGCAACACCCAGCAACTTTAGGGATTTAGAGAAGATCTGTAAAGAAGAGTGGACCAAAATCCCTCCTTAACCACTTGCCGACTGCCGCACGACTATCTACGTCGGCAGTCAGCCCCTCACAGGCAAAGTGACGTAGGTCTACGTCGCTAGCCTGGGAGGGTCTAGGGAGCGAGCGAGCGCGCGCCGCCGGAGGCGCGCTCCCGCTCCTGCGTGGTCACTGACCCCACCGCGCGTGTGACCGTTGGACCCGATGTCCGCCGGTCACTCTGCGATCGCCGCTGCAGAGGGAGAAAGTCAGGCAGCTTGTGTAAGCAAGCCGCCTGTCATTCTCCCCTGTGTAGAAACTGTGATCACACGGTTCTACTATGTAGAACCGTTGATCACTGTTTCTACAGCTCAACAGACAGCCAATCACAGTTAGAATCATGCCCCTAGGGACACACACAGCCCCTCCCTCTCAAATAAAGTTAACCCCTTCACTACCAGTGTAATTTTGCAGTAACAGTGCATATGTATAGCACTGATTACTGCAGTATTGTCACTGGTAACCCCAAAAGTGTCAAAAATGTCAGTCAAGGGTCCGATCTGTCCGCCGAAATGTCGCAGTACCGCAAAAAAAATCGCAGATCGCCGCCATTACGCGTTGAAAAAAAACCCAAAAATGACAAAAATCTTTCCCTTTGTTAGTAAACGCGATAACTTTTGCGCAAACCAATCAAAATACGCTTTTTGCGATTTTTTTTACCAAACATATGTAGCATAAAACAAATTGGCCGAAAATGTTAAAAAATTTTGATTTTTACATTTTTTGGGGGAATTTCATATAAAAAAATGTGAAAAATATAGTTATTTTTGCAAAATTGACGCTCTTTTTTTGTTTATAGCGCATGATCAAAAAATCGCACAGGTGATCAAATGGCACCAAAAGAAAGCTCTGTTTGTGGGAAAAAAAGGACGTCAAATTTGTTTAGGTACAGCATCGCACGACCGCGCAATTGTCCGTTAAAATCACGCAGTGCCAAATCGCAAAATACCCCCTGGTCAGGAAGGGGGTAAAATCTTCCGGGGCTTAAGTGGTTAAATGTGTGCAAACCTGGTAACCAACTACAAGAAATGTCTAACCTCTGTACTAAAGTCATGTTTTGCTTGGGGATCAAATACTTATTTTACTCACTGAACTGCAGCTCAATTTATAAAATTTTTATCATGTGTGTTTTCTGGTTTTTGTTTGACATTCTGTCTCCATCATTGGCGGCCCGTGCATAGGGGGCGCCAGGGCGCTGCCCCCCCCCCACCCCTAAAAAAAAAGAAAAAAAAAAAAAAACAAAACGAACAAATAAAGTTGTACAAAAAAAAAAATTGGGTTCGCCGGCCTCGCCTGAAGGAACTGGTGGCTAGGGGGGGTGGGGTTACGTCCCAGAAGAGGCGCCGATTGGCTGCCTTCTGGGGGGGTAGGGGGGTATCCTGGGCGCAAGTCTTTGCGATTGGACACCCCCAGTTTCTGATATCCTGGCTGTGATTGGTCCATTCTACAGCCTGGACCAATCATCATCCAGGATATCGCTGACGTCACAATGGGGGCGGTGCCGGTGCGTGCGTCAGTCACTCACCATCACCGCCGCTCAGAAAAGAGGAGAGGCCGCCCGCCGGTTCCCGCCGCCGAGACGAGGGAGAAGGACCCGCCGCAGAAGAGGAGGAAGAAGCTGAGCCGCGCCACCGCCAGGTAAGTTTGAAGGGAGCAGGCACGCTGCACTCTGCATCGATTGGGGTACAATGCTGGCACTCTGCAATCATTGGGGGACAATGCTGGCACTCTGCAATCATTGGGGTACAATGCTGGCACTCTGCAATCATTGGGGGACAAAGCTGGCACTCTGCAATCATTGGGGGACAATGCTGTGGGCACTCTGCAATCATTGGGGTACAATGTCGGCACTCTGCAATCATTGGGGGACAAAGCTGTGGCGCTCTGCAATCATTGGGTACAATGCTGTGGGCACTCTGCAATCATTGGGGTACAATGCTGGCACTCTGCAATCATTGGGGGACAAAGCTGCGGCGCTCTGCAATAATTGGGGGACAATGCTGTGGCGCTCTGCAATCATTGGGGGACAATGCTGTGGCGCTCTGCAATTATTGGGGGACAATGCTGTGGCGCTCTGCAATCATTGGGGGACAATGCTGTGGCCACTCTGCAATCATTGGGGGACAATGCTGTGGCGCTCTGCAATCATTGGGGGACAACGCTGTGGCGCTCTGCAATTATTGGGGGACAATGCTGTGGCGCTCTGCAATTATTGGGGGACAATGCTGTGGCGCTCTGCAATCATTGGGGGACAATGCTGTGGCGCTCTACAATCATTGGGGGACAATGCTGTGGCGCTCTGCAATTATTGGGGGACAATGCTGTGGCGCTCTGCAATCATTGGGGGACAATGCTGTGGCGCTCTGCAATCATTGGGGGACAATGCTGTGGCGCTCTGCAATCATTGGGGGACAATGCTGTGGCCACTCTGCAATCATTGGGGTACAATACTGTGGCACTCTGCAATCATTGGGGTACAATGCTGTGGGCACTCTGCAATCATTGGGGGACAATGCTGTGGCCACTCTGCAATCATTGGGGTACAATACTGTGGCACTCTGCAATCATTGGGGTACAATGTTGTGGGCACTCTGCAATCATTGGGGGACAATGCTGTGGCACTCTGCAATCATTGGGGGACAATGCTGTGGCGCTCTGCAATTATTGGGGGACAATGCTGTGGCACTCTGCAATCATTGGGGGACAATGCTGTGGCCACTCTGCAATCATTGGGGGACAATGCTGTGGCGCTCTGCAATCATTGGGGGACAATGCTGTGGCGCTCTGCAGTGATTGGGGACAATGCTGTGGCGCTCTGCAGTGATTGGGGACAATGCTGTGGCGCTCTGCGGTGATTGGGGACAATGCTGTGGCGCTCTACATTGAAAGGGGCTCGCACGCTGAACTCTGCATTGATGGGGGCACGGAACAGTTGCATTGAAGGGGGCTTGGAACAGTTGCATTGAAGGGGGCACGCACGCTGAACTCTGCACAGTGTTTATTGCATTGAAGGGGGCACAGCACAGTTGCATTGAAGGGGGCATGCACGCTGAACTCTGCATTGTGGGGGCACAGCACAGTGTTTATTGCATTGAAGGGGGCACAGCACAGTTGCATTGAAGGGGGCATGCACGCTGAACTCTGCATTGTTGGGGCACAGCACAGAGTTCATTGCATTGAAGGGGGCACAGCACAGTTGCATTGAAGGGGGCATGCACGCTGAACTCTGCATTGTTGGGGCACAGCACAGTGTTCATTGCATTGAAGGGGGCACAGCACAGTTGCATTGAAGGGGGCATGCACGCTGAACTCTGCATTGTTGGGGCACAGCACAGAGTTCATTGCATTGAAGGGGGCACAGTGTTTATTGCATTGAAAGGGGCACAGCACAGTGTTTATTGCATTGAAGGGGGCACAGCACAGTGTTTATTGCATTGAAGGGGCACAGCACAGTGTTCATTGCATTGTGGGGGCACAGCACAGTGTTCATTGCATTGAAGAGGGCACAGCACAGTTTATTGCATTGAAGGGGGCACAGCACAGTGTTTATTGCATTGAAGGGGGCACAGCACAGTGTTTATTGCATTGAAGGGGGCACAGCACAGTGTTTATTGCATTGAAGGGGGCATAGCACAGTGTTCATTGCATTGAAGGGGGCACAGCACAGTGTTTATTGCATTGAAGGGGGCACAGCACAGTGTTCATTGCATTGTGGGGGCACAGCACAGTGTTCATTGCATTGAAGGGGGCACAGCACAGTGTTTATTGCATTGAAGGGGGCACAGCACAGTGTTTATTGCATTGAAGGGGGCACAGTGTTTATTGCATTGAAGGGGGCATAGCACAGTGTTCATTGCATTGAAGGGGTCACAGCACAGTGTTTATTGCATTGAAGGGGGCACAGCACAGTGTTTATTGGATTGAAGGGGGCACAGCACAGTGTTTATTGCATTGAAGGGGGCACAGCACATTGTTCATTGCATTTAAGGGGGCACAGCAAAGTTGCATTGAAGGGGGCATGCACACTGAACTCTGCATTGTGGGGGCACAGCACAGTGTTTATTGCATTGAAGGGGGCATAGCACAGTGTTCATTGCATTGAAGGGGGCACAGCACAATGTTCATTGCATTGAAGGGGGCACGCACGCTGAACTCTGCATTGAAGGGGGCATGTACACTGGTCTCTGCATTGAAAGGGGGCATGTACGCTGGTCACTGCATTGAAAGGGGGCATATACCATCTCCTGTACCATGACCTGTGACATGCCTATTCCATATCTGTGCCATGCCTGTACCATCACCTATGCCATGCCTATACCATCACCTGTGCCATGCCTGTACCATCACCTGTGCCATGCCTGTACCATCACCTGTGCCATGCCTGTACCATCACCTGTGCCATGCCTATACCATCACCTGTGCCATGCCTGTACCATCACCTATGCCATGCCTATACCATCACCTGTGCCATGCCTGTACCATGACTTCAAAGTCACGCAATTTTTTACTGCGTTTTTTGACGCGAAGCAATACCTATTACATTTTTCTTTTTGCGCCCCCCCCAAACATTTTGAGCACCAGCCGCCACTGGTCTCCATCATTTAACATACACCGATGATAAAATTTATAGAGCCTTAATTTCTTTGTAAGTGGGCAAACTTACAAAATCTTCAGGGGATCACTTAATTATTTTCCCCACTGTAGGAAAGTATAGGGTTTTTTATTTTTAATAACCCCATACTTCACTTTTAAAGTGTATACGCAGTACAACCAAAAGACATTGTTACACCATTAGAGAGATTCACCCTGTTCTGCCCCATTTGAGAGATTCACCCAGTTCTGCCCCATTAGAGAGATTTACCTATCTCCTCCCCATTAGAGAGATTCACCCTCTCTATTTTTCTTAGAGGCCATAGTTACCCATTTATAGAAAGTGAATAGAAGTACTTACAGGTAAGGGTAAATCTTTTTCTGGCAGTTGTCTACAAGGGAATTTACTCTCACAATGGAGAAATTCCCTCTCACTTACTATTGCATCTCCAGAAAGTGAAGGAATTGCTGAAAGGAATACTAAAAAAAAAAAAATAATAAAAAATAAACTGACAAAAGTTTTAACCTGTCTCTACTTGATCCAAAACCAAAAAGAAAATAGTTGGCTGAGCTTAAACCTAAAAATGGAAATGTATTTATTTTTACTTCTTTAAATTATTTTCTAAAATAATATTTTAAATAATGTTTAGAATCATAGCAATGATCTTTGCAGTATGCTATGCTTCGTTTAAAAGGTAAATTCTGTTTTATAATTTATGCAAAAATACAACATTCAGTTTTCTTGTCATAGTCTCTTCTGTTCTTTTCCCTGGTGTTTTGCAGAAAGGGCACACTGTTGTTTCATAAATTATACTATATTTTTCCCTTGTCAAAGCTAGGAACATATGCAGCATGTAAAAATATGATTTAAAATGGCCAAATGTCTTTCTTATCCACTGGTATTATTCTTTTATTATGTGAAAATAAACCAGGTAAGTGATTGCAGTACATTGATGCTCTAATACCATAACCCTGAACTGTGAAAGTGGAAATAAAGATTCCATAACACCTTGGGCCCTACCTGAGAAAGGACACAGCTAAGTTGAATTGTTGCACTATTCTGTGAATGCTACTATCCCATCCAGTGTATTTGATAACATGCAATAAAAGAGAGTTTTAAAGAGTGGATGGATCCTAAAATGTATTATTTAGTCTTGAAAGAACTGCCACTGCCTAGTGAACCCTGGATAGTTTCCTCAGGAAACCTTACTATTCTATATTTAAAGTTACCTGCTCAGGTTTAAAAAAAAAAAAAAAAAGAAAGAGAGGTTCCTACAATAGAAGAGCGTTTAAACTTATCTGGCAGTCTGTGTGTTTTACCTTCCCTTTGTTTCATTGTGCAGCCTCCATAAGACTCTTCAGTATTCTACACTACTAGGAGTGTAGGATGCCACTGTTTTGTGGTTCCAATCGCTACAGGACTCAGCAATGACATTGGGGTTGGATGATGAGACCAAGGAAAGCGGCTTGGAACTGGGCATCAGGCACTCCTTTATGTGTTGAATCCAGGAATTCTTACTCCAGCTGCAGCTCCAGAATGGATAGAAAGTAGGAGACATAGGCCACTGAAGGCTTCTATTTCAAACATAATTAATCATCTTTTTTTTATCCTCATCAATTGAGAAAATAGTCTAACACTATAGGCATTCGAAAAAGGAAATAATGCAAGAAAGACCGCTGCACTATGTCAAAGTGTATGGAGATTCCTGTGCGCACCACCAATAGTATAATCAATCGGCTATTGCAGAGAGTGAACTTCTATACAGAATTAAAAAAACAACGTTATAGAGACAGAACTCTATTGATTGCCAAGTTTACCGGACTGAAACCCGTTAGCTTCAGCCTCGGTTCACAACTCTGCATGCACGTGTCGCATGTAGGACAGCATATTCATTTGAATGTACTGACCTACCTGCGAGAAATGCAGGAAAAGAAGTCCCTGACCCTTTAGTAAAATCGCGCTGCACCTAACTGCATGGTGCTGCAGGACTATGTGGTTTGGTGCCTGCTAAAATGCACCCGTTTTGTAAATGCAGGGGGGGGGGGGGTTGAAATGAACAGTTAAAGGAGTTATAACAGCAGAAGGTTTTTTTGTCTTAATGCATAAAAGAAAAAATATGTAGCAGGTTTTCCAGGCATTGGGCCTGATGTGGGTCTGCCATTGTTACCAGTTACCTCTGCAGCCCATGTGAGCTGCGACCCTGGGTGTGAGAACTGAGACATTGACAACTCCGGCATCTCTGTTTTGTGGTTTATTATTTTATAGATAAAGGGGATGGGAGAAGGGAATGAGTGGGATACTCCTTTAGGCCTAACTAGATACAATTTGGGACTTTATCCAGAAAAATGTCTGTTAGCGCTGCCTTGACGCCAGCCGACGCTAGCCAGCGCTCACTGATGCTTGGAACACACTGTAACTGGACAGAAGTGCTGAATCCTCGACTCATGGTCCAAAAGATTCAGGACTGTGAAGCACAGAACTACTGACACTGCTGCAATGCAAAGTCTCTGACCACTCTCTCCAACCTGGCACTGACTGGAGGTAGCTTGCTGTTAATTTCTGTATAGCTGCAACTCTCAACTGGTGCTCTGTACAATTCAAGGCCCAAACTGCATGCGCCCCCTTTACACTTTAAGCTCTTCAGGGTCCACTGACTATGTACCCCCTCTACTACTTAAGGGTCCTCAACCTAGGTACCTCCTTTACAGCTAGCTGACACTGGATCCCAGAACCTCCTCCGAAGTGGTCTCCTCTAACTCTTCAGGCAGACCCCCCAGGGGCAATCCTCAGTACTCACGACCTGTGTAGGCTTTCCTGGGACTGGACCCCTCTCGCTCTCCGCTAGTTCTCGGCACACCGAATCCCCTCAGCTCAACTCAGCTTTCTCTTCGGATTCTCAGGCGACACCCCGAGATATCCACTTCCTCAAACAGGAGGAGAGACAGCCGTTCTCTCCCTCCTGGTACTCTGCTCCCGCCAAAGACGCAGTGTCACGCACTTCCCCCAAACTTATACCCACTCCCAGAATCCTTTGCAGCATATTCTGCCTTCTGGGGTAGTTACAAGCCTGGATGTGTCCCCTGATTGGGTTTCCTCCACTGCCCTATCAGAAACAACTAATAAAGCCAGTGGGGAGACTCCCCTCTCAGGAGACACACTTGGAAACCATGACAACCTACCTAGCAAAGAGAAACACGGCCCTGCTGTTAGGCAGACAAGGCCCACTATGCATTTACCTAGCACCTACCTGTAGGGTGCTCCCAATATAAAAAGCCTTCTGTAAGCAGCAGCCGCCCCAGCACCCCCTAATACTTACCAGAGCCACATCTCTATCCAGTGATATCCACTAGTCCCTCGGCAGTCCGGGACTCTCCCTCCTGATTGGCTGAGACATAGCAACAGGGCTATTGGTTCCCACTGCTGTCAATCAAAATTGGTTAGTCACTCAAGAGAGAGAGGGGGCGGGGCCTGAACGGCAGCTCTGTCTCTGAATGGGCATATGGAGCTGCAGCTCGGCTTGGGTGCTCCCATAGCAAGCTGCTTGATGTGGGGTCACTTAACAGGAGGGAGAGGCCAGAAGCAGTGAAGAGGGACCCAAGAAGAGGAGGATCTGGGCTGCTCTGTGCAAAACCACTGCACAGAGGAGGGAAGTATAATATGCTTTTATTGAAAAAAAAAACACAAGACTTTACAATCACTTTAATGACACTCTTGCATTTCTGCTAAAGTGCTGCATGTTTTCTGTGCGTTTCGGAAAGTGCACAATTTTGTGCACATTCCTGACATGCAGTAGTATATACAGTACCTAGCCTTACAGATGAGCAGCAGATGCAACATTGTATGAATTCTCTATAGCAGTTCACTCTCTGCAGTAGCTAAATCATTACACTGTTGATGGTGAGCACAGAAATGTAGAGGTCTCCATGATTATATTTTTCCTCTTTTAGTCTTTTGGTTCTTAATTTTAGTTTTATTCTATTTTCTCAAATTGGCAAAAAATTCTTTAACTATTCTTGATAAATGTTCTTAAAGCTTTATTCTGTTAAGGTTGAACATTAGGGAATATAAATTTGCCACGTGAACGAGAACAATTACAAACTGACATTTAATGCATATTATAAACATTACAGATAATAAATGCTAAGTCAAATGCTTTATAAAAAGACCCCTAAGTGTTATCAATTTCTCTGAGGAGCAAATTGAGTTGTTCTCTCCTAGACACTCCCAGGTTGCAGTATGGACTGGTGAACCTTGTAGAAAAAAAATAAAATTATGAACCACGTCGAACTGCCAATTGGCTAAACCAATACCTTTTAACCAGTTTCCGCCTGGCCTATAGCAAAATGACAGCAGGGTGGGACTTTTGTTGATCCGGTCGGACGTCAGCTGATGACTGATCTGTGTACCAGCCACCTGCTGGTACCATGTGACTGCTGTGGCCAATTACAGCAGATCACATGACAATTGTAAACAATGGATGCCTTCCTTTCATGCCATCTATTGTGTACAATTGTGATCCTAGCTGTGATTGGTCACAGTGATCACATGGTACAGACAGGGCAAATCACAGCCCATCTGTACCATGTGATTAGCTGTGGCCAATCACAGCTAATCACAACAAAACACATTGAATGAATCAGCTTCATTCAGTAAAAATGGTTGCTTATACCAGTGAAATTCATTGGTATAAACAATCATAATGTGTAAAAAAAAAAGAAATCCTAATCACTTCCCCAGAGTAGTACTATGGTAACACTGTATTGCTCAGGTCCCAGTATGAAAAAAAAAAATATTTTTTTTTATTTACATTATTATTATTATTCATAATAATAATATTATATAGGATTTATATAGCGCTGACAGTTTTTATGCAGAGCTTTACAACTTGAGGGTAGACACTTTAATAAAGTAGGAATCAGAGGGTCCTGCTCGTTAGAGCTTACAATCTAAGAGGGAGGGTCAAGAGATACAAGAGGTAATAACTGTGGGGGATGGGCTGATCTAGAAAATAAAAGTACAGTTGTTAGTTGGTTGCCAGATAGGTTTCTCTGAAGAGATGTGTTTTCAGTGATCGTCTGAAAGTGGACAAAGTAGGATATAGTCGGGCAGATTGGGGTAGAGCATTCCAGAGGATGGGAGAGGCTCAAGAGAAGTCCTGGAGGCGAGCATGGGAAGAGGTTACAAGGGAGCTAGAGAGTAGGAGGTTCTGGGAGGAACGAAGAGACGGAGTTGGTTGGTATTTTGAGACCAGGTTAGTGATGTAGCTGGGCGCCAAGTTATGGATGGCTTTGTAAGTTATGGTTAGTAACTCGAATTTAATTTGTTTGCTTGATTGGCAGCAAATGGAGGGGTTGGCAAACAGTGGTAGCAGACACAGTGGTTTGCAGGGTGGATGAGCCTGGCAGCAGCATTCATGATGGATTGAAGGAGGGATATCTTTTTTAAAAGGTAAGCCAATGAGAAGGTAGTTGTAGTAATCGAGACAAGAGATGACCAGGGAGTAGATTAGAAGCTTTGTGGTATCATTGGTTAGGAAGGGGCGTATCTTGGAGACATTGCGTAGGCTGAGGCGGCAAGCTTTGGACAGTGACTGGATGTGTGGTCGAAAGGATAGTTCAGAGTCCAGGATTTTACCTAGGACCAGGGCCGGTACGGGGGGGGGCAGGAGGGGGCGGCTGCCCTGGGCGGAGTATGGGAGGGGCACTGGGTTGCCAGAAAGAAGAATCACAGAATAGTTAGGCTATCACTCCACGGTATGCTGCAACCTCTGTTGTTGCTACTGCCAGTCCAAAAACAGGGCTAAGGATACTCCCTCGTCCATTGGCTACCTCCTCTGTACAGTGGCTTTCACATCCCTTTACAGAAGGGAGAACGCTTTCTCCCAGGCTTTAGTTCCTCAGTGTGACCGGTGTTCCGTGAAAAAAACCATACCCATAAAAATTCCATACCCTCGTCACTTCCGGTGCACCTACGTCAGTAAACAGCTGAGGAGCTTACTAGTGCGCATGCTCGGAGGGTAGGAAATGTTCACGGTAGTGTGTTATAACGTTACACCGCATCAGCTGTTACATTAAAACATCTCCACTGCAACATGAATCATCTCCGCTCCTACCCCTGTGACTTCCCTGATCTTGGCTACTAAATGTAAAAGTGGATCACGGAGCCGAGATCTCCGTGATTTAGATTTCTTACACCCGCCGCCGCTTTTACATTTAGTAGCCGAGATCAGGGAAGTGACAGGGTTAGGAGCGGAGATGACTCATGTTGCAGCCGAGCTGTTTTAATGTAACAGCTGAGGCCGTGTAACGTTACAACACACTACCGTGAAAATTCCATACCCTCCGAGCATGCGCACTAGTGAGCTCCTCAGCTGTTCAATGACGTATCCGGAGCTGTGAGGATGCACACTGCTACACTGCTCAGCTGTTCCATTACGTTTCTGACAGGAAGTGACGTGGGTATGGAATTTTCACGAGGTATTGTTTTCTCACGTTACACCGGCTCCACCAGAGTTGTCACAGGAAGAGCTTCTCTACAGGGGGCGGAGCAAGAAGAGGACACTACACTGCAGCCACGGTCATTACTCCCGCCCAACACTGAAGACATCAGAGCTCAGCACATGGCAGAATGAAGATGTGACAGGATGGATGGATTATATGTCTTCTGCACCTGTGAGTCCCGATCTATTCTTCTTTCCAAACTATACCTGGCTGTGCTGTAAACTTGCCCTGTACTTTGCTAAATGTGAACAAGAAAGTAAAATGGACTAATATGGTAGGAATATACTGGGATGTTTCAATATTCTACAAAGCGTAAAGTAACTCCATTCCATTCTGTGACTGACACTTGTAGCCGCAGGCAGCAAAGATTGATATAGTGGTGATGGAGCACAGTGAGAATTTGTTGCCATGTAAGTTTCTTTCCTCTTTGCTCTTCATGCACATGGCAGTGTCAGTTCTCCTGTCAGTTACACCCTCCTGTGTGTCCTTCTTCATTTATCCCCTGCCTCTACATTACAGCTCAGTGCAGGCACAGGAAATGTGCAGAATTGCTCTGATAGCCCCAGGATCTCAGCAGAGATGGAGGAATTGTCCTGAAGCACAGAGCTCTTCATGTGCAGACTAGGGCAGTGCTGGGGAGAAATCCTGGGAGTTTCTAGCGGTAGAAACTCATTATTTAACCACTTTACCACCGGAGGATTTTGCTGTCTTCCGTCCAGGCCACTTTTTGCGATTCGGCGCTGTGCGACTTCAACTGACAATTGCGCGGTCGTGCGACGTCGTACCCAAACGAAATGTACGTCCTTTTTTTCCCACAAACAGAGCTTTCTTTTGGTGGTATTTGATCACCTGTGCGATTTTTACTTTTTGCGCTATAAACAAAAAAAGAGCGTTTATTTTGAAAAAATAACAATATTTTTAACATTTTTTTTATATGAAATTCCCCCCAAAAAAGATGTAAAAACCAATTTTTTTAAAAATTTTTGGCCAATTTGTTTTCTGCTACCTATGTTTGGTAAAAAAAATCGCAATAAGCGTATTTTGATTGGTTTGCGCAAAAGTTATTGCGTTTACTAACAAAGGGAAAGATTTCTGTCATTTTTGGTGTTTTTTTTTTAACGCGTAATGGCGGCGATCTGCGATTTTTTTTGCGGGACTGCGACATTGCGGCGGACAGATCGGACCCTTGACTGACATTTTTGACACTTTTGGGGGTACCAGTGACATTACTGCAGTAATCAGTGCTATATATATGCACTGTTACTGTAAAAATGACACTGGCAGGGAAGGGGTTAATTTTATTGGAGAGGGAGGGGTTAATGTATGCCTGGTGCTTACTGACGTGTAGGGGGGGAGATGACTGAGTGAGTCATGGACAGATCGGATGTCCAGCTATGCTGAACAGTCCGATCTGTCACTCCCTGTCACTATGGAGATCCGCCCGCTGTGTTTACACACAGCGGGCGGATCTCCAGACTCGATCCCCGACGATCGGGTAAGAGCAGCGGCGATCGCCGCTGCTCCTCCCCTGGCCCGACTCCCGCTGTGAATGAAAACAGCGGGAGCGAGCCTCCGGCGGCGCGCAAGCGCTGCCCAGAAGGGGGAGTGTCTGACGACGTAGTACTACGTCGTCAGACGATAACGAGCCACTCTGCCGCAGTAATATTACTATGAGCAGTGGTAAAGTGGTTAAAGCGGAGTTCCGGGCACAAAAACGATTTTTTTTTTTGTGCCCCTCCGCTAGGTAGAGCTCACCTGAAAAGGAATTGGATAGTTATTTTTATTTTTTTTTGTTTACTCACCTTTTTATTGAAGATCGTAAATACTCACCTCTGACTGCTTCCTCCCTCGGAGCCGCGGCTCACCCCGTCACTTCCTGCCTCGCGATGATTCCTGGGAGCTAAACGTCATAGCTCCCAGGAATCAATGCGACGGCACCGGCCCTGCTCGTCATTTCAGGGCGATGCCGCATTCCCCTGCTAAACAGCTTCTGGGCATGCCCAGAAGCTGTTTAGGAATGCGGCGCCGCACCGGAAGTGACGAGAGGGGCCGGTGCAGTGCATTCTGGGACACAAAGACGCGGAAGAAGACAGAGAAGAGGACCGCGCCGGCTTCAGCTGCCCACAACAGAGATGGAAACGCTGTGGAAGAAATTTTCTAAGTAAGTATTTCTTCTAAAAGGTAAGTGTGAACCGGGACAGATCAGAGGCTAGCCATTGTGGAATGTGCTAGCCCTGACTGTCCCGGGGGTATGTTCAGCAAAAAATCATTTCTGTGCCCGGAACTCCGCTTTAAGCAAGCTGCAAATGCCATAGACCTTGTTGGGAATCTGTGCTCCCTGTGTGATAGTGTGACCTCCTCGTACTCTTTCCCAGATTCACTTCACAGGTGAGCAGAAGGTAGAGGTGTGCTGGTGGGTCCTGTTTTCCTTAAAGAGGTTGTAAACCCTCTTGTATAACTTTTACCTATAGGTAAGCCTATATTAAGGCTTACCTATAGGTGCTATAAATATCTCCCAAACTTGCACCGTTTAGGAGATATTTACAGCGCAAACTGCCGATGACGTCATCGGCGCAGGCGCTCTGAGGGAACGGCCACCCGTGCCGTTCCTTCAGAGCTCAGTGCCGTGAACGGCGGCTCCCGCGCGCATGCGCGGGAGTGATGTAATCGCGCCTCCGGCCAATCAGATGGCCGGAGGACGCGAACCCGGAAGCGGGACGGCAGGACATGTCGCCGTCCTGTCGCTGAGGTGGCGGCACGGCGGGGGCTTCGTTTTAAGGTAAGTACTACATAATGAGCTAGTATGTGATGCATACTAGCTCATTATGCCTTTCTCTTTACAGGGCTTTTTTTTTCTCTGTTTTTTTTTTTTACTTTACTTCCTCTTTAAGCTAGTGATGTATGTTCTGAATTGGTCTAGAGAAACTAGAAGGAATGAAGTAACCATTCAAGCTGTCAGAATTACTTCACTCCTAGCAAACCAAATTCAAAGTACATTTTGTCACAATTGTGATCCTGGTGTCGGTATCAACTAGCCAGCAACAGGAGAGGACAGGGAAACGACTGACCCGCTCCTACAGCATTAATCCCTCATAAGCCAGACTGACAAAGGACATTCCACCCTTTCTGTTAGCATGGTAGCAATGTCAGGTGAGGACGTTCTCTGCTCTCACTAGCAAACCTGTCACCAGCAGCAGGGTCACCAGTGTAAAGTAGATATTAAAGTGGCAATAAACCCACAAGTAAAAATGTATTATATTGCAGGTTACCAATTCTTAGTTGTGAAGGCTGCATTTGTTTTCCTTTTTTAGGCTTTCTTTCGTTTGTTTTTATCTGGTGATCCAGCCAGCAAGTCTGTTTTTCAAAAGAACAAGCTCACTTGCAGTTACAGAGATGTGACAAACCATTTACCACTGGCAGGGGTGATTACAATGGTCAACATATATTTAAATAAAACCTTTATACTAAAAGAAAAACAAATGTTACAGTAAATTATTATAAAGTGGGAGCTGGAGTTTGGCTTCAATTTATTAGTGTATCTAAATCTGCTAGTTCATCTAACACTCCCCTCCCCCCAGACTGACAGCACTGCTGTCTGCTGTGCTCCCTGTTTTTCTTTATCCACAGTGGGAGTGCTCTAATAAAGGAGGTGTGTTACTGGCCAGAGCACCAGACGAAAAACAGTGGAAAAAAAGCCTAAGAAAAGTTAACTAATGCAGCCACCACATCTAATGATTGGTAAGCTGCAATATATTACATTTTTGGTTTTCAGGTAATCATTTCTTTAAGTGAATCACTCCCCAGTTCATGCACCCTAAAGTATTGTAGATATTCTGAACAAACAGTAAAAATAACTTTAAAGTGGACCCTCCCCACCCTAAAAACCTTTGGATCTTCTGAATGCCCCTCTTCCACAATCGTAAAAGTCTGAACTCTGCATCACTTGCTACTGAGCCCTTGCACTGTTCGTGCCCTTACATCTCTTGTCACACCCAATAGTCAGCACAGTTACATAGTTACATAATTAGTGAGGTTGAAAAAAGACATCAGTCCATCCAGTTCAACCTATGATGTGTGTGTGTGTGTTTGCTGTTAACCGTACATTGTATACCCCTGTATGTTGTGGTCTTTAAGGTGCCCATCTATAGTTACATAGTTAGTGAGGTTGAAAAAAGACATCAGTCCATCCAGTTCAACAAAAAGTCGCATTCCAATTTTGTGAAAGTCGCATTCCAATTTTTGCCACACACTGCACTTTCCTCTAGAAGCAGGTCCCAATTTATTATTTTAAAAATTACCCAGTTCCTGACTCCTGCACTCACACTTTTTTTTTGCTCACAACCCTTGCAATTTGTAATTTATCCAATCCTGACTTCTGCACTCTATATGTAGGTATAACGATCAGGTGTGGCTAACAGGTGTAGGTAAGATGATTAGTCATGCATGGCCTGGGGGGGCGCAGTTTGAAATGTTCGCCCTGGACGCTGGATGACCTTGTACCAGTACTGCCTAGGACCTTGGCATGGGTGGACGGGTTGATAGTGGCGCCGTTGATGTTGACAGAGAAATCAGGGAAAGAGGAACATTGGGAAGAAATATCATGAGCTTGGTTTTGGATAGGTTGAGTTTGAGGCAGTGATGTGACATCCAGGCTGATATGTCTGTTAGTAAACTGGTGATGCGTGAGGAGACTGATGGAGTGAGCTGAGGGGTGGAGAGATAGATTTGGGTGTTATTAGCGTAGAGATGATATTGAAAGCATGGGAGGCAATCAGCTGACCCAGGGAGGACGTGTAGATTGAGAAAAGAAGCAGTCCAAGAACAGAGCCTTGGGGGACCCCGACAGAGAAAGGAAGAGGAGAGGAGGTAGTAGAGTTGTAAGTAGCACCAAAGGTGCATTGGGATAGGTAGGATGAGAACCAGTGAAGAGTACAGTCACGGAGGCCAAGGGAGTGGAGTTTTTTGAGAAGGAGGGGGTGGTCTACTGTGTCAAAGGCAGCAGAGAAGTCCAGGAGGAGTAATACAGAATAGTGTCCATTGGTGTTTGCTGTTAGTAGGTCGTTTATGAGTTTAAGGAGAGCCGTTTCAGTGGAATGTTGAGGGCGAAATCGGAACTGAAGTGGTTTATGAAGATTGTTCTTAGTTAGATAGTCGCTCAGTCGGTTGTAGACTAATCGTTCAAGGAGTTTGGAGGAGAAGGGGAGTACATACCGTCACCAATATGTATGTACTGTATTTATGTCACTGATCACCGCCACACCCGTTATGATAAAACTGTACTGCACTGGTGACAGTATGTAGAAAAAAAACTTTTAATTTCTTCATTTTCCAGAAAAAAAAATTGGACAAAAAAAAATACCTTGGACTGTCTACTTTCCAAAAAGGGGTAATTTGGGGGAAGTTTGTACTGTCCTGGCATTTCCGAGCCTCGAGAAATGAGATAGGTTGTCAGTACATCAGGATTGATCAATTACCATTATTTATGGACTTTCCTACAGACTAAATAGTAAACACTGATTTAGCAGAATACATTTTGGCCATTACATTATGAAGAAAGATTATATATTAGCAATTTTTTATTTAGCAAAAAAATGTAAAAAACTTAGTATTGATTGAATACCACCAATAGAAAGCTCTATTTGTGTAAAAAAAATATCATAATGGTACAGCATTGCCAATGTCATTCCACGCAAATGTCATTCAAAGTGCGACATCGCGCTTTGAAGAAATATATCAACCACCAACTTGGTTCCCTTCGACAATGTATTTTCAAATGATGCAATTACAGTGGATTGTCCTGCAGTTGTATTTAATGCTGTTATATAGCTGAAATTCTAAAAACAATGGAAGGCCTGCTTGGAAAAACAGAGTGTACATAATTAAACTGGCTTTGTAAATAACAAATGCTGGTATTATATTAATTAGTTGTAGCTATATGTATGTGAGCATGTTAGTACTATGTAGCTAGAGCATATTCAAAGGTATTTTTCACAGGAAAGAAGGAATTGGGTCCTACTACTCAACAGTCATTTGACTCTAATCCAGCAAATTTTCTTACTGCACCAGCCTGGAGAATGTCTTTGCACATGTCTATACAAGCAGTAGTTTTAGCACCTCCAGAACCTAATGCAATCCTACTATGCCACAGCCATCACAGTAGTTCTACATCTCTTCCCTGTAGACTTGTAACTGATCAGTTTATAGAACAACAGCATCAGGCTTTCAAAGAGCTCTATTAACCATGACAGAATCTTACAGGAATTCCTCTGTGCATTTTGTTACAATTAAAATGAAAACAACAAGAAAACCTATTGTCTGAGATACATCAGCCTTGTGACAATAATAAAGCACCAAATACAAAGTTCAGTGCACTCAGTCATCTCTTGGGTGCAGTCCTACCAAACAACATACTGAATATAGGAAACCATGCATCGGAATATTTGGTCTGGGCCGGTATTCATTTGAAATGGACCAGTGCTATGGGGAACGGTCTGTCTCTGCTATGAATAGGCTGCAAAAAGATATTCTGGTATTGAGATTTCAGGGTGCATGTTCTAAAGAGGTTTCTGCTTTACCTGTAGAGCGATGCAATCTTTTGAATCAATTAAAACTGTAATCAGAAAAGTAAAAGATGCCAATTCCTACATGATTCAAGTTTTTATGCTATCAAATACCTTGCTTTTCCCCATTGATAAGGACTAAAGGTAAGGTGTCTCAAAATGCTATCAAGACCCACAGGTTATTAGGTGCACACTTAACTACACTATCTATACTAACCTGCCAGGACTTATCAAATATTTTATATATATCAAATGCCATACTCATGAATCTCATTTTGGAAAATTGTATTAAATCCTGGGGTTATGCTTTATTGCAACTATATGCTACTTGTCACAAATACAAAATATTCCATTTATTCAGGTCTAAGAGTTTTATAGGTTTATCACAAACAGTGGAGGATATATGAGGCAGATACAGTTAGTGGCAGTCAGGGACAAATTTCATGGGGCTGATAACTATGCAAATGGGTCCAATCTGTATAATTTATTGGATATTTCTTTACAGCTTAAAAGTCACCTCTGGGACGAAAAATAAAAGCTACATGTAGTGATAACCCCTGGAGGGGCCACTGGAGATTTACAGGTCTTTTTGAAGATTTATTGTAGTACTTGAACACAAGTGGGTAGAGGGATGAGGGTGCAGGATACTCCAATGCACATGCAGACATAAGAGGACAGATTCTCAAGCAAGTACTTCAGTAGTAGCCTTAAATATTGCTAGAGGTAGAGAGTTCAGCCAGTTAGTAAGAACAGTCACAGTCTTTGTAGCTACCTCTGGCATCCAACCTCTAAAGCACAGGTACACCCGGAGCTCTGGCAGGTTGGGTTGCAGAGGTTGCTACAAGGACTGCAGCTAGGCAAAAGGTCTCCAGAGACTGCTCAGCAACCAGATTTCCTTCCACACTCTTCAGTGAAAGGGGTCCTTCTCCAGTCTAGCTTCCTTTGACAGTGTCCTGCAGGGAATTCTACTTATCTAGGTTCCTCCAGGCCCTCAGGCAAGCACATGCTGTGGCCTGACAACAACAGCTCTTCAATAACACCGGCTACCACCCAGGGGCAGATGCCTCATGGAGAGAGAGCTCTGAACAGACCCTCCCACACATTTTCTTCTTCTCTCCAGCCACACCTTCGTCCCAGGGATCGGCTGAAGTCAGATAAATATTCATACCCGTAGCTAACACTTCTACTCTATTTCTAGAAGCTTCTTCCAGAGGCAGGCAGCCACAATCAACCACCAGGCTTAGGAAGACCTGACCAGACATAGAAAATAAATTGCTGCTAAAATGGGTACAGCAAAGCAAAAAATAAATTTAGCCAACCTAGGTCAGGGGCGCTACATGCACTTTTCCAACCCCTTTGGCTAATCAACAGCTGTTATTTTAAAATGTAACCAAACTCTTACCTGAAACTGCAGTCATCTGAAAGGCTATCCTAAGCCTTCCTTCCGGTTTTGTAGCATGCATCACTTCCTAGTGACATAGGTACTGCCTGTTGAAATAGTCCAACAAAGGGCCTTCACGGGGGTATCTACCAGCATTGGCATTGTAGAGGGTCACATGACAGCGGATTCATGTAAGTGGTTCTGGGTACGAAACAGGTTGCTTTTTTTTTTTTTTGCCTGGAAATGTGTATTCATTTAAATTTTCCTAACAGCAAAAAAATATATTTGCCACTATTGTGTTGTTTGAAGACAACATAATATAATCCAGAATTCCTCTTAAAAAATGTAAAACTCCATTCTAATATTTTCAGTTAATGTCCCCATACACAGTGGGAGAGCAGATAATGTGGAAAATAGGTGTTTTCTGGTACTCAGCATTCTTACAAAGTGCATTTTGTGCACACGCCTCTTATACATCTTGATAAATGGCAGCACAGTTCTTATACATCTTGATAAAAAGCTACAATTTTATTTTTCTGTAAAATGCCAAGAACATATATTTTTCTTGTAAGCATAGATACAATACTCAGTTTGTACAGAGATTTTTTTTTTTTTTTTTTTTTAGTATCCTTACTCAGGAACATCAGATTGCCTCTAGGGGGATCAGGAAGTAATTTTTTCTTTCCCTGTTGGAGCAAATTGGATCATGTTTATTGAGGCTTTTTGCCTTCCTCTGGATCAACTGTGGGTATAGGATTGTATACATTTTTTTTATTTTTTCGTACTATTGGTTGAACTTGATGGATGTTTTTTTTCAAGCAGACTAACTATGTAACTGACGATACCACACTAATGGCATAAAGTAAAGAAGAACTAAAGAGTCTCCTAATGAAGGTGAAAGAGGAGAGAGCAAAGGCTGGCCTGAAATTTAACATTAAGAAAACTAAGATCATGGCAACCAATCCCATCTCACAGGAGAAGAAATGGGAACAGTGACAGATTTTATCTTCCTAGGCTCCAAGATCACAGGAGACAGTGAATGTAGCCATGAAATTAAGAGGCGCTTGCTTCTTAGGAGGAAAGCAATGGCAAACCTGGCCAACATGATAAAAAGTAGAGACATCACCGTACTGACAAAATACCTTATAGTCAAAGCTATGGTATTCCTAGTAGTAACCATAAGGAAGGCTGAACACCAAAGAATTTATGCTTTTTAACTATGGTGTTGGAGAGGACTCATGTAAGTTCCTTGGATGGCAAGAAGATCAAACCAATCAATCCCAAAAGAAATCAACCCTGAATATTCACTGGAAGGACAAATTCTGAAGCTGAAAATCGAACACTTTGGCCACCTAATGCAAGAGGATGAGAGGACCCATGTTGATACTGGGAAACATGGAAGGAAAAAGGAGAAGAGGATGACAGAAAACAAGATGGATAGATAGCATCATCGAACCAATGAAAATGACGTTAAGTAAGCTCTGGGAGGCAGTGGAGGACAGACAAGCCTGGTACGCTATGGTCCAAGAGGTCACGAAGAGTTGGACATGACTAAACGACAATAACAACTATGTAACTCTATTCGCCTGCTGTTGTAACTGGCTCACTGTCCTTCCCATCCTTTCCAGAGATACTTAAAGAGTAACTACACTTTTGTTGAGAAAAAAAACAAACCCCTCTGGGTGATCAAAGTACATTTCAGGGATTTTACCAAACTTGGGAGATTCCTACCTTTTGTTGCTGTGAAGAATTAACTTGTTTGTTTAACTTGACTTATTGCATACTCATTCTCATTGGGATGATCTGGCTCATTATTAATCAGCTTGTGTACTTTGTGTGTTATAATGGGAAAGCCGCAGTGTCAGCATCACTTTGATTAACTCTTGGGGAGGGTTCTATTGCAGATGAAGATGACACACCTCACTCATCCAGCACTTAACGACACCCCTAAATATATATATATACTCAAAAAATACCTAAAAGAAGAGAGGATTAGCAAGAATACTTACTGTATGACTCGTACACATGATCAGATAATCAGATGACTTATCGTTCGCATTTTGTTGCATGATACTTGTATCGAATACAACAATGCGTACCAAAAGTATGATTTTTTTTTTCGTACGATTCTGGAAAAGCTTCCTGGTTGCATAGCTACGTATCGGATAGTGCAAAACAAAAACACTGGCAGCCAGGTTTTTTCAGGGTTATGTTAGTGTTTCTGATCATGTGCGGTTTTGAATTTTTAGCGAATGCATACTGTACCGATTAACCTCTTGCCGAAAGCCCACCGTAGTATTACTGCGGCAAGGCGGCTCAGCTGCACAAAACCACTTAGTACTATGTGATTTAGTGCCCGAGGTTTCGGCGGCGCACGTGCCGCCAGAGCCGCCCTCGCGCTGTGTTTAGACACAGCGGGAGGCGGCCACGGGAGGAGAGGCGGCAATTGCCGCTGCCCTCCTATGATCGTCAGATAAACTGACAGAAGAAATGCCTGCTTATGTAAACAAAGCAGGCAAGTCTTCTGTCAGACAGGCAGAGAGAGAGCAGAAGTTTCAGCTAAGCTGAAACCGCGATCCCTCTGTGCCTGTCACAGAACCATCCTCCCACACAGTGAGCAAGCATATTTAGGCATACATTAACCCTTTTGATCACCCCTAGTATTAACCCCTTCCCTGCCAGTGTCATTTACACAGTAACAGTGCATAATATTTAGCACTGATTACTGTAGTAATGTCACTGGTCCCCAAAAAGTGTAAAAAATGTCAGTTAGAGGTCTGATCTGTCCAGCGCAATGTCGCAGGCCCACTAAAAAATGCTGATGACCGCCACTACTATTAAAAATAAATAAATAGAAAGTCCAAAAATCCATCCCGTAGTTTGTAAACGCTATAACTTTTGCGTAAACTAATTAAAATACGCTGTTTGGGATTTTTTTTACCAAAAATATGTAGCAGAAAACAAACTGGCCTAAACTGATAAAAAAATAAAATGTTTACATTTTTTTTTATTGGGCATGTCTTCTAGCAGAAAGTAAAAAATATGGCGCTTTTTTCAAAATTGTCACTCCTTTTTTGTTTATAGCGCAAAATCTAAAAACTGCAGAGGTGATCAAATACCACCAAAAGAAAGCTCTATTTGTGGGAAAAAAGGACATCAATTGTATTTGGGTACAGCGTTGCACGACCTCACAAATTTTCGTTAAAGTAACGCATTGCCGAATCGCAAAAAAATGCCCTGGTCATTAAGGGGGTAAATTCTTCCGGGGCTGAAGTGGTTAAACGACTGCCCTTCACTAGGCTATCATGCCACAAAAGTTTTCATGTCTGTCCCTTCGGATTTTGTTGGATGAAATGTTGTGATCAGTTGGTTAACAACTTGACTTCCAGAAGGTTTTACTCCCTTCATGATAAGGCTGTTTTTTGCTACTTAGCACTGCGCTACTTTAACTGGTAATTGCGCAGTCTTGCAAAACTGTACCCAAACAAAATTTCTAGAATTGTGTTCACACAAATAGAGCTTTCCTTTGGTGGTATTTAAACCAATGGGTTTTTTATTTTTTCTAATATAAGTGAAAAAATACCAACAACTTTGAAAAGAAAAACATATTTTTACTTTCTCCTCTAAAACATATCCAATATAAAAAATTTAAAAAAAAATTAATTTCTTCAAAACTTTTGACCAAAAATTATCCTGTTACATCTCTTTGATTAAAAAAAATCCCAATAAATGTACATTGATTGTTTTGCGTGAAAGGTATAACGTCTACAAACTGTGGTAAATATACCTCAAATATTTATTTTTTTAACTCTACTAATGGCGGTAAACAGCAACTTAGGACAATGGGACTGCGATAATGCAGCAAGCAATCTGACACTTACTAATGCTGGGGGTAACTGACTAATTGCCACTGACGTTCACCAGTGGCACTAATGCAATGAACAGTGCTAATACCATACACTGTCAATGTACTAATGACACTGGCTGGGAAGGGATTAACATCTTGGGCAATCAAGGGGTTAAATGTGTGCCTAACAACATGTAATGTGTGTAATATGTGCTGCTTTTACTAACAGATTTCTTTGTTTCTTATCCCTGCTTTGCATAGATAAGAAACAGAGAGATAGTTTCCTTTGTACATTGCCCTGTATTGATTGTCAACACAGAGCTCTGGGCTGTGATTGGACAAAGCCAATCAGTCGGTCCTGGCCATGAATCATTGGCTGGGAATTGCTGCCAGACTCTCACTGTGGAGTGGGGAGGGGGGGGGGGTTCAGGGGCACGCATGTGCATCCCCTAAGAGTCGGTTCACACTGAGGCTACACGACTCCTTACTACTTCGGGGGCGACTTGTGCATTACATTGCACCACGACTTCGGAGCGACTTGCAGGGACTTCACATAATGGAAGTCTATGCAAGTCGCTCCGAGGTCGCCCCGAAATAGTACAGGACCCTTTTTCTAAGTCGGAGAACTTAGAACGGGTCCTGTATCGGTCAATGGACCGCGAGGGAGCGCGACTTGTCAGGCTGACAAGTCGTCTGACAAGTCGCGCTAATGTGAACCTGGAAGCAGGCAATCCTCAAGTGGTTAAGCACCTGCAGTATTCTGACTTGTAATAATTAACTAAACTGAACGGCATTTACTTATCAACAGTATACAAAGGCAGTCTTATCTTGTTATAACAGTCCCAGTTTTTTTTCCACTGGCTATTGATTGATGAAAAAAAAAACATTAAATGACAAAGTTGGAGCTCTTGAAGGAAGCACAAGAGTTCCCAATAGACTTTGTTAGAATTTGAATTTGTACAATGTTAATTTCTGGGTCTCCAGACATGTAGTTGGTTCAGTTCAAGTCCTCAAACAGGGATTAGAAATGCTGTTATGTCTCCCTTTCAATCTTGTTGAGACAGTCTCTCCTTTTCTTTTTCACAATGGTAGGAGTGCTCTCCAGTACAGTCTGATTTTACAAGACACTCAACTCACCCTCCCAGGGAGAAAGTTACAATCCAAGTCAAGGTTAGTAGTCGCTTTGCTTCTACGGATTGTGGTCAGCTATGACAGGGGCCATGAAGAAAGAGCAACAAATACCAGCAGACAACAGATTGTACAATGTTAAAAATGAAT
Organism: Pelophylax lessonae; assembly: GCF_965119305.1. NCBI lineage: Eukaryota > Metazoa > Chordata > Amphibia > Anura > Ranidae > Pelophylax > Pelophylax lessonae. The sequence goes on along the minus strand of NC_138769.1, from coordinate 124,647,480 downwards.
GATAGGAATTTTGTCCATTGCCACTTATTCCTAAAGATAACGTGAGGCTGCTGCTACCTCTAAATATAATGAAATTGTGATAGTGCTACCCAATAGGGAACAATCAATCAATCATTCAATAAAAAGAACTACAAGCTAGTTTCTGCTATAGGTAAGTAATACAGAAAAAAACCTCCTGTGCTATTCAATTGTTAAGGCCCCTTTAACACTTGTGCGAACTGAAGGTCGCGCAATTTTGCCCTGCAATTTTGACGCAACTTGAAGCAATGCCTGTGTAATCTTGAGGTCTGTGGACCTTAAGTCGCATCAAAGTCAGACCAAAGTAGTGCAGGGACTACATTGAAGTCACACAGATAAGAACCGCACTCATTGGAAATCATGGGGTATGACTTGTCATGCGGCTTTGCAGTCCTGTGTCGCAGGACAAGTCGCGCAAGTGTGAAGGGGCATAAACACATAAAAATAAGTAAAACCCCAACAGTCCACAAATAAAGTGCTCTAGTGTGCCTTCATATGAATAGTGCTCCACCAGATAACAAAGTTCCCTATCACCAGGTGAATTGCTCGCTCACCTCAGGACAAGACCCTCATAAGGGCCAACATAAGGGTAACTATGTTAGTCTCTTACCAGACCCAGGGCACCCTTTACTAAGTCTCTGGACACATGCTGCTATTCAGTAAAGGTCCAGTTCAAGTCAGACAGGGATAGAAGTTGCTGTAATGTCTCTCTTTCAATCCTGCTAAAACAATCCCTCCTTTCCTTCCTTACAAGTGAGAATGATCTCAGCAGGCATCACACCCTCACAAGGAGAAGGTTCTAAGTATTTTTACTTCACTGACTTTTCACCCATATGTGATCAATTATGGCAGGGATCCCCACTTTCCTCCCCAACCTGCAGACCAAACTTCTCTTTGCTCTGTTGCATCTGCCAATCACAATCTTCCAGGTTGCTCCTGACCCATCAAAGATGGCAGTTCCTTGCACCGGAGACACTCTATAGACGAGTATTTCAAAGTGGTCTTCCTAAAGCATGGGTGTCCAACCTGCGGCCCTTCAGCTGTTGTGGAACTACAGGACCCATGAGGCATTGCAAGGCTTCCAAAGGCAGAGGCATAATGGGTCATGTAGTTCTGAAACAGCTGGAGGGCCGCAGGTTTGACACCTTAAAGATAGCTACTGCACTTCTGTAGTAATGAATATTCAGTTTAACCCACTCCATACTGCAGAAGGATAATATAGTAGCAACAATGGAAGAGGTTCGGCAGCAGTTATCAGCTATAGTCCAGGTTACACATTAAAGCGGACGTTCCGGCCTCAAAAATTACTTTGGGCCATCCGCTTGCTCACATTAACGTGAAAAATAAATGAATAGTCACAATTTTTTTTTTTGTTTACTTACCTTGTTTTTAAAGAAAGTATACTTACCTTCCTTCTACTTCCTCCCTCTGCGGCCGCGGCCCGTGCAGTCACTTCCTGCTCCTGGGAGCTGGACGTCATCGCTCCCAGGAGTCAATGCGCCTGCACCGGCACCGCTCGTCAGTTTCCAGTGCAGGCGCGTCATTCCCTGCTAAATAGCTTCTGGGCATTCCCAGAAGCTGTGCAGGGCATTCTGGGACGAAGAAGACACGGAAGAGGATACCGAAGAGGACGCCCTGGCTTCAGCAGTCCACACCTGAGATGGCAGCTCTGGACAAGAAATTTTCAAGGTAAGTATTTCTTCTAAAAGGTAAGTGCGACCTGGGACAGTTCAGAGGCTGTCCATTGTGGACTGCACTAGCCCTGACTGTCCCGGGGGTATTTTTTTCTAAAAAAAAACTTTTCCGAGACCGGAACACCGCTTTAAATTACAACATGGCTTGTGTAGCAATTGTTTATTCTATATGTTTTTTTTTTGTCTTTTTTGTTTCCACAAAAGTGGAGCTACCCTTTAAAGAGGGACTTTACCCTTATCATAAAAATTACAACAAAGGCACTTTTAGAAATGTTTAGTAATGACAATCTACATATTCTTATTCTTATAATCTACAGATTCTTATTAACAGATTCTTGCCAGATAATTGTAGGCTTTTTGTACATTGCCTATCTTATTTTTTTTTCTCCCCATTCTTCTCACAGTGGCCTTTTTAACTTAGGCCAGATAATTCCATCTCCCTTTACCTTCTAGAATTATAGCTAGAAGGCTTATCTGCTTTCTGAAACATGGAACAATGGAATTACAAGGATAGGGTTACATCACCAGTTCTCACTCAACCCGGAAGTGAAGAAACAGTCATTGTAAGTAAAAGCAAAATGTGTTTGTTTAACCACTTGCCGACTGTGCTACTAAGTGCCTCCTCATCAGTGTCACCTATCAGTGCAGCCTACTAGTGCACATCAGTGCCACCCATCAGTTCCACTCATCAGTGCCTCCTCATCATCGGTGTCCACCAGTGCCACCTAATCAGTGCCCATCAGTACAGCCTATCAGTGCCCATCAGTGCAGCCTATCAGTGCCCATCAGTGCAGTCTATCAGTGCCCACCAGTGAAGGAAATTACCTGTTTGTTTAACCACTTGCTGACCACCCTACTCCTCCTCCTCATCAGTGTCACCTATCGGTGCCACCTGCCAGTGCCCATCAGTGCTGCCTATCAGTGCCACGTATCAGTGTCCATCAGTGCCCCCGCATCAGTGCCTCCCCATCATCATTGCCCACCAGTGCCCCGCATCAGTGCCTCCCCATCATCATTGCCCACCAGTGCCACCTCATCAGTGCCCATCAGTGCAGCCTATCACTGCCATCAGTGCTGTGAAAACCTTTTTGTGTTTTTTTTTCAAAATTTTCGTTCTTTTTTTATTTATTTAGCAAAAAATGAAAAACCCAGTGATGATTTAATACCACCAAAAGAAAGCTATATTTGTGTGAAAAAAAATAATAACAATTTCTCTTGGGTACAGTATTGCATGGCCGCGCAGTGTGACAGCGCTGGAAGCTGAAAATTGGCCTAGGCAAGAAGGGAGTAAAAGTTTCCAGTAGGCAAGTGGTTAACTTATGAATATAAGATTATTTTATATCAGCATGCGGAAAGACTGCACTTTAAATTATAGGTATCCCCAGCAATGGCCTAAGGTTCAATCCATAAGATTTTTTTATCTTTGATAAAATACATGCAAAATGTTGCATATACATACAGTATGTATTCTGGATTGTCTGTGAATCATTATGTTATTATCATAAAAGCTTACCGCCCACTTACTGTTCACAATCAAAAGATTTCATTAGCTGATACAAAAAAGCAGATAAGAATCTGCTCTAGAGTTTTTGTCTTTGTAATTTAAACAGGTAACCTGGAGGAAAATGTGTTTGCAGTAAAAATGGAGTCTCACTTTAATAAGAAAGAACAGAAAAACTATATTGTGTATCCACTTTCTAACTTATAACCTAATACCATATCTGTGGGAAATGAAAGATTCAAAGAAAGAACAATACTTTGTGGCAGAATCATAAAAGAAGCAATATTACAAGACATTGCATTATTGCAGGCTGATCATTTTTGTATGTTAGGAAATGAAAGCATGCTATAATGCACACACCATTACATAAGATGATGGGGAGCAGAATGTGGATCAAAGATTTGATTGCAGATTTAACATCACTGCTGTTGTCAAGGCAGTCCTTCCTAATTTCATGTGTATATGAAGCAGCCAATGTCACTATGATCACACAGCGGTGTATTTTTCAGTGACACTTCCCCTCTGGAATCAAGATACACATACACTATATTGTCAAAAGTATTGGGATGCCTGCCTTTACATGCATGTAGTACAATTCCCAGCATAGGTCCTGGGTCACCGGGTGCAACAAACGTACCTTTGAACATGTTTCTCCAAGTGTGAGCACTGAGACAAGGAGCAGTCCAGTATCTTTGGGTTTTTATGTTTATATAGGAACTTGGATGGGAGAAGGGATGAGTGGGATACGCCAACAACTGAACTATGCACAATTAGGCAGGGACTGTAGAAAATGCTGCTTGACACTGGTTAACGCTGGCCGGATGCCTGTTAACGCTGAATTGACGCTATGACTTTGCCTTTGACTAACAAAGTCCTTTTTAGCTCCCTTAGGTACTCCTTCCTGAGGTAGCTGACTGTATACTTTGACTGTACTGCTGAACGCTTCAGGGCCCACATTGGCGCCCCTTTTCACTTCCCTATCTTCAGGGCTTTAAGACTTGGCACCCCCTTTCACTGCCACAACTACTGGTTAGCTGGCTCCTGGATCCCCTTGACCTTCTGTAGTGGTCCCCTTTACTATAGGCAGACCCCTGGGCAGATCTTAAGTACTCACGATACTGTTTTTCCTGAAGACCTCTGCCCAGCAGCTCCAATCGGTCAGCAACACTCTGGTCCCTCTCTGCAGCGCAGCTCAACCTCTGGTCCCCCTAGGATGATTGCCTGGACCACCTTCACTCTCTGACAGGAGGAGAGACAGCCGTCCACTCCTCCTGGGACTGATGCTCCTGCCAAAAGACACTCTGTCACATGCTCCCCACAGATTATTATCCAATCCCAGGGTGTATTGGAGTGAACCCCCACCCACTGGGACAGTCATAAACCCTGGTGTGCTATTGGCTAGGTTTCCTCCACTGACCAACAAGACCCCTCATTGGACACAGTGGGGAGACTCCCCAGACTCAACAGACACACCTGGAAACATGTGACAACTAGCTAACAATTCAGGCCCTCTGATAAGCAGACAGGGCCACATATACATTTTCCTAGCACCTACCTAGGAGGGTGCTATATGCACATGAACTTTAATGGCATCCCAGTCTTAGTCTGTATTGTTCAATATTGAGTTGGCCCACCCTTTGCAGCTATAACAGCTTCAGCTCTTCTGGTTAGGCTGTCCACAAGGTTTAGGAGTGTGTCTATAGGAATGTTTGACCACACTTCCAGAAGCGCATTTGTGAGGTCAGGCACTCATGTTGGAGAGAAGGCCTGGCTCGCAGTCTTCACACTAATTCAACCCAAATGTGTTCTATCGGGTTGAGATCAGGATTCTGTACAGGCCAGTCAAGTTCTCCCACCCCAAACTCGCTCATCCGTACTATGTTGCCAAAAGTATTGGGCCACCCCTCCAAATCATTTGGTGGAGGTGGGATTATGGTGTGGGGGACTAAGACTGGGTTGCTATTAAAGTTCATTTGTGTGTAAAGACAGGTGTCCCAATACATTTGTTAATATAGTGTATATATTCCTATATTTACTATATTTAATTTTGTGTTTTATTATAATTTATCTCATCTGGGAATGCCTGAACGATTAATTTAGTCAGTTAAACAGATCGAACCACAGTGACTCCAATACAAACTAATTTAACGGACTAAATTAATTATTCAGAATTTTTATTTGCAATGCAGAAATTTAAAAAAAAGTGTAAGTAGAGTCTCCCTCTCTCTCTCTCTCTCTTCCTATTCTTATAATTACAGTTGTATTAACTTCCTCAAAGTTTTCAATTTTCTTTTTCCTTATAACACTGGGGTATGGAAAATCCTCCATGTTGACTTTGACTACCAAGTTGTCACATGATTGAACAATAGTGGACACTATGATGGAGTATTCTGCCTCATCAGGGCAAATAGATGTTGGCTTCTACACAATATCATGTTTGTAAGTTCTGGAGTCTTGTAAACATAGCCCAGTTTGTCTTTGGTTTCAGGTGTTGTGGGAATACCAGAAACTTGTCCAGAGAATACAAGGGACTTGACTTTAACCACTTGCCGATCACCCATTAGCAGATTTACTGCTACAGGGCAGCTGCTCTGTAGCACGTATATAATCGTGATTCTGCACTTCCGGATACGGGGCGCACCGCTTCTGCTGTGATTAGTCAAAGCAGAAGCTGATTAGTGGGTGGTGGCCAATGGATAACCACCAGCACCCACTGATCGGCGAGGAGACACACTGGATAGAACTCTGCATATGTAAAAAAAATGTGCAAACCAATCAATATACGCTTTTTGGGAATTTTTATTTATTTTTTTACCAAACATATTTAGCAGAATACATATTGGCATAAAATGTATGAAAAAATTTGATGTTTTACATTTTTTATTGGATATGTTATATAGCAGAAAGTAAAAAGTATTGTTTTTTGTTTTTTCAAAATTGTAGTTTTTTTATGTTTATAGCACAAACAAAAAATGAAAAGCACGAGGGTGATCAATTACCACCAAAAGAAAGCTCTATTTGTGGGAAAAAAATCAGTGAGCAACTACTAGATGAGGATATCCGCCTGCACAAATAGATGTATGATTTACCAAAGAAATTATATTGCTTTTACCTGAATGGCTGGTATACATTCTAATGCTTGTAAAGAGAAAACTAGGTTGTTGCCCATAGCAACCAATCCTTTTCTTTTTTAATGTTCCCATTTAATTCAGGATCATGATGGTATTTGGTTCCTATAGGTGAAGGATTTTCAAACTATGACCTGCAGGCCACAACAGACCCTCAGCTAGGGTCAGTGGTGTATCGTTAATGTGCACTGATTGAGGATTAAAGTCCGCAGTGGTTTCCTATGGTCTCCACTACTGATATAAGGGGGGACTCGTTAAACCGGCTTCTGTGGGACAGACAGCTATACATGCAGACTAAGACCCGGTTCACACATATGCAATATCAAACATCGCATGTGATTTGCAGTGCACTGCTCTGAAAATCACATGCGATGTCTGTGCATTGCGAATTTAGCCATACAGATTGTATGGCTGAATCTGTATCGCATTCAGACCAAAGTTGCACAGGACTCTTTTTTTTTTTGGTCCACACCAGAATTGGATCGCATGGGTGTTCACACCTATGCGAACCGATTCATGTCCGAACTGAGGTGGAGTGGATTTGCAGGGTTCCCGCATCGCATATGTGTGCACCAACACTGAAAGTCAGCTGGTTTCTACTGGACCATCCGATTTTTGGCCCATGTGTACTGGGCTATAATGTTGTGTCACCAGAGTCCTAGCTTGCACAGAGCTATTTGCCAGGGCTGTCAAATGGAGTAAGCCCCATGCTTCTCCATACCTGGAAGTATCAGGTATATGCAAGTATATGCTGCTGGAGATGGATTATAGTAAACCTAATGTCTATCCTGAATGAGAAAGAAAACTTGTTTTCTTTAGGGCAGAGCAAGGAGCAATGGAAATGGGACACATTCAGTAACCCCCAGCAACCAATCAGACAATGGATTATTCTCTAATAATGGTCAGATCTAACAGGAAAAGGAAAATAATAATTAGGAGACATGAAGGCTCCCATTAATATGTATAGGACTTTATAGGATGTAAAAAAGAGGCCACAAAGTGAAATTCATATATACTGCTCAAAAAAATGAAAGGAACATTTTTTAATCAGAGTATAGCATCAAGTCAATTAAACTCCTGGGATATTGATCTGGTAAGTTAAGTAGCAGAGGGGGTTGTTAATCAGTTTCAGCTGCTTTGATGTTAATGAAAGTGCACTAGAATGGTTTTACAGGTGAAGGCCACTGACATTTTTTCCAATACTTATCTTTTATTTTTTTCACTAGTTTTGCATTTGGCTCGGGTCTGTGTCACTACTGGTAGCATGAGACGATACTTGGACCCTATAGAGGTCGCACAGGCAGCCCAACTCCACCAGAATAGCACATCAATAGGTGTCATTGCCAGAAGGTTTGCTGTGTCTCCCAGCACAGTCTCAGGAGCATGGAGGAGATTCCAGGAGACAGGCAGTTACTTTAGGAGAACTAGACAGGGCTGTAGAAGGTCCTCAACCCCTCAGCAGGACCAGTACCTGCTCCTTTGTGCAAGGAGGAACAGTTTGAGCACTGCCAGAGCCCTACAAAATGACCTCCAGCAGGCCACTGGTGTGACTGTCTCTGACCAATAAATCAGAAACAGACTTCATAAGGGTGGCCTGAGGGCCCAACGTCCCCTAGTCGGCCCTGTGCTCATTGCCCAGCACCGTGGAGCTCGATTGGCATTTGCCATTGAACAACAGAATTGGCAGGTCCTCCACTGGCCCCCAGATGTGAGCAGGTTCACCCTGAGCACATGTGACAGACGTGAAAGGGTCTGGAGAAGCTGCGAGAATGTTATGCTGCCTGTAACATCATTCAGCATGACCGATTTCATGGTGGGTCAGTAATTGTCGGGGGATGCATATCCTTGGAGGGACACACAGACCTCTACAGGCTAGACAATGACACCCTAACTGCCATTAGTTATCTAGATCAAATCCTTGGACCCATTGTCAGGCCCTATGCTGATGCAGGGTGTCCTGGGTTCCTTCTGGTGCACGACAATGCAAAGAAAAGAGCAACACCGCTCAGGCTCAATCAGCTGTGCTCTGCAATCCAGCTGGGTGCTCACTTCGGTTCACCACTGTGAAAGTATTTGTAAGAAATAGGTTGCACTCTGTCATGGAATGAAGTTGCTTGAATTTATTGAAGTATCATCATGCCAAACATCCAAACAGACAGGAACGGTGCATGACAATGCCTGGCCTCTTGTAGTAAGAGTATGCAGCCAGTTCCTGGAGGATGAAGGAATTGATACCATTGAATGGCCCCCACACTCGACTGACCTACAACCAATAGAACACCTCTGGGACATCATGTTTCGGCCCATCTGACTCGCCAGGTTGCACCTCAGTCTGTTTAAGAGCTCAGTGATGCCGTGGTCCAGATCTGGAGGAAATACCCCAGGACACCATCCATCGTCTCATTAGGAGCATGCCCCTGACATTGTCAGGCATGCAAACAAGCATGCGGGGGCCATACAAATTATTGAGTACCATTTTGTGTTTCTGCAATGAAATTTCATCAAAATGGACTAGCCTGCTGCATCATTTATTCACTTTAATTTTCGGGTTGTCTTTGAATTCAGCCCTCTGTAGGTTTATAATTTTCATTTCCATCAAACAATGTGGCATCCTTTTGTTCCTAACACATTACCCAGTCCATATCAGTATAGATATCCAGCATGATATTTTTCCCCATTGAGATCTGATGTGTTTTCAAAGTGTTCCTTTAATTTTTGGAGCAGCATATTAAAATCAAGTAAAGCTTTATTTCAAATGAGTAAAAAACAAGTATCAGGCCAAAATGACCGCACATGTTTTCCCTGTAAGATATTTTTGGATGTGGATGTAAATTGGCAGTTCCTTAGCTGGTATTATCTCATTTCCATTTATTGGCCAGATGTAACGCTCTGGGTTTTAGCTCAAGGATACTGGATTTGCAGCTGCAGAATTCCACTCAGTAGTCTTGTAGAGATCTTGTTAAATCACCTGATCCAACTCTCTTGACTCATCATAGTGGTTCAGCCTGATTCAGTATGCACATATACAAACACTCAGATAGTGATGTTGCAGGAGTGATAGTAATTATGCAAGTAGCAGTGAGATGTTACACTGAAGGTATAGGCTCTGAGGAGTGATAGTAGATGATGATAAGCACTCAGATAATGATGTTACAGGAATGATAGTAGATGATGATAGATAGCAATCACAAGAGCTAGCAATCTAGTATAATCAACAGGTGATAGATAATAGTAAGCAAGGTATACAGGTGTTGCTAAGCTTAGTTCAGTAATGCAGGTTGTAACAAATAATAGGCACAAGAGCTAGCGATATAGGTTTAGAAATGCAGATGGTAGATACTGGAGAGCATGTATCCTAGAGCTAGCAATAGTTCTTATAATGCAGGTATAGATAGCAAGCGTTGTTGATAAGAGGGGGTCCCCTGTGGGGTACTTATCAAATAGCCAGTAGTGAGGGAGTGTAGGACAAGGTAGCGAGGCTCCGGTCAATCCAGGTATAGGGTATGTAGCTGGAAGATTCGGCAGCGTCAGGTTAGGCAGGTATCAGGAGCGGTTGCACGAACAATGTGTGAGTGCAGACAGTCAGTTGAAATAGCCGCTCAGTGCGGCGCCTGATGATGACGTCAGCACTGTTAAAGGAATACACACCTTACATGCGTTCCACCTACCTGAGTGGTGGAACGCAACCCGGAAGTGAGATGATAGAAAGGCACTGAGAGTGCCAGGATCTTACAGTACCCCCCCCCCCCCCCGTAAGGCCGGCTCCAGAAGGCCTATAGAACTGGTTTCTCAGGGTACTTGGTGTGGAACCTTTGTATAAGTCTGGATGCATGAACATCAGAAGCATCCAACCAGGTGTCATCTTGAGGTCCATAATTTTTCCATCTGATGAGATATTAGAGTTTTCCTCTATGGATACGAGAATCCAAAATCTCCCGAATCTCAAATTCTTCTCCCCCTTCTACTTGTACTGGAGGTGGAGGCAAGATGGTAGGTCTAATTCCCTGATTAGGTATATGTGGTTTTAGTAAGGATACGTGAAATATAGGGTGTATTTTGAGATCTGTCGGTAATGTGAGTCAAACTGCAGATGTTCCAATGACTTTCTCGATCGGGAAAGGTCCCAAAAACAGAGGTCCAAGTTTTTTGCTGGGGATTTTCAATCTCAGATTTTTCGTGGATAACCACACGAGATCTCCAACGGTATACTGAGGGGAAGGTCTTCTACGAAGATCGTAGTACCGTTTCTGTTGGCTGTGGGCATGAGAGATGGTGGTGTTCAGTAAATCCAAGGAGTCTTTTATTTGCGTAAGGTAATCAGTAGCCACCGGTTTACTTGATGGTAGGATGCGTGGAGGAAGAAATGTGGGATGAAACCCATAATTCAGAAAGAACGGACTTTGCTTAGTGGTACTGTGGGTTGCATTATTGTAAGCAAATTCCGCCAGAGGAAGAAGATCCACCCAATCATCCTGTAAATAGGAGGTGTAACAGCGCAAGTATTGTTCAATACATTGGTAGACCCGTTCAGTTTGTCCATTAGTCTGTGGGTGATCGGGGGAAGTAAGCTTCCGCTCAATATGTAATATACGACATAGAGCTTGCCAAAACTTAGAAATAAATTGTGAACCCCGGTCAGATAAAAGGGTCTTTGGAATTCCATGTAACTTGAACACATGTTTAATTAGTAGTTCCGCTGTTTCTTTAGATGATGGTAATCTGCGAATGGGAATGAAATGTGCCATCTTGGTCAGATGGTCCACTGACACTAAAATGGTAGTGAATCCCTTGGAAGGTGGTAATTCCACTATGAAATCTAGGGACACAACTTCCCATGGAACTTTGGGTATAGGTAGACTGCAAAGTAGCCCGAATGGCTTTGTAGTCTCAATTTTGGACCTAGCACAGGTGTCACATGAGGAAACGAACTTCTGTACAGACGTCTTCATTCCAGGCCACCAAAATTGCCTGGTGAGTAAATTTAATGTTTTGGTCATACCCATGTGTCCTGCCATAGGTACATCATGTGTTAGTTCCAAGATCTTAGGCTGCATTCACATGTCAGCGTATGATCGCGGGCAGAACCGCCGCGGTTCCGCCCGTGATTCGGTGATTTATTGCAAATCGTGGGACGCCTAGCGTTGCCCGTTGATTTGCAATAGCCCCCCAAACGCCGAGCGATGTTGCCGCGATTTACGCCCGCCGAATCGCGGCAACATCGCGCAAACAAAATCGCGGGACGCAATACGCTCCAAAGAAGCTCTTTTACTTTTTTGGAGCGTATTGCGTCCCGCGATTTTGTTTGCGCAATGTTGCCGCGATTCGGCGGGCGTAAATCGCGGCAACATCGCTCGGCGTTTGGGGGGCTATTGCAAATCAACGGGCAACGCTAGGCGTCCCGCGATTTGCAATAAATCTCCGTATCGCGGGCGGAACCGCGGCGGTTCTGCCCGCGATCATACGCTGACATGTGAATGCAGCCTAAGTGCACATGTCAGGAGGTATGTAGAGTTTGTTATCAAAGTAAAGGAAGCCTTCTGCATCAGAATTTAGATGTGGTGGTGGTGAATGCAATCCTAGACTATGCAGAATCTCTTCTTTTAAGGAACGAACAACGCCAACAATACGATCTTGTGGTATTATAGGGAGTGAAGGGATTTCTGCACAGTTATCTTCGGTTAACCGTGATAATGCATCCGCCTTCTTGTTTTTATCTGCAGGTTTGTAGGTCACTAGGAAATTAAATCTTAGGAAGAATAATGACCAACGCACTTGCCGATGGGAAAGGGTTTTGTTGGTTTGGAGGTATTGGAGGTTCTTGTGATCCGTATATATGAGTATTGGCAACCGGGTACCTTCAAGTAAATGTCGCCAATTTTCGAGTGCCAATTTTATGGCAAGTAACTCCTTTTCACCCACTAGATAGTTCACCTCTGGGGCAGTCAGTGCTTTGGAGAAAAAAGCAACTGGATGGAGAGGAGACGTATTTGTCGGTCTTTGGGAGAGAACTGCTCCTACAGCCATATTTGATGCATCCACCTCTAGGATGTATTGTAGAGATGGGTCTGGATGGCGTAATATGGGAGCAGAAGTGAAGCTTGATTTTAGCAAGCGGAAAGCTTGATTCGCTTCTTCAGACCATTTGTACATCTTTTTCACACTTGTGAGTTGAGTTAACGGTCTTACAATGGTAGAGAAGTTTTTGATGAATTTTCTGTAAAAGTTTGAGAACCCAAGGAATCGTAATGCCTTACGTGTTGTTGGTATAGGCCAATCCTGGATACACGATATCTTGCTTTTATCCATCTTAATGCCATTCTTTGATATGATGTATCCCAGGAATAACACTTCCTCCATATGGAATAGGCATTTCTTCAATTTTACATATAAATTGTGTGAGAGCAATCTGGATAATACAAGTCGTACATGTCTTACATGTTCAGACAAGGATTGTGAGTAAATGAGTATATCATCCAGATATACCACAACACGAATATCGAGTAGGTCTCTGAAGATGTCATTTATAAAACGCTGGAATGCTGCGGGAGCGTTGCATAATCCGAAGGGCATCACCAGATATTCCAAATAATCCATACCTAGTTCTGAATGCCGTCTTCCACTCATCCCCTTTGCGTATGCGGATGAGATTGTATGCCCCTTTTAAATCCAACTTTGAAAAGTAAGTGGCTCCACGCACCTGTTCAATGAGTTCCGGAATGAGAGGTAAAGGATAGCGATCCTTTATTGTGATGTTATTTAATTGCCCGTAGTCAATGATAGGCCTGAGACTCTGATCCTTATTGCGGACAAAGAAAAGTCCTGCAGCTGTGGAAGAAGTAGAGGGTCTAATAAACCCCTTCGCTAAATTCTCATCCAAATACTGTTTGAGATGAGAAAGTTCATCCTGAGATAGAGGATAAACATGTCCGAAAGGTAGTTTACTGTTAGGGAGTAGATCAATGGAACAATCATAGTCCCTATGGGGAGGCAACACTTGAGCATTTTTCTCAAGGAAAACTTCAGCCAGATCCTGATAGCATGGTGGTGGTGTGATTTGATCTGACACCATGGAAAGGATATTTCGGTACGATTGGATCTTACACGTGGTCTCACAGTAGTGTGAGGGGAAAGTCAGTGTTCGTGTTTTCCAATCGATGTTTGGTTGATGCATGTGTAACCAGGGAAGTCCCAGAATAATGGGAAAATGTGGTGAAGGTAACACATCTAAAGTGTTTGTCTCAACATGAGACTCGTTAGCAGTAACTAGAAGTTCTTCAGTTTGTTTAACGATTGGACCAGAAGATAAGGGAATACCATTAATTAAACTAACAGAGACAGGTTTAGATTTTGAAATAATAGGTATTTTATTTAAAGCAACAAAACTAGTGTCAATGTAGTTCCCACAAGATCCTGTGTCGATCATAGCCTTGGTAGTGATTCTATTTTGGTCCCACTGTAAAATTAATTGGATGAAAAGATAGGGGTTAGAAAAAGAAGTCGTTAAAGCCCCCAATAATATATGTGAAAACTCACCCTCTTTTTTGCGGACAAGGGGACAGACGCTTATTAGATGATCAGAGGAAGCACAATACATGCAAAGGTTCTGAGATTTTCTCCTGGCTCGTTCAACAGATGATAATGGGGAGCGTATGATCCCTACCTCCATGGGAGTAGGATCAGAAGACGAGAAACGAGAAGGATTGGGTGATGGTACTCCCATTTTCTCAGCCTTCCTTTCTCGTAACCGTCTGTCAATGTTGATACTGAGCTGTATTAAAGCATCCAAAGTGCCAGGTAAGTCCACTCGGGCGAGCTCGTCTTTAACGGCTTCGGATAGACCAAGCCTGAACTGGGTACGCAGAGATGCATCATTCCACCCTGCATCAAGGGTCCATCTCTTGAACCCTGCTGCAAAGTCTTCAACAGGTCTCCTTCCCTGTTTTAAAGCTCTCAATTGGCTGTCAGCAGTACTTTGCCTATTTGGGTCTTCATATAGACGGGAGAGTTCTGCTAAAAACGCAGGATAGGAATTGAGAATAGGATCATCTTTCTCAAAGAAGGAGTCTGCCCAAACCCGTGGATCACCTGACATATAAGAGATAGTAGTGCAGACTTTAATACGGTCTGTATTGTAAGTATGAGGTTTTAAACTGAAAAGCAATTGACATGCGTTTTTAAACTCACGAAATTTTTTCCGGTCACCTGTAAACACTTGTGGAGGGTTTATCTTGGGCTCACGGGGTTGAGCAGCAGTAAGCTGAGATACACGGGCCACCTGCTGTCTCAAGGTTTGATTTTCCTTTTGTACTTCAGTAAGAGTATGAACTAATGCTTCTACTTTTTGTGTGAGGTGCATCACATGAGTGGCCATTTCTGCTGAATCCATTTTTTAAGGTTAGTGCAATCTGTAACGCTTTGGGTTTTAGCTCAAGGATACTGGATTTGCAGCTGCAGAATTCCACTCAGTAGTCTTGTAGAGATCTTGTTAAATCACCTGATCCAACTCTCTTGACTCATCATAGTGGTTCAGCCTGATTCAGTATGCACATATACAAACACTCAGATAGTGATGTTGCAGGAGTGATAGTATTTATGCAAGTAGCAGTGAGATGTTACACTGAAGGTATAGGCTCTGAGGAGTGATAGTAGATGATGATAAGCACTCAGATAATGATGTTACAGGAATGATAGTAGATGATGATAGATAGCAATCACAAGAGCTAGCAATCTAGTATAATCAACAGGTGATAGATAATAGTAAGCAAGGTATACAGGTGTTGCTAAGCTTGGTTCAGTAATGCAGGTTGTAACAAATAGGCACAAGAGCTAGCGATCTAGGTTTAGAAATGCAGATGGTAGATACTGGAGAGCATGTATCCTAGAGCTAGCAATAGTTCTTATAATGCAGGTATAGATAGCAAGCGTTGTTGATAAGAGGGGGTCCCCTGTGGGGTACTTATCAAATAGCCAGTAGTGAGGGAGTGTAGGACAAGGTAGCGAGGCTCCGGTCAATCCAGGTATAGGGTATGTATCTGGAAGATTCGGCAGCGTCAGGTTAGGCAGGTATCAGGAGCGGTTGCACGAACAATGTGTGAGTGCAGACCGTCAGTTGAAATAGCCGCTCAGTGCGGCGACTGATGATGACGTCAGCACTGTTAAAGGAATACACACCTTATATGCGTTCCACCTACCTGAGTGGTGGAACGCAACCCAGAAGTGAGATGATAGAAAGGCACTGAGAGTGCCAGGATCTTACACCAGATCTAATCATTTCTGATTGGTGGCAGTTGGATATTGTAATGTGCCCATTGTTTTTTTTTCTCTGTTTTTGTGCATCGTCTTACAAATAATTTTAATGTGAATCTTTCTCGAAACAAAAAATACAGGATGTTCAGTCCCACTTGTGAGTATTATTTGGGGTGTTGTATTAAACTGTATCATGTTATTGTTCAGTAGTATGCTGATATCTACAGTAGGGCTTAGGCCACTATAAGTTGTTTATGTGATTTTTGGTTTCTTCCTTTGTTCTCCCCTCCTGTTTAGAGGCAGTTAGTTCAGTTTTAGCTAGAACCTCCCCATTTCTCCATGTTCCCTGAGTCAGTGCTAGTATTGTGCAGACCCAGGGTTTAGGCAAGTCATTGTCTTCTTACACTTAAAAAGGCTGGGAAAATATATTCTGTACTGCAATTAGCTAAAATAAAATTGTGTTGGTTCCACATGAGGAGGGAGGACTCGAGGAGGGAGGGGGGGAGCGAGTGAGAGAGGATCTGACAGTCTGACAGAGTGAAACACAAACAAAGTCAGCAGCGGACCCCGCTGCAAGGAGTGTTCACGGACACTTGCCGATCACTGTCGGTATGGTACAAAGACCAGAACGGCTGCACAGCACAGGGGAGAGGGAGAGATTAAGAAGAGGAAACCAGCAGCCAGGCACCCTAGGAGGCAGTGCGCCCTAGGCGACTGCCTAACTTGCCTAGTGGTAGAGCCGGCCCTGGTTGGTTCAACTTCTGTCATATTAAAGAGTTAAGCAGCCTGTGGATGGGACCAAGTCAGCAGGTGACCATACTATCAAGGCAGACTGAGTCTAAGGAGGTATGTCAATACATAAAGTGCCATTTGAAACAGGATTTAGGAGCTGCCCTGCTTAATTCCGTTTGAAAGTACAATCTGCCTGGTTGCCATACCCACCCCCTTGCTCAAATGCAGATCAGGAAATACCTGAGTATCCCTTGCACCAATCTAAGATACTGTGACTCTCTCCCTCTGGGCATGAGTGGGAGCAACCTCCTGGGTTTTATTACTTCCATATACCTTCTGCTTGCAAACGCATTGAGGTTTGTTCAGTACCTCAATGTATTGAAGTCAGAAGATCAACGTGGTAGCCAGGGAGCTAGCATTATGAGAGGACAAGGTAGGTGATGACAGCCTCCATGAAAGGTTTTCTTTAAATCAGAGTGAAAACCTGTAAAACTGATAGAGAAAATTTTAGCACAAATCTTGGCTTGTTGAGGAGCAGATGGCTCCTGAGTAATCAGAGGTCTTCTGAGCGGGGCTGCACCTGTTCTCTGGGTGGTAAAAAAAACTCCCCACAGGAAAAAGTAATGATTTGGGAAGGCAAGATCTTTGTTAAATCTAAACTGCAGTAAAAAAAAAAAAAAAAAAAAAAAAAAAAAAAGGAAATGCTAATGGCGTGTTCAGAGATGTGCCATGTGTGAAAATGAATGTTTCATAGGAGACTGCAGAGAAGAGAGGATGCAATTTCTTACAATTAAATTAAAAGCAAAATAACTGTGTCTCCAGCTCTTCTCTCAAACTGAACATACAATAAAAGAGAAGAGAGAGGAATTTGGAGCTTTTAGTATGATTCGCCAGGGGCTTAGAAACATGCAGCAGATGTATCCACTCCTGCCTGCAAGATCTCTGTATTTATAGTGTGTACATTTAATGCATGTTTTGAATTAGAAATGTGGAAAAAAAACGGGTATTATTTTAAAATATTAAAATCATTATAACTAATTTAACATGTTTAAATACAGGAAAAGTAATAATTTGCTGAAATATAAAAATCAGACGCCCTACAGCAGGGTTTCTGAAAAAGTGTGCCACAGCACCCTAGTGTGCCATGAAGAGTCCCCAGGTGTGCCGCGGCAAAATGACCCCAACTTAGCAGCCATCTGATCATAAAACATTTTTAGTCACTCAGGAGTGACAGAGGTGCTGGTCCGTTGTCTAAGTTCACTTCCCGCTGCCACAGGCCCTTGGTAAGCTGTGCGGGCCTACCTTCTGCATCTTGCCAACCAATGAAGTCATTGGTTGCTATGGGCGGGTTGGGCATACGAAGGGCTTGCTGGGATGCACAAGCCACGGGTGCCAAAAGAGGCTGGCTGGTGCACATTTGCCCGAGGGGGCTATAGCAGAGTGTGTGAGGAGAGGAGGAATTACAGGGAGGAGGCTCTCCAGTGGCTCCTCTGAGCGCCATGAAGTATATGAATTATACATGTCATTTAGCTGGTAAATGGTTATTGCTTTTTTTATTTATTTTTTTTATGTGATTTAAGTATACATAAGATATGTGGGGTTTAATTACTGTATTATTGATAATGGTAACTGCACTTCTTTTTTTATATTGTATTCTCCTTGCACATTTTTTCTTTTTATATTGTATTCTGCTTGCACATCTGCTGCAGTTTGGCCACAGCACAGCTGTAGTGCAGGATACCTGTGGTTTTCATGTGCGTTTCCTGTGGTTTCCCATAGACTTCTATTATGTCCCTCATTTTTGGTGTGCTTTCAGAAAATGCACCAATATTGTAGGACATAGTAGACGTTTATGAGAAACCACAGGAAACGCACATGAAAACCTCAGGTATCCCGTGCTACACCTGCGCTGCGGCCAAACTGCAGCAGATTTGCAAGCAGAATACAATATAAAAAGAAAAAATGTGCAAGCGGAATACAATATTAAAAAAAGAAGTGCAGTTACCATTATAAAAAAGTGATCTTTTTGACCCCAGATGTCTCTATAAAGAGGACCTGTCATCTTTATTTTTATTACAAGGGATGTTTACATTCCTTGTAATAGGAATAAAAGTGATTAAAAAATAAATAAAAATGAACAGTGAAAAAATAAAAGTAAAATAAATAAGACAAAAAAAATTTAAGTGCCCCCCCCCCCCCCCCCCAACCCTCCATGCTTACACACAGAAGCGAATGGATACGTATGTCGCATACGCATATGTAAGCAGTATTAGCACCGCACATGTTAGAGCGAGAGCAATAGTTCTAGCGCTAGACCTCCTCTTTAACTCTAAACAGGTAACCTGTAAAAGGGTTTAAAGTGTTGACTATGGAGATTTTCAAGCAACGTAGTTTGTCACCATTCCACAAGCGTGCGCAATTTTAAAGGGTTACATGTTAGGTATCTATGTGCTCTGCTTGACATCATCTTTTATTTATATTATACAAAAAATTGGGGTATATATTGTGTTTTGTTTCAATTCATGAAAGTGTATTTTTCCCAAAAATAAATGTCTTTGCAAAACCACTGTGCAAATACCATCTGTCATAAAAAATTGCAACGATCGCCCCCTAGGGACTCTGCTAAATGCACAACTGCTATTTTCTACAGAGGAAGAACAAGTACAGACAGCGATTTAGGGCTGTGGACCAGGAGCTCTGTGTTTGGCTCTCCTCCATTCCTGCAAGAATAGAGCAGTTGTGTGGATCGTCCCAGGCTCAAGTATCCCATTGATGAAAGTAACAATTACATTTTTTTGAAATTTTTGGTTGGTGTGCTTTGAGATTCTGCCAGATTTTAAAGGGTGCCTTGGTTGAAGAAACATGACATACACTTATTCTGTCACACAAATTGCCTTATTCTACTGGGCACGACTGAATTGGATCTACTAATGTAAAGCATTAAAGCCCAAATTCTGGAAAAAATAATACAAATGCCCCCTCCCCCAACCACTACTACCCATTCAATAGTTTACAAAATAAGCATTTTTACTTTCTGTTGTCAGGTAATTATCCACAGAATCTTTTCTGGTTCTGGAATGTGGTGATTGGAACATGCACACTAAAGCCAGAATGTGAGTACAGGAATCCAGTCCTTGTCCCCAGGCTGCTGTCTGTGGAGGATGTGGCTGTGAGAGGTCTTTTTGAGAGGTCTGTCTATCTATCACCCCTACGTAGCTTGAGGTTAAACCGCTTCTTCTGTAATTTCGTGTGGCCACGTGTCCTCTTTCATTCTCTTAGACTAAATAGTTTATTTCCTATGCTAGGATCGCCATTGAGCTATTTGTAAATCGCTATCATGTCCCCTCTCAGACGTCTTTTTCTCCAGGGAGAATAAGTTAAGCACGTCCAATCGCTACTAATAATTAAGGTCTTCCAATCCCCTAATTAGTTTAGTTTCCCTTTTTTGGACTCTCTCCAGTTCCAGCACATCCCTTCTGAGGATTGGTGATCAGAACTGGACTGAATACTCCAGATGTGGCTGGGCCAGAGTTTTAAAAAGTGGCAGGATTATAGTGTTATCTCTCTTCTTTATGCATGCTAATATTCTGCCGGCTTTGGCAGCTGTAACTTGACATTGCACTAGGACCCCCAGATCTTTCTCCATCCTTGATTCCCCCAGAGGTCCCCCCCCCCCTAGTGAGTAGTGTGCGTTTATGTTTTTAGCCCCCAAGTGCATTACCTTACATTTCTGCACATTAAACCTCATTTGCCATGTTGTTGCCCGCTCTGTTATTTTGTTCAGGTCCTTCTGTAAGATTTCTATGTCGTGCTGTGAAGTTATTGTCCTGCCTATTTTTGTGTCATCTGCAAAAACTGAAATTGAAGTAATAATCCCGTATATTATTTATGAATAAATTGAACAGAATTGGTCCCAGAACAGATCCTTGGGGTACACCACTTACCACTCCAGACCAGTCTGAGTACACGTTATTTATCACCACCCTTGTAACCAGTTTTCTATCCAAGAACAAACCTTGTGGTCGATGCCTGAAGTCCTTAGCTTTTAGATTAATCATTTTTGGGGAACTGTATTGAATGCCTTCGCAAAATCCAGATACACCACATCAACAGGCGTCCCCTGTCTAGTTCATTGCTCACCTCCTCGTAGAATGTTAACAGATTGGTCTGGCAAGAACGTCCCTTTGTAAACCCATGCTGATTACTACTAATGATACTATTGTCCTCAGCAAATTCTTGGATATAGTCCCTTATCATCCCCTCCAAAAACTTGCATACTATTGATGTCAGGCTGACTGGCCTATAGTTTCCCGGAATATGTCTCTGTCCTTTTTTGAAAATTGGTATCACATTGGCTATACTGTCTGCAAAGATTAGGAACAACGGTCTAGATATAACTCGGCTGATTTCCTTGGCTACTCTCGGGTGTAAGCCGTCAGGTCCTGGTTATTAATTTGCATTAATCTTATCAAGTCTTTCCTTGATTCCAGCCTCTGTTAGCCACAGCGGTACGTCCTGTGATGTGCTAACAATACTGTCGTGGTCAGTATACCCCTCCTTTTTTGTGTAAAAACTGAGGAGAAGAAAGCATTTAGTACATTTGCCTTCTCTGTGTCTGTAACCATCCTCCCTTCATCATTATTTATGTGTACAACGTGCTCTGACTTTGCTTTTTTACTGTTAATATATCTAAAGAATTTCTTAGGGTTTGTCTTACTCTCCTCTGCTATGTGTCTCTCGTAGTCTTTTTTAGACACCCTAATTTTTTTTTTAATTTCTTGTAACATTCCTTATATTGTTGGAAAGCTGATAATGTCCCCTCTGTTTTATATTTCTTAAAGGCTATTTTTTTTCTCTAATAAGTATTTTTACTTTACGGTTTAGCTACCCTGGTCTGACCTTGGCTCCTTTGTATTTACAGTATTTCCCATTGGAATACACTATGTGATGCCTTTGTTTAATATGTTTCTAAAGCATTCCCATTTCTCCTCCGTGTTCAATGTTTCTAAGGTTAGGTCCCAATTGATGCCCTCTAGTATTGAGCACAACTTGCTCTTCTGAAGTTTAGGGTTCTTGTGCTCCCCTCGTGCCTTGTTTTCCTATGATTTATGTTAAATGTGATAATCCTGTGATCGCTAGATCCCAAGTTATCCCGTATTGCCACATCTGAGATTAGACTTGGATCATTGGTTATTAATAGATCTAGCAATGCATTCTTTCTAGTAGGCGAATCCACCAATTGAGACATGAAGTTGTCCTGTAAGACATTCATGAATTGATGGGCCTTTAATGAGTTAGCTGTCCCCACATCACATATTGGGATAATTGAAGTCCCCCATTATGATGACATTTCCCTGCTTCACTGCCATTCCTATCTGTGATAGAATGTCCAACTCCAACTCCTCCCTCAGGTTGGGGGGCATATAAACTTACCCCCACTATTACTTCCCCCTTACTTCTTCCCTGTGGAGTTCTACCCACACGGATTTTGCCTCCTCACTCGTCCCTTCCACAATGTCACTCTTCTCTACCACCCTTACATCATTTTTGATCTAGAGACATACCTCTCCGCCTCTTTTACCCTCCCTTTCCCTCCTATACAAGGAATACCCTTGAATATTTGCCATCCAGTCGTGTGAGGTGTCAAACCAAGTTTCTGCCACCCCCACAAAGTCCAGATCCTCCTCATGTATTAACAGTTCCAGTTCTTCCATTTAGTTTGCTAGGCTCCTGGCATTTGTGTATACTCCTCTCAGTGTTGTATGAGTGGATATTGATTTCTCATGAAGTTTTCTCATGCTTTGTTTGTGATTAGACCACTCATTCACCCTGGTAGTTGACATTACCATTATATTGCCGCTGCTGACTCCCATAATACCCTTTGTCCTATGCTCACTGCTGACTGTTACTACCTTTGAACCGTCCCCCCAAAACACCTAGTTTAAAAGCACCTCCAACTTTGTGGCCATCTTTCTTCCCAGTAGAGCTGTACCATAGTATTTCTGAGAAAACCACCTTGGAGGTCCTTTTCCTCAATCTATTCCCTAATTCCCTGAAATCATTTTTTAGGACTCGCCACCTTCCTCTTACTTTGTCATTGGTGCCTACGTGCACCATGACCGATGGGGCCTCCCCAGCCCTACCCAATAATCTGTCCACCCGATCTGCGATGTGCCGAACCCGAGCACCCGGTAAACAACATACTGTTCGGCGACCACAGTCTTTTTGACTGATTGCCCTATCTGTCCTCCTAATTATTGAGTCCCCTACTACCACTACCTGTCTAACCTTTCCTGCATCTCTGCCCCCCTCCTTACCGGAGCCATCACTCCCCTGGCAGCTAGGAAAGGGAACCTGCTCCAGCACTGCCACCCCTGAGCTTATATCCCCAACATCATGCAACTTGGCATATTTATTGGGGTGTACCAACTCAGGACTGGCCTCCCTAGCACTCTTCCTTCTACCCCTCCTTCTAACTGTCACCCAACTGCATACCTCCTGCTCCTGTGCCTCTATGTCTCCACACTCCTCTACGCTGGCCCCCGCCAGCACCTGCTTGGTAATGTCCAAGCCCCTTTCTAGGTTGTTGATGCTGCGCAGCATTGCCACCTTGTTTTCTAGATCCAGGATCTGAGCTTCCAGAGATACAAGTCGCTCACATCTCACACAACAGTATTTGCCCTCAATTGGTTCATCAAAGAACGCATACATGGAGCAAGATGTGCACTGTGTGGCATCTCCAATGCTGTTGGACATTATTACCCTCTATTCTAATAGGGATATTAAGGATAACCACCTTCTATTTGTTACCTATGCTACTCCAAGCTCCTTTGATACTATACCTATTCCAAATACTTCACAGTCACTCTCAGCACTCCGCGTCACTCTCAGCACCCCGCGTCACTCTCAGCATCCTGCATCAGTCATCACTCACAGCACTCCGCATCATTCACTGCGTTACCCTCCACCTCACTCTCAGCACCCCATGTCCCACTCAGCGTCACTCTCAGCCGGCTGCATCACTCTCAACACTCCGTGTCCCACTCAGCGTCACTCTCAACACCCCACATCTCACTTAGCGTCACTCACAGCACCCCGTCTCCCTCTCAGCGTCACTCTCAGCACCCAGCGCCCTCTCAGACACCTACGTCACTCTCAGCACCCAGCGCCCTCTCAGCCACCTGTCACTCTCAGAACCCTGCGTCCCACTCAGAGTCGCTCTCAGCACCCTGCGTTCCACTCAGTGTCACACTCAGCACCTCACATCCCACTCAGCGCCTCAGTCAGTGTCCCACGTTCCACTTAGCGTCATACTCAGCACACAGCACACTCTTAACGCCCCCGTCACTCACAGCACCACGTGTCACTCTCTGTACCCCACATCACTCCCAGCACTAAGGTGCAACCAGTCCCAATGGACTCCCAGTCACAAAGGTACTCCTAGTCACAAAGGTACTCATTGAGATACTCCCAGTCCCAAGATACTCCCAGAGTCCCAAGATACTCCCAGTCACAAGGGTACTCCCAGTACAAGGGTACTAAGTCACAATGGTACTCCCAGTCACAAAGGTACTCCCAGTCACAAAGGTACCAAGGTGCTCCCAGTCACCAAGGTACTCCTAGCCACAAGGGTACTCCCAGTGACAGGTACTAAGGTACTCCCAGACAAGGTACTAAGGTACTCCCAGTCACAAAAGTGCTCCCTGTTACATGTACTAAGGTACTCCCAGTCACAAAGGTACTCCCAGTTACTGGTACTAGGGTACTCGCAGTCACAAGGTACTCCCAGTCATAACGGTACTCCCAGGTACTAAGGTACTCTCAGTCACAGGTACTAAGGTACTGCCAGTCTCAAAGTACTCCAGTCACAAGTACTAAGGTACTCCCAGTCACAAGGGTACTCCCAGTCAAAAGGGTACTCCCAGACACAAAGGTACCCCCAGTCCACCTGCTTGGTTGTTCCTGGTCTGCTTGTCAGTTCCTGCAGCCTCCCCCTGTCTGTCTTTCTCCTTTCAGTCTGTGCCTACCACTTGCCACTGTCCCCCTGTCACTCTGGGGCCCCCTCTCCGCTGCCTCTCCTGATCAGTCCCCCCTTTGGGTTTCCCCCTATCAGATCCCTGTCAAATTAGAGCCAGCTCCCTTGTTGATTCCCCTAGCCGCAGCTCCATTCACTCACTGTCCCCTGCCTCTCACGTGCCTCTCAGTGGAGTCTGGTCCTCAGTCTGCTCTCACCGCCACTGCTTTCTGTCACCCGTCTGTGGGAGGGGGATCTCTCTGTAATCGCTGAGGGGGGGGGGGGTCTCCCTGTCTCTGTCACCCTATGGGGGGGGGTCCCGCAGTCACGATCCCAGTCTTACAGATCAGCTCTGCAACACACCTCGCTCATTCAGCATCTCCCCTGCACGCACTCCAACTGCACGCTCTCACTCTGTCTTTCTGTGCGCTCTCCATTGCCATCTGGAGGATGCCCGAATGAGGTGTTTCTTCTTGCAACTCCTCACCTGGTTGCCACCACACACACTTGACACCATCTGAACCAAATATGTTTATCTTGGTCTCAACAGGCCACAGGACATGGTTCCAGTAATCCATATCCTAAGTCTGCTTGTCTTCAGCAAACTGTTTGCGGGCTTTCTTATGCATAATCTTTAGAAGAGGCTTCCTTCTGGGACGACAGCCATGCAGACCAATTTGATGCAATGTGTGCCTTATGGTCTGAGCACTGACAGGCTGACCCCTCACCCCTTCGACCTCTGCAGCAATGCTGGCAGCACTTATATGTCTATTTCCAAACACAACCTCTGGATAGGACGCTGAGAACGTCCAACTTCTTTGGTCGACCATGGCGAGGCCTGTTCTGAGTGGACCCTGTCCTGTTAAACCGCTGTATGGTCTTTGTCACTGTGCTGCAGCTCAGTTTCAGGGTCTTGGCAATCTTCTTATAGCCTAGGCTATCTATATGTAGAGAAACAATTCTTTTTTCAGATCCTCAGAGAGTTCTTTGCCATGTGGTGCCATGTTGAACTTCCAGTGACCAGTATGTGAGTGAGAGCGATAACACCAAATTTAACACACCTGCTCCTCATTCACACCTGAGACCTTGTAACAGGAACGAGTCACATGACATTGGGGAGGGAAAATGGCTAATTGGGCCTAATTTGGACATTTTCATTTAGGGGTATACTCACTTTTGTTGCCAGCGGTTTAGACATTATTGGCTGTGTGTTTAGGTATTTTGATTGGACAGCAAATTTACACTGTTATACAAGCTGTACACTCACTACTTTACATTGTAGCAAAGTGTAATTTCTTCAGTGTTGTCACATGAAAAGATATAATAAAATATTTACAAAAATGTGAAGGGTGTACTCACTTTTGTGAAATACTGTAAGTCGGAACAGGTACATTTTTTAAGTGTAGCTCCAGCCAAATAAATATTTTTTACGTTTTTTGGATAGCATAGGGAAGGGTTAACCACTACTGCAACATTTGTTTTGCTGTCTATGTCCCTGTTCAGAAGATTTCACCTCACTTTCTGTCTCTATGACAGTAGGATTTTAAAAAGGTTGCTTTGTTGTGGAAACAAGGATTGGTGATAAAGCTTTAGTGGAAACACCTTTTACCATGATAACTTTTCCAGGAGTGAATTTCCCTTCCTAGAGCTAGATTTCCTCTCACTTCCTGTTGTCTCCCTCTGTTTGTAAGTAGGAGTCGTATGTAAGTCGGATGTTTGTAACCCGGGGACCGTCTGTATTAGGGATAAACTGATATGGTTTTTCCAGGGCCGATACCGATACCTATATTTTGGTCACAAAGTATCGGTATCGGCCGATATAGGCCGATATTCTGCACATTCAATGACAGTGACCAGTGCCCCCATCCAATGCAGAGTGACCAGTGCCCCCATCCAATGCAGTGTGACCAGTGCCCCCATCCAATGCAGAGTGACCAGTGCCCCCATCCAATGCAGAGTGACCCGTGCCCCCATCAAATGCAGAGTGACCCGTGCCCCCATCCAATGCAGAGTGACCAGTGCATGGGGATTAGAGCGCCGCCTGATTACACAGAGCAGGGTTCTTCTGCTTACCCGACACGGATGCTGTCATATGAAGTCCCGCCTCCTGGACCGGCTCCTATGATAGACATCACCAGTGTGCTGTCTATAATAGTCCAGGAGGCGGGACTGCGCCGGGTAAGCAGAAGAACCCTGCTCTGTATAACCAGGTGGCGCTCTAATCCCCATCCCCCTTCCCCTCCTGAGGCAGCCCTACCTTAATAAAATATTGGTCATATCGGCCAAGTTTGTGGACGATACCGATACTTTTTAAAAAAGTGAATATCGGCCTCCGATTATCGGCCAAACTGATAATCGGTCGATCCCTAGTCTGTATTCCAACCAATCAAGGCTAGCAACATAAGGATTATTTTAAATGTTTTAATGTTGACTAAAAGAGTTTAGTTCTGCTTTACCTTGTCTGGTTGAAGCGGCTATGCCGGGGCCATGGCTGCAGCTGCAGTGATTATCCTTATTGCTCTTTTCTGCCTGTGATGCTCTACAATGTAAAAGCAATCCTAGAGGCGAAAAAAACCCAGGATTGCTTTTACATATCCCCCCTTCCACCACCTTCCTGGGCTTCCCATCCCACCAGGGAGCCTGGAACTGAGGCAGGCAGTTCTGCCTGCTTTCCATAGAGATGGCCAAGGACCGGAACATCCACAATCATCCCTATGGTCTAGGAAATTGGAAGCGGTGAGTATTTTGTCACTTCCGATTTTGCTCTAATGTAAACAGGCCTGTGAAAGCATCTGAGCAATCTCAGTTTGATAACATGCTTTAAAAGGGAAGAGGAGAGCTCTGGGATCTCATAGACCCCTGATGTCTCAGTAAAGAGTACTTGTCACTGCCCTTACTATGACATAGGATGTTGTTCATCCCTAGTGATAGCAATACAATTGATAAAAAAGTAAAGAGAGTGTAAAAATACAAACATTTTAATAAAATAAATAGATTAAAAAAAAAAAATGTAAAACGTAAGCGCCCTCCTCTGTTTGTGTTTGCACGCAAAGGCGAACATATATGTAGATCGCACACACATATGTAAACACGTGAGGTATCGCCGCAAATTATATAACGAGAGCAATAATTTTAGCATCAGACCTCCTGTGTAATTTTAAACTAGTAACCTGTAAAGGCTTATAAAGCACCGCCTATGGAGATTTTTAAAGCAGCTTTTTCTCCAGCATGTGCAATATTAGAGCGGGAGATGTTAGGTATCTATTTACACTGCGTAACATCATTGTGTTTATTTTACCAAACAATTGGGTACTATATTGTATTTTCTTGCGCATTCAAATTCACAAAGTGTATTTTTTCCCCAAAAAATTGCATTTGAAAAACCACTGCCTAAATACTGTGTGACACTAAAAATTGCAACACCCACCATTTTATTCTCTATGGCCTTTGCTTAAAAAAAAAAAATATATATATATATATATATATATATATATATATATATATATATATATATATATATATGTTAGGGGGCTCTAAGTAATTTTCTAGCAAAAAACTATAGATTTCTACATATATGTGAGAAATGTCAGAACTGGCCCAGCATAGAAGTGGTTAAAACAAGCCCTCATTCACCTCTATAGCTATAGACACTGTGGAAAAGAAGATTACAAAGGAAGCAAATCTTCATTCTTTTCATAATACATTATATTGCACTAGAGTTTTGGCGGCCAGCCAGCCCTCTAATGTAAACACACACAGCAGGTGTTTCTAAGCCGTTAGAAAACGAATAAAACTGACTCTAGAGTCTCTGTTGTTAAAATATTTTAGAAGGAATTGCTTTAGAGTACAAGCAGCTAAAGAGGTCAGTGATTGTTTGTTTTAACCACTTCCCGCCCACCCGCCGCCTATTTACTGCGGCAGGGTGGCTCTCCTGCGCAAACTGATGTAGGTCTACTTCGATGACGTGCGGGAAGCTAGGGGGCGAGCGTGCGGCGGCGTGCTCCTGCCCCCACTCGGCAGCGGGGAAGCGATGCATGGGTCAGGCGGCACCGATTGCCGCCTAACACCCACGATCGTTCCCCGCTGAGAGAGACGGACGGTTGGCTGTTTTAAACACAGCCGACTGTTTTTCTCCCTGAAATGATCACAGAGCTTATGTGATCCTTCTATATAGGATCCCATGTGTCTATGGTCATTGCTAGCCAAGTGTAGGATCTGAGATCTGGGGTACTTTGGCTTGAAAACTGGGGCCAGTGCCATAGATGATAAAAGCTTAGCAATGCCTCTGCAGCTCAGTAACACTGTACAAGCCTGCACACCCAAGCAGGTGGCACGTCATTTCCTGGGTCAGCAATGCAGCTTTCTGTGTCATCTCTTTCAGTCTGTTTGCTGGAGAGTGAATCAGCGACATCACTTCAGAGTGATCTTACTGACCAGCAGAGATTTGTGTAATACAAGAATGGTATGCAAATCATTTAGCGGGTAAAACGGTACACATACAAAAACCTATAAAACGCTTATAAATATGAGTTACTGCGTTTAGACGCGTTTGCACGTTGCTAAAAGCATTTGGCGTGTCAAATGCCTTTAAACTTCTGTCTGAACACAATTTTTTGCTTTTAAAAAAATGCCACTAAACTCAACTCCCTCTAAACGACTATAAACGACTCAGTGTAAATGGACAGATAAGGTGACATAGAGGAGAGTTCAGAGGCTGCTGAAAAAAATGCCCAACTGTTCCTAAATGTCCATTTATCAGCAGCAGTGTACATGACTCGCGTGCAAATAAAAATAAAGAGCTAAAAGAAATATTGCAATATCAAATGTATCCTATAGTCCAAATTAAATAAAATTTTCCAAGAACACGATATGTTGATGTCATTTATCTGAAAGTAGAAAAGACAGATCAACTATACATAGAAACCGTACCACTGTTTAAAATGAACATTGCATTGAATTACTACAGCCTTTAAGTGTCTGATTAACTTATATTTGCAAATGTGTGCAACAAAAACCCTGTGTAACCGCTTGCCGACCTCCCGCAGCAGATTTACTGCGGCAGGCCCGGTTCGGACATCGGCTCGCGGGAGCGGTCCTGGGAGCGAGCGTGCGCCGCCTGTGGTGTGCGCTCACCCCCGCTAGGCAGTGGGGATGCCGATGCATGGGACAGGCGGCACTGATTGCCTCCGGGCACCCACAATCGCTCCCCACTGAGAGAGAACACCGTTCAGCTGTTGTAAACACAGCTGACCGTTGTTATCTCTGAAATGATCACAGAGCGCCTGTGATCCTCCTACATAGGAACACAGGTCTCTGTGATCATTTCACAAGCCCACCCCCCCCCCCCCCCACAGTTAGAAAACACTCCCCCAGGCTCACGCTTAATCCTTTGATGACCCCTGGGTTAACCCCTTCCCTGCCAGTGTCATTATTTCAGTAACAGTGCATATTTTTAGCACTGTAGTAATGTCACTGGTCCCCTCAAAAGTGTCAAAAATGTCAGTTAGGGGCCAATTTGTCTGCCCCAATGTCGCAGTTCTGCTAAAAATCACAGATCGCTGCCATTGCTAGTAAAAAAAATAAATAAAAAAATGACATAAATCTTTCCCCTAGTTTGTAGAAGCGATAACTGTTGCGCAAACCAATCAAAGTACTCTTATTGTGATTTTTTTTTTTACCAAAAATATGTAGCGGAATACAAATTGGCCTAAAAGGATTAAAAAAATTAGATTTTTACATTTTTTTTGGGGGGGATGTTATATAGCAGAATGTGAAAAATTTTTTTTTTTTTTTTTTTCAGAATTGTCACTCTTTTTGATTATAGTGCTAAAAAAAAAATAAAAATAAAAAACTGCACAGGTGATCAAATACCACCAAAAGAAAGCTCTATTTGTGGGGGAAAAAAAGTACATAAATTGTATTTAGGTACAGCGCCACACGACAGCGCAATTGTCCGTTAAAATAACGCAGTGCCGAATCGTGAAAAATGGCCTGGTCATTAAGGGGCAAATCCTTCTGGTCCAAAACTGGTTAAATATTAGAAGCAATTTAAAATCAGGTTTTCTTTGTTGAATAGCTGGGTCGAATGCTTGTGAATTTTTGACTAATTTAGCGCCTGATTCGTTTCCCAGTCTCTAGACCGAGAATAGTTGATTATCATGTGTTACTAATGGGCCATACACACTATACAATTGTCTTTAGATTTTTTCCTTTGGATTTACCAAAACCATATAATATGGGGTCAAATCTAAACACTTTCAATTTGTATGCAATTAGTCAGGCCCCTGCACTACATAGTTGAAGGTAAAGCCCCGTACACACGTACTGATCGTCGGCCGAACGATCGGCCGTCTTTTGTCCAGGGCTGTCGTGTCTGTTGAAAACTGCAAAAGACTGCACACGAATTTTGTCGGCCAACAACAGCCGACTGCAGAAGTGATGTCATGTGATGGTTAACTTTCCTTGTCTTTTTTCTTTTCTGAGCATGCCCAGTCTTGCTAATCTGCTGTCTGTCAGCCAAAATCTGTACTGACTGGCGAACAATCGGCCGTTCTGGTGACGGCCAACAAATATTTTAAAGTCTGCACGACAGATTCTGTTTGGCCGAAAATGCGCTGTCGGCTGTCTGAAGCATCATACTAACAAGCCTACAATCGGCCGATCGGTCGGCGGCCGAATATTTACGGCCGACAATCGGTACGTGTGTACGGGGCTTTAATCTAAAGGAAATCTAACCACAAAAGTTGTATAGTGTGTATCCAGCTTTAGGGTCTGCACACCAACCTTCCTCTATCCAAATCACCACATACAGCTAATAGGAATTTTTTCATTCAATGGCAGACACTAAAAAGTGTCTGTTACTAAATATATTATATTAAAAAAAATCTTGTTACAAGGTCATATCAATGGTGTAGGAAAAGAGGTAGCGTAGACTGTTATTGCAACCAGACCTCTGCTCCTTGAGTCTCCTAGGGTCTACCTAGAAACTACAATCACCTTTTCCATCGGCATCACCTTGAAGAAGTATGCTGCTTAATGCCTTCTTGGTGTCCTCAAAGTCTCATGTTAAGCACAGCTGTGTGGTTGTTTCGCTCTACCATCATTACTCTTTGCTGTACCCTACTGTCCTTCAACTCAAAAATATTAAAACACATGCTTGAGGGTGCTCCAATACAGCGTTCAATTTGCACCAAGATTACACAGGCTACAGTGACAAAAAGCATACTGCCATATAAATAAGAATTGTAAAGCATCTTAGAACTCATGTTACAGATTCTTGTGGGGTGAACCTTGTCCTCAAGGGAATGAGTTTTTAGAGTGGAACTTGTAGATCACCACCAAAGCATAATTTACCTTCCTCGCTCATAGCACGAGGGGAGGTTGGGTGACTGGAACACCAAAGCAAAGACAGCAAAAAAAAAAAAAAACTCCCTGGGATTTAAATCTTTCCCTACTAGAGTGTTATTTTGTTTTTGGAGGTTGGAGTTAATGGTATTGTCATGTAACAGAAAGCAGGGGGTACCTCATGGAGCATGGTATTAGGTTAGGAATACCTTATGACTTCAGTTAGGGGCAATCAGTGGTCAACCCAGAGGCTCGCTGTGATACAGCTGGAATTTTTTGCATTGACCTGCCTTCTTCTCTACATTGGTAGACTACTATAGGTGTGTGAAATACAAGAATGAATAGCAAAAAATATAAATAACTTAGTAGGTAAAACCGTATAGTACACAGTGTGTATACTGTATATATCAGTTTGCTTAGAGTGCCACTTTAAGAGGTCTGCAGAAAGCTATAGGTCCGTGAGCACCAAAGCAGTTTGGCACTGAAAACAATGTCTGCCAGTTAATTGTTTGTGCTGGAGATCCACTTGTAAACTGTTTGGCTGTTTCTCTGACCTTTTGTCACTGCACACAGATTTCTGACCAAGAGAACTTTCCCCTTTCCCAAAGGAGTAATGACAATCCAGGCCGGAGGGCCGGTCTAACTGAATAAACACTTTTCTTGCAAACCCTCAATGACATAACATCCAGCATCAGCAAAAGGGTGCGGGCACTTCCCAATAATCCTGCAGTCACATACTTTGCAAAGTTCCAAATAATTTTAATGGAGCGACCCATGTCCACAGTTTCCTACAGTTCAGTTAACTACACTTTCTACTAAGGGGAAAAGTCCAGGTCTCCTCTATTCTCCATTAGGCAGACACACACCCCAGCACCACATGCATTCAGAGGTTTTCCGCTGACCAGCTAAGACAAGAAGATAAACATCTACTGCTCCCTTTCCTTCTCAAAAGCCCAGAAGATCTATCAACCATTCCTTACAAATGATGTTTCAAAGGTATGATTTGCACGGTCCAAATTAAAGGACCTTAAATCCCACTATAGTACTACTCGGTAGCTGGAGGACAAAGCCAGAGGTACTATGCTGGCAGGTGGCACACTCTTACTAAAGGGGAACCCCAGGCTGGCCTATAGTACCTGTATCCTAATGACAGATGAGGCACTCTAGATACTAGTAATGTGTCCCCTATAAAAGCAGTGAGATAGCAATGTTCAGAACACAAGGCCTTGTTATTACCTTGTTATTATCTTCAATGGCAGTTGGAGCTCAAAGAACAAATGATTCCCCAGTGTGAGACAATGTAGGATAGCTGGTTCTGATTAATGATGATCCATTAACTGATCCAAGTGTAAAATGTCTATATTTAGTGTGTTAAAGAGGCAGAGTGAATCAGTGGGACAATTACCAACCGAGAAACTGTAGCAACTGGCAGGGCCGGACTGACCATCGGGCGGACCGGGCATAATCCCGGTGGGCCGCGGCGCCCGCTCTCACTTAGTCCGACTCCTCACAGACAGTAGAATGTAAAGAAGCCAGACTGTCATTTTCCCTCACTGCGGCGGCCGCGGCCGGTGTTCTTGCCAGCTACACCGGCTCCGCGGCCAATCAGCCTTCTGCTGTGAGTCACACCCCCCTGAGCAGGAGGCTGATTGGCTAGGGAGCCGGAAGTGAAGAGAAGTTCGTATGTGTGTTCCTTCCCGCCGCAGCCGGTGTCCTGCCCGGCGCGGCCAGCAGCACAGCCCGCACTCGCAGGATCGGCCATGGAAGCAATCAGCTGCAGATGGCAGCTCCTTCACTCTGACTCCGGGCTGCTTGCGGGGGCGGCGACAGGCCGGAGAGAGAAGGTAAGCGCGGCTCCTCGCGACGCCAGTGTCTTCAGTGCTGTGCAGCCCTGGTGTCACCGGCCGTGTGTACTGTCTTCTACTGAATAGGAGGGGGATGGGGCGGCTTCATATAGAGGATTTGATGTTTCCCTCTTCCTCCTCCTGCTGCCGCTGGATGGATGCCTGACTCTCCTCCTCCCCTCTGCAGGCATTCTGCGGCTGCAGGAGAAATATCAATTTCTCTATATGCAGCTGAGCTGTCCCATCCCCCTCCTATTCAACTTATTTTACTGCCCCCCCCAGTGATCTTAACCCTCCCCCCTGCTCTTAGCCCCCCCTTGTGCTCTTCAGCCCCCCCCCTGCTCTTCAGCCCCCCCCCTGCTCTTCAGCCCCCCCTGCTCTTCAGACCCCCCCCTGCTCTTCAGACCCCCCCCTGCTCTTCAGCCCCCCCCCCTGCTCTTCAAGTCCCCCCCCCTGCTCTTCAAGTCCCCCCCCTGCTCTTCAAGTCCCCACAGTGCTTTTGATCTCCCCCTATGCTTTCTGGCTCCCCTAATGCTCTCCACCCCCCTGTGCTCCCTGGCCAAGTGATTTCCAGTTCCCCCCCCAGTGCTCTCCAGTCCCCCTACCCTGTGCTCCCTAACCCCCTGGTTTTCCCTGCCCCCCCCCCCCCCAGTGCTATCCACACCCTGCGCCTTCCTTACTTCTCTCCAGTCCCCCCCCCCCCCCTTGCCCTTCAGCTCCTCCAGTGCTATCTGCTTTCCCTGTGCTCTCCGGCCCCCCTAGTGTCCTATCTTCTGTCATGTCTGCAGTTTCTGACCTTCTCTTGTATCACATCTGCAGTCTCTCATGTATCATGTCCGCAGTCTCTGACCATCTCCTCTATCATGTCCGCAGTCTCTGACCATCTCCTGTATCATGTCCTCAGTCTCTGGCCATCTCCTGTATCACGTCCGCAGTCTCTGACCATCTCCTGTATCATGTCGGCAGTCTCTGGCCATCTCCTGTATCATGTCGGCAGTCTCTGGCCATCTCCTGTATCATGTCGGCAGTCTCTGGCCATCTCCTGTATCATGTCGGCAGTCTCTGGCCATCTCCTGTATCATGTCCTCAGTCTCTGGCCATCTCCTGTATCACGTCCTCAGTCTCTGGCCATCTCCTGTATCATGTCGGCAGTCTCTGGCCATCTCCTGTATCGTGTCGGCAGTCTCTGACCATCTCCTGTATCGTGTCGGCAGTCTCTGACCATCTCCTGTATCATGTCGGCAGTCTCTGACCATCTCCTGTATCATGTCGGCAGTCTCTGACCATCTCCTGTATCGTGTCGGCAGTCTCTGACCATCTCCTGTATCGTGTCGGCAGTCTCTGACCATCTCCTGTATCGTGTCGGCAGTCTCTGACCATCTCCTGTATCGTGTCGGCAGTCTCTGACCATCTCCTGTATCGTGTCGGCAGTCTCTGGCCATCTCCTGTATCGTGTCGGCAGTCTCTGGCCATCTCCTGTATCATGTCGGCAGTCTCTGGCCATCTCCTGTATCATGTCGGCAGTCTCTGACCATCTCCTGTATCATGTCGGCAGTCTCTGGCCATCTCCTGTATCATGTCGGCAGTCTCTGACCATTTCCTCTATCATGTCCTCAGTCTCTGACCATCTCCTCTATCATGTCCTCAGTCTCTGACCATCTCATGTATCATGTCCTCAGTCTCTGACCATCTCATGTATCATGTCCTCAGTCTCTGACCATCTCATGTATCATGTCCTCAGTCTCTGACCATCTCATGTATCATGTCCTCAGTCTCTGACCATCTCATGTATCATGTCCTCAGTCTCTGACCATCTCATGTATCATGTCCTCAGTCTCTGACCATCTCATGTATCATGTCCTCAGTCTCTGACCATCTCATGTATCATGTCCTCAGTCTCTGACCATCTCATGTATCATGTCCTCAGTCTCTGACCATCTCATGTATCATGTCCTCAGTCTCTGACCATCTCATGTATCATGTCCTCAGTCTCTGACCATCTCATGTATCATGTCCTCAGTCTCTGACCATCTCATGTATCATGTCCTCAGTCTCTGACCATCTCATGTATCATGTCCTCAGTCTCTGACCATCTCATGTATCATGTCCTCAGTCTCTGACCATCTCCTGTATCATGTCCTCAGTCTCTGACCATCTCCTGTATCATGTCCTCAGTCTCTGACCATCTCCTGTATCATGTCCTCAGTCTCTGACCATCTCTTGTATCATGTTTGCAGTCTCTGACCATCTCCTGTACTATGTCCAGCGGGAACACTCTGCAGCCACACCGCACAGCACACCTAAGGTAAGTGGAGGACTGGAGAGAGGAGTGACTTCTACTTAGGGATTTCTTTTGCAGATAGGCTGGACTGGCACTGGCAGCAACAATTTTATTCAAATAAATCAGGATTTCTTCTGCAATTGTCTGGCACTGGCAGCCAGGCATAGTACTATGCCTGCCAGTGCCAGGTCAGCCTATTTGCAGAATAAATCCAGATTTGAATAAAATTGTTGCTGCCAGTGCCAGCCTACCAGGGGCTGATCTGAGGTGTGAAGGTGCAGGAATTGGGGTGAACTAAGGTATGATAGTGCAGGAATTGGGGTGATTTGATGTGTGAAGGTGCAGGAATTGGGACTGATCTGCTTCATACTATTTTTAGGACTCAACCATCAAAAGAGGATTTAAAGTAAGACAAAATAAACAGCATCATATGGCAGCTCTGATCTAAATTGAAGATTAAACTAAAAAAGGTACCGTAATCAAATCCACACATCCTGGAACATTAAATCCTGTCATCAACCATCCCGACGAACGCCACGCCACGCCCCGCCACGCCCCCCCCCCCCCCCTCGCGGGCTGCTCAGTCCAAAATGCCCGGGCCTATTTTTTGTCCCAGTCCGGGCCTGGCAACTGGTAACTGGACTCTGAGCAGGTGCTCTCTCACCAATTCTGATATCCCTCTTATGAGTACTGGAAGATCAGGCAACGGCAACTCTCCACTCTATGAGACACAGAGATGGCTGCGCTCTGCTGCTTCAGTGAGTCCCGCCAACTCCAACTTGATCAGTGATGCTGCAGGAATTTCCACGATGTAGCGTTTGTCATCCGTCCCGCCTGCAGACAGCTGGGTGGTGTGCAGCAGGCCGCAGTCCTCTCTCTCTGCAGCAGACCGATGCACACAGGATGGATCCTGGAAAGCAAGAGAGCCTTTACATCAGATCCCTTTACAGTCTCTCCCACAATTCTCCCCTGGAGCGAATAGCCTGCTGGGAGGTGTAGTTCATAAACAGTTTGGCAGTGCAGTAATATCCTTTTAGAAGACTACAGTTCCCACAATGCTTTTCTTCCAGTCTCGGGAGTATGATGCATGAAATCTGAGACCAACACTAAAGGAGCATAGATACAGTCAGAGAGTAGAGAATAAGTCTGCAGTGTCATATAATGATAGTCCGCTCCTGGCTACATCTATATTGTCCCCCCCTATTCCAGAGCTTTATGCTGATTACTGAGAGCACTGGTTCTAGCTCTGGTGCCTTTTAGACTGCACATTAATATTCAGGTATTGTGTACAATTGTTATAACAGGATAGTGCAGGTACGAATATGAGGGTAATAGTGCAATGTCTGATAGATAGATTAAGAATACCCACTCTATGGAGTGTGTTCTTGACACAAATACATGCAAGTAGATAAAAGAATATGTATAGAACGGTGGTTATGCTGCCTCCAACCTACCACTAGGGTAAGAAGTGAATGGGGTTAAAAGTGTTGGTATATGGCGCTACCACCGTGCACAAACTAATTTGTGCAAAAATACTATTCAATGTTAATTTATATAATAATATAACCTTTGTGAAAAAGTGCACTGTGCTGGAAAAAATTGGCCTATAAGCCAACATGTGCTGAAATGAGAAAGAGAATGTGCACTGTGCTGCAGGATATTGTTGTATCTACTTGCTGAACAACAATTCCAGATGTAAACGGATGACTGGTGAATAAAGTGCACTGTGCTATGAATTCATAATGATAATGTGCCAGCTTTCTAAAATCAATACAAAGTGTAAAAGGACCAGACGGTATTGCTACTATAAGGTGCCAAAGTGCTAAAATGGTGCAAGAAAGTAAATGAGTAAAACTGTGCTGTAAAATAAATATATATTTATTGTGATGTCCCCAAATTTGGGGGTGAAAAACTGTGAAGTTATAGCCGCTAGAGTGATTAGATACCAATCTGTGTGTGGGTGGCACCCACTGGGCTCTTGCTGGGAGTGCAAGTGCTAATACCGGGGTAAAGCACTTACCAGACTGAATCCCCTGTTCCAAGTAGGGCTCGGTTGGTAATTGTCCCACTGATTCACTCTGCCTCTTAGTTGTATGTTAGTTAGGCTGCTATGTGAGGCTCGGCTGTTAACAATCTCTCAGTTGTGCTTCCGCTAAAGAGTCAATATACAAAAGACAAAAGGACTTCCATGGCGTAGTAAAACTGTGTAATGGGGAGATGTAATATCAACCCATTATTATTATTATTATATAATATAGCATTGAATAGTATTTTTGCACAAATTAGTTTGTGCACGGTGGTAGCGCCATATACCAACATTTTTAACCCCATTCAATAGTACAATGTATATCTAACTTCATTTATTTTCTGTACTTTCAGTTCAGGTTTTAGTCTGGGACTGATAATACTATGTCCTGTCTGTATTCTGACACTGGTGTTGATTTATAATACACTGTTCAAATATGAACCGGTGATCTGGTACATTATACCGTACAGCACACTGTTCTTCAGTCGCTTCCAGAATGGGCTGGCAGCTGAAGGTCATTGTGTATGAACAGCACACAATTGCTTGGCACTAGAGAGGTTACAGGGTCCTGTTAATATGTTCCTGGTTTTCTTATTCCATGGCTGAATTGGTACTGCAGAAATGGCACAATCAATCAGAGTCACCGCAGTGTGTCAGTGTTAATAACCTCTTTTGCACAGAGGGGGGGGGGGGGGGGTGAAGGCTCAAAAGAAAACCCTAATAATTAACCTTTTAAAAGGCAAATAATAATGTCAAAACCATTGAGTGCATGGGGTGGTCTGGAAATACGCAGGAAACTTACATGCTTAATGATAACCCTTTTAGGTTCATTTTAATAGGGTCTGTAAGGTAAAAAAAAAGGGACACCTGCCATTAGA
This sequence comes from Pelophylax lessonae, assembly GCF_965119305.1. Classification (NCBI taxonomy): domain Eukaryota; kingdom Metazoa; phylum Chordata; class Amphibia; order Anura; family Ranidae; genus Pelophylax; species Pelophylax lessonae. The sequence goes on along the minus strand of NC_138769.1, from coordinate 124,608,774 downwards.
TCCCCAGGAGAAAGGAGACAAAAGATGTAATCCAATTGGGCGAGTCTGGAAGGATGTCAGGTGTTCTAGGAATATAGAAGGAGTCTAATTTGAAGAGGACCTGTCATTTCAAAAATATCTTCTACATCAAGCATTTTCTTCAGTTTGTAAGACTGCTTTGTCCATTTTAAGAGACACTGTGGAGCTTTCATCCAAGGGGCAGGCCTGACCATTTTAATCCATTCCTCCTGCGTGACAGTTCATACCTGAGTGACTTACATACATTTTGTGGCAGGCTGATCAGTAGTTTAACGTCTTGCCTACTGTACCCAGACAGTACTGGTCCTGCCCAGACCAATTTTCAGCTTTCAGTGCCCTCACAACTTTGAATGACAATCATGCAACAGTATACCCATATGACATTTTTGTCCCTTTCTTCTCACAAATAGAGCTTTCTTTCAGGGGTATTTTATCACCACTGGTTATTTTTTGTTGTTTTTTTTTTTTGTTTTTTGCATTTTTGTTTATTTCTGTTATAAAATTTTACAAATTAGTAATTTTTCTTCACGAGTTTTGGCCATAATTTATACTGCTGCATATCTTCGGTAAAAAAAATAGCTGAAATCAGTGTATATTATTTGGTCTTTGTGAAGGTTATAGAGTCTACAAGCTATTGTGCCAATCATTAAAAATTGATCACATCTGATGTACTGACTCAATTCTTAAAACACTAATGCCCCATACACCCGTGCAGATTATCTGAAGACTTTTGTCTGTAGATTTACCAAAACCATATAATATGAGGTCAAACCTAAACACTTTCAATTTGTATGCAATCCGGCAGGCCCTTGCACTACATAGAAAAGGTAAATCTGAAGACAAAAGTCTTCAGATAATCTGCACGTGTGTACGGGGCATAAGGCCCCTTTCACACGGGCTTTCCGATCAGGTCCACCTGTCAGTTTTTCAGGCGGACCTGATTGGATGCTCCATGCACCCCTATGGGGCAGCGAATGTAACCCTATGAAATCCAGATGGATGGAAACCCTCTTTTCCATCAGTCTGGAGGATCAGATCAGAAAGGATCGAATGAAAACGGACAGGCGGTTCGTTTTCATCCGATCTCCCATAGAGGAGAATGGAACTCTGACGGGTTCGTCTCTGCAAAGTAAGCAGAGACGAACCTGTCACCCGCCTGCTCAGCGGGGATCGGTGGATCGATCCCCTCTGAGCAAAACGGAGTCCCCCGGGCGGAAAGCCCATGTGAAAGGACCCTAACAACTCATCCCTAACATCTCAGGGATGCGTGAAAACATTCTTCAATGCATAGTCCAAGTTGGGAGAGACACTGGGGACAATGATAGCTGGTATCTCTTCTAACACCTCCTCTGCTGCATACGTGACATCTTTTTTGGCATTTTCAGCCTGCTTTTGAGTTTTCTGGGGGGATCTTTGTGGGTAGATAAGGGACATGACTATTTATTTTATGAATTTTAGGAAGGGATGGGTCTTTCTGTGGATTTTGTGTAGGTGACATAAGTATTGTAAATCACCAAATGAATAGGATAAATGGCAACTTTCCTATACCAAAAATGGGACCTCCTTGTTGCTAAACAGGGCTGAAGCTTTTGATCATTGAAATCCCCCCCCCCCCCCCATGTAAAGATTATAATCTTGAATGCATGCAGGCTTTTAAATGGGACCCTGTCTTATGGGAAACTCCACTGAGGTGTCATTATGGATGGTGGACAGGATGTAGACATTCTTCTTATCCTTCCACTTCACGTCAAAGACTTTGTCAGTTCTCAGACTTGCTGATTCTCCCCATTGTAGCCTTGTGTTAACTAAAGCTTGTGGGAAGCCCTTCCTGTTTTTTATGGAGGTATCCCACAGGCCAAGGTTTTTGCATGGTGTAGGTGTCAGAAAAGGGGGAAGACTGGTGTAGAAATTATCAAGGTAGATGTGTTAACCTTTTTAGAGAAGTGGGTATGCCAGGTCCCATAAATGTTTTCCACTTGTGCCGAAGAAGGTTGTGCACTCAGGGGGCTGGAGCTGGAAATCGCTTCCTTCGTATATGCAGAACGCATACAGATATCCCGTGGCTCTTTCACAAAGCTTGTAAAATTCTATTCCATATCTGGCTCTTTTGCTTGGAATGTATCTTTTGATTCTTAGCCGGCTAGTGAAGTGTACAAGGGACTTATCCACACATATATTTTGGTCAGGGACATATAGTTCAGCAAATTGTTAGGGACATTTTTTTTATAAATGGGTGAAATTTGTATAATTTGTGATAGTTGGGATGATCTTGGGGAGGGCACTGGGTATTGTCCCTAAAATGAAAGAAGCACATGATCATCTCATAGTGGTACCTGGGAATTACAGAAGAATAAATAGGCATGTGGTGGATGGGGTGGGTGGACCAGTAGGCATGTCCTTCATTTTTCTTTGTAAGCCCCGTGTTAAGGGTGAGGCCCATAAACTACTTTAACTCCTCCAATGTCAGAAGTTTCTACTCATACAGATGGGCATATGATGAAATGAGGTTGCTATCAATATACTGTTGGGCAAAAAGATTTGTCTGTTCCACAATAAATTAAAGTAAACTATCAGGCTAAAAAAAAAAAAATCCATCTCTGAAAAATTTTCAGTATTGGCCTGCACACCTGGCTGTGCAGTAAAAGGGGAAATGCTTGCTGATCCTGAGTTGAAAGGCAGCCATATTGGGTTGGCAAGAGCATCTTGGAGGTATGTATGGGTCCTGATTCTTGGGCAATGTAATACTCCAGTGCTGATACTTGGGGAATATGACACTCCAGTGCTGGTACATGGGGGATGTGATACTCTAGTGCTGGTACTGGGCCTTTCATTCTGGGGTCTAACGCTGGCAGCTGCCTGGTTATAAGAGCATTGTATCTTTTTAGAAGGAACCCTTTCTTCCTCCGATTCGGTTTGCCTATCTGCTTTTGACAGGTTCATACACCGAATCGAAATATGACTGCGAACTCCCGGATTCTCTTATCCAGGGCCACCCGTGCCATGGATCCCACTGGGTTCATTGGATCCAGGCAGTAACTTTGAGAGGGGAGGCAGAGGCGGCTCATTAATTAGACAAATAAGGCGGTCTGCTTAGGCCTCGCCCTCACAGAGGTCTCACGGTCACTTAATTTGCCTTATTAAAGATCCCCCTCTAGGCTCCTGGGAATGACCACCTCGCTCACTCACCCAGCCGGCACCTCTCCCTCCTCCTAGCTAGGCAAGGGAAAGCATCACTCAGCTGGGCTTGGTTCTTACACGAGCCAGCTACAGACAGGGTCTGGAAAGGGCAGGCGAGGGAAGGAGGCAGGCCATAGCCACCACAGTACTGTGACCGGAACTTAGCTGTTACCTCACCTGCCGCCTGCACTGCTGGAGTGGAAAGACAACAGGGACACCCATGCTGCCACCTTGTTCTTAGAGCCAGCCAGGCCAGCTAGAGATTACCCTGGCCATGGAGATCGCTGGGCTGTATGGTGGTTTAATTGCAAATTGTAAAGTTGACTGTAAATGTCATGCTCATGTCATGTGTGGGTGTCTGGGGGGGGGGCTCCCTATTGTACATGGTTAATTGAGGGCCGGTTCACACCAACTTACAGTCGGTATGGCTAAGGTGCATTGTGTGGGTGTTTTGCAGGTGAACACACTACCCTTGCGATCTGCTGCATGTGGGTGCCAATGTATTGTTAATGGCAGCCCAAACACAGATCACAAATGCACTGTGTTTACAGGCACAAAATACTTTGGGGTTTGGTGTAGTGTGTTTTTAAAAGTAGTGCAAACACGACTTTTTCCGCAGTGTGTTACTTTTTGCAACCCGTTCAAATGACCAGACTGTCAAAACACTCCCCATGAAAAGTGTGTGCTACTATGTGATCTTGATATGTACTGGCCCTAATCTAGGTTCGCACCTCTGTGTTTAGTGCAGGCCATGTTTGTGAGGGCATGGCAGCCCATTCAAATGAATGGGCTGTTGTACCTGCGTTTCCACAAAAAAAAGGTGCATGCACCTTTTCAAAAATGCAGACGGTATGTCATATGATTTTGCATATAGGTAAGGCGCTGTCGCATGTAAATCTGACTTCATACACCAAAACTAAATAAATAAATATGTGAAGTGTAACGCTTATTAGTGCTAGCAACAGTTAAGGCATTTATCACAATTTTTGTGTGCTTATTATTGATATCTGGTTGAGGAAGGTCTGCACTGATTAATCTTGTTTAGATTTATTACTCTGGTGATGATGACTGTGTGGCGAGTTTACTGTGGACAGCAGCACTGATAGGTGATGTGAGACAGGTGCCGTGCTTACGGTCACTGATGGGCGACAGGTACACTGCTGATGGGTGACAGGTGCTCTTATGGTCACTGATGGGTGACCCTTGCACTGCTGATGGGGGACAGGTGCACTTATGGGCACTGATGGGTGACAGGTGCACTGGGGGGGGGGGGGGGGAACAGTAAAACTGGTTATGGGCACTGATGAGGACTGTAACACTGCTGATGGGTGATGTGACAGGTTCTCTTGATGTGGTGTGTTGTGCAATACACTAACATACACAGATCAATAACTCACGGTTCCCTGACTCTCCTCTCTTCACACTGGAAACTGTGTGTCAGGAGAGCCAGTAACAGCCAGTTACCATTTTGTGTTCACCTTTGTAATCTGCTGTGAATGTAAACAGCCGATCACATGGTAAAGAGCCTCTGTCATTGGCTCTTCACCACGATTGGTAATGCGCTATCCCCAGGGGACACGCCGCACCACAAATCGCCACGCTACGCACCTCCGATGATGCGCATGCCCAGTAAGAGCGGGACAACGTCATATGAACAGGACAAAAGCGACCCCACCCCGTCATATTACTCATTAGTCATATTACTATACGGTGGGTAGGAACCGGTTAAAAGAAATAGTTCCTGAGAAAAACATGGAGGCTTCTGAAAATGCTATTTATCTGACTGTCATGCTTGACCCCAGTGTGATATATTGTGTACCGGGCACACCAAAAACTGTGTGAGAGGACACAGAGCAGCCATGTTGTTCGAAATTCATAATCAGCCATGACATTTCTTTTTTAGCAGCAGTGACCCCCCCCTTTCGGAAAAAGGCTACATTAAGGCTTCATTTTACACAATTACTAAACTTTTAGCTGCATCCTAGAACATCCTTATACGTCCATTGAGAGGACACTGGAGACCCTCTCAACCCTATTAATGAACATCAAACCAAAGCAGGGCAACCAGATAACATTTTGATTTACCTCATCTACACCCTAATAACAGGGCAATACGCATCTTGGTCTCTCTCTAATAGCCATTATAAAACCGTCAAGTCCAGGCTTAAGTAATTGCCAATCTTAAGCAGATGGCTGCCCTGGCTAACCACAAGTCATAAACAGTTTAGCTGGAGTAATCAGCAAATATACATTTCTGTCCATCTCATCCTAGAGATTCAAAACTTTAGTGTATTTTATAACTCTGAAGATAATAACAGTACCACCAGAATAAGAACATATTTACCTGTATCAGTTAATTAGCAGCATTTTAAGCCCAAACACCACTTTCCTAGGAGGCACCAGACGTAGATTAGACCCATTACCTGTACTAGGTGAAATAGGCATCTGATAACCATTATATTTGTAGACATTCAAATGATAATTTCATGCTGGACAATAATCTACAAGTGACCAGAATGCAACCTGTAGCTATTCTAAAATATTAATATATGTAGAAAACAATATATGAGGGTGAGATAGCTTAATGCTTGTAAAAGACTGTGACTCCCCATCAGTCTCTCCTCAGACCTTCTCATTGGTCAGAGCATTTCTGTCAACACCCTCTTTAGGGACCAGAAAAGAGGAGTCAGTTGTCTAGAGCTCTTTTTTTTTATCATCAACAAGGACCATCAGTCAAGATTTATGAGAGCCGCTGATCCATCTTGATCATTGATTTGACTTTGCCAAACCTGCAGAACCAGACCTTGTAAAGTATTTCCATTCCTTTAAGCCCCGTACACACGTACCGATCGTCGGCCGAACGATCGGCCGTCTTTTGTCCAGGGCTGTCGGTGTCTGTTGAAAAGTGCAAAAGACTGCACAAGAATTTTGTCTGCTGACTACAGCCAGCTGCAGAAGTGATGTCATGTAATGGTTAACTTTCCCTGTGTTTTTTCTTTTCTGAGCATGCCCAGTCTTGCAAATCTGCTGTCCGAATCTGCTGGCCGAATTCTGTACTGACTGGCGAACAATCGGCCGCTCTGGTGTCGGCATACAAAAATTTTCATGCTTGCAAGACAGATTCTTTTCGGCCGAAAGTGCGCTGTCAGCTGTCGGAAGCATCATACTAACAAGCCTACAATCGGCAGATCGGTCGTCGGCCGAAGCTTTTCGGCCGACGATCGGTACGTGTGTACGGACCTTTAGTCTTTTTTGTTTCTCTGTTGTATTAGAGCCGGTTCACACTGAGGCGATCTGACTTGCTGGGGCGACCTGTGAAGTCGAGGTGCACAGCGCGCACCGCGACCTCGGAGCGACATGCACGGACTTCATATCATTGAAGTCAATGCAGGTCGCTCAAGGTCGCCCCAAAGTAGTACAGGACCCTTTTTCTAAGTCGGAGCGACTTTTGTCGCTCCTATTAGAACGGGTCCTGTGCTAATCTATGGCAGGCGACCCACGGCGACTTGTCAGGTGACCAAGTCGCCCCAGTGTGAACCGGCTCTTATTGTCTACTTTTCCTTTGTAAAAAATAAAGGAAGGTGTGTGGCACTGCCAATATACTCTTAATACTCAATAAACATCTCTCAAAGGTGTCGAAGTGCAGAAAATGTAATAAAACAATGTAAACAAATGTGTTGTGTATATCTTAATAATTCAAAAGTTGATACTGGAATAAGATAATAGGTGAAGTGATGTAGCAGTTGACTGTATTATAAACGCCTTTAAAGTGCCAAAGTGCAACGATTTTGTCCTGTGTATATCCTAATAAAATAAATAAGTGAAGTGAAATAAATAATAGGTGGCTGTATTCAAAAAATGTGCACTGGAATGTGGTACCAGGTACAAAAAATGTGATAGCCAAAAATGTGCAAACTTAGACTGGTGAAACCAAATGGCAAGTATATGGTAATACCACAACCTGTCACAAATGGGTGACAGAAAAATAAATAAATAAAATCAGTAGTGACGTATAGTATAATACATTAAGTGGTTAAAAGGTAGATCTATCCTTGAGTGTACCGAATAAATAAAGTCCACTAGCAAGGAACTATATATGAAACCTCACAGCAGGTATATGGAATATAAATAAGTAGAACAACCATGGATGAATGTAGCAGCAATAATCAGAACTTCAAATGAATAAATAGTCTTAAGATTGGATAATACCACAATTATAAATAGTCCATAAATAAATGGTGCAATAAATTCTTCAGAAAAAACAAGGTGACTTCAGTGCAGGTGCTTCTAAATATTTCTTTAAGGGTGCCCGAACTCAGGTGATCACTCCGTGCTCCCCGCACCCCCAGGACCACACTCACCAGAGTTAGTCACCCCTACAGGGGTACCGAGCCTTGGGTATGTAATTCTCTGGGTCCCACTCAGGTCTCCCTGGATGGTCCTATGGACACGAGTGTCTCCTGAAGATGTCATACTGACGAAACACGTAGAGCGTCATCGCGTCACATCAGCCTGGTTGGAATGCACATCCGGTCTGTGGAACGCACGGCGTCCCGGAAGTGCGCGACCACAACAGTGTTTACCTACTGATTGTTTCTTGAATGTTTGGGAGTACCATTTTTTTAATTTAATAAAGAATTATCAGACGGTACTACCCTATGTGAGCACTTTATTCCATATACCTGCTGTGAGGTTTCATATATAGTTCCTTGCTAGTGGACTTTATTTATTCGGTACACTCAAGGATAGATCTACCTTTTAACCACTTAATGTATTATACTATACGTCACTACTGATTTTATTTATTTATTTTTCTGTCACCCATTTGTGACAGGTTGTGGTATTACCATATACTTGCCATTTGGTTTCACCAGTCTAAGTTTGCACATTTTTGGCTATCACATTTTTTGTACCTGGTACCACATTCCAGTGCACATTTTTTGAATACAGCCACCTATTATTTATTTCACTTCACTTATTTATTTTATTAGGATATACACAGGACAAAATCGTTGCACTTTGGCACTTTAAAGGCGTTTATAATACAGTCACCTGCTATCTACATCACTTCACCTATTATCTTATTCCAGTATCAACTTTTGAATTATTAAGATATACACAACACATTTGTTTACATTGTTTTATTACATTTTCTGCACTTCGACACCTTTGAGAGATGTGTATTGAGTATTAAGAGTATATTGGCAGTGCCACACACCTTCCTTTATTTTTTACTTTTACTATATATCTTCGGAATATAGTTCCAGAGGGGGGGCTGCGGCCATTACCTGTAGAGAATCTAATATATCCTAAGCGCGGATTTCTCCACATATACTTTTCCTTTGTAATACTCTGTTTATGTAAATATTTTATTTGTACTTTATTGTATTTACCTTTTCGATTATTAAACAATATTTTGTCAAGTGTTAATTTTGTCTCTAATGCACGAAAACAGAACTTAAAGAATCCCTCTCTCTTTGAAGAGCACTAAAATATAAATCTATGGATATACCTGTCTGTGGTGACAGTGTGCATTAGAGATGTTTATTTTAAGTCATAACTGCTACCGCTGATATTGGGAATTTTAATATTTATCATCTGGTGGCAGAACATGATTTGGGGTAGAAAGGATTAACTGGGTAGTTAACTATACCCAGCCATGATCACTCTCAGATGGCTGGCACTTAGTCAGGCTTCAGGGGGTACATAAATGGCCTACACATATCACAAGGGCATTATTCAACTTTAGTCAGAGCTGCACAGTTTTTTTTATCTACAGATGACCTTAACTGCATAGGCAGCTTTTTGGTACAGGTAAACTAACTCTTTAAAGCAAATATTGTCTAAATATAAAAGGTTTAGTGCTACCCCCAAACTGTTATAACATTATAACAGTCTCAATCCCATTGGTCAGTTATTGATGAGAAAAATGTTGGCCGGCAAAGTTGGAGCCCTTGAAGAAAGCACAACAGCTGCCAACAGAAAACAGATGAACTTGTACAATGGTAGTCTCTTACCAGGTATATGGACTCAGAGTCTCTAGACAGGTGGTCCGGTTCAGGTTAAGTCCTCAAACTAGGATAGGAATTGCTGTGATTTTCCCTTTCAATCTTGCTTAGATAGTCCCTCCTTTTCGTCCTCATAAGTGGTAGGAGTGCTCTCCAGTACAGTCTAATCTTACCAGGCACCCAAATCACACCTCACACCCTCCCAGAGAGAAAGTTCCCAATCTCTGAGGTAAGGCGAGTAGTCTTTTTGCTTCTCCTGATTATGGTCAGCCATGGCAGGGTTCTGGGCAGCTAGCAGAAGCAACCCAGTCATTTTCCCACACACTTGTTTGCTTCCACCCAGTCCCCTCTCCTTTCTTCACCAGCCTTTAGACCCACTTCTCTTTGCATTGTTGCATCAGCCAATCACCTCCGTGATCAAAATAGACCCAGTCAAGATGGCTGCCCCTTGCACTGGAAACACTACAAGTGGTCTCCTTAAAGATGGCTGTTGCACTTTTGCACTATTGAATAATTAATTTACGCTGCCCACACTGCAGAAAGATAATTCAACAGCAACAAAGGAAGAAGTTCTTCAGAAATTATCAGCTACAGTTCAGTGTCCAAAGGCATGTGGGTTCTTATTTGAATCTTGGTGTGCTTTGTATATTTCTTCCAAATGTGTGCAATTATCTTTTGTAAAACTTTGCTTCTGTACAGAATCTTCCTGTAATACAGACTGATTACTGTTGCCATGTGCAGGGTGACTGGTCTTGTATCTGTCCCCTCCTGTCGTTTTATTAAGGTAGCCTGTAGTGGGTGAGTCTGCTGGGCCCCTCCCATAGCTCTTCCTTTTGCAATGGTTATATGCAGCATATAGGACACAGGACACCCTTTAGATTTCATGCTTCCAACAAATGTTAGTGCCTGCGTGAAATTCATGTACCCTTCATAAATATATTAAGGACAATCCTGTCCACAGTGCATGTTTAGCTCTGGGAGCACAGCACCATTGGTAACTAAGATGTCACTGGTTGTGCAACTGACAGTTTTGAAGCAGCCAATGACCCATCCCTTACCCCATTCAGCTTCCAGCTGGGAGCTTCATGTTAATTACCCATATTTGGGTAATTATATCAGCAAGCACCCCGCTCCTTTGTTTACATTCAGTTGTGGTCCAGGGAATCTCCTGACTGGTAGCTCAATGGGGCTGAGGATGAATTATCGGTAGCTAGGAAGCATGCGGCCACCAGTGTCTTTGCAGCCATAACCCCTGTGCAGAAAGCTGTTACATTCATGACAGCTTCCCAGCACATTCATGTCTCATTCTGAGCACTGGCTGTCACAAGGCTTACCTTTGTCGGAGTCTGTAACGCAGAGATGTACGCTCACCCTTGCAGATATCCACAGTCCAAGGTGACCAGGTAAGAAAGCCACCTGGCCTGTGAATTTGTGCACGGGGGCTTGGCAGGGACAATGCTCCAATAGGCAGGACCGGCAGGAATGCAATGGAAAGGGAAGTCCAGGAATAACAGAAGTCACTGGAAGACAGGAGTCCGGATAAGGATCACAGGAACAACAAGGTAAGGATGGAAGCCGGAGTCAGTCTGGAACACACGCTTGGGAAACAGGAACACAGGAACAATGTCTGTCAACAGGAACAAGTTCTGGAACATAGATCAGCAACACAGGCACAAGGAAGGATCAGCAATGAACTGACAATGCTCTCAGTGAGAGACAGTGTTTTATAGCTTGCTTAATTGAGCAATTAGCTTCAGGTGGACATTGATAGACCAGAGCACACTCAGGTGAAGTCCAGCCCCCTAGTGCTGAAAGGAATACCAGATTAACAAGACTGGATCTATATGAGCTGAAGTGTGGCTCAGAGGCAGGTTAACAGGACAGAATGTCAAAGTACACAGGTTCAAATCCCATGTAAGGTACTTAACGGCGACCACGCCTGACTGTCTTAAAGCCAAGGTGAGAACCGTGACACTGGCATCTCTCTATACGCCAACTCGGAGTTAGTCTTAAAGCAACATTAAAGATTCTGTTTTTTTTTTTCAATTACAATAACAAACATGTCGTATATTTGGGAGAAAAGAAGGGAAATGGCAATCGCCATTTCCCTACTTTTCTCCCATTTACTTTATAGCTTTTTGCTATAATCCAGGGATGCTGCAGCCTAGTTTTAACATTTTAATTATTTAATATTTATTCATCCTATCCATTTTTATTCAAATAGTCCACAAGCGCGGAGTTTTATTTAATCATGTCGTATATTTGCCTGCTCTGTGCATTATTTTTTGCACAGAACAGCCCACAATCCTCTTCTTCTGGGGTCCCCTGCTGGCGCTCCAGGTCCCTCATCTTCAGAAAGTGTCCACTCACTCCTGAGCTGCCCCGTCTGCCTCTATTGACACAGACTGGGTGACTCAGCCTCAACCCTCACTCCCTCGTCACAGGATTTGATTGACATTAGCTCCCGCTGCTATCAACCTAAACAGGGAGGAGGGAGACAGCAGCGAGAGCCACTGCTCCCATGTACATTGCTGGATCGGCTCAAGTAAGAATAAAGGTGGGCGGGGGGGGATTTGCTGCAGGCACAAGAACCACTTTAATTACTGCCAGTTTCCTACTTAAGTCTGTTGACTGAGTCAGATTTCAGAATGAAACTGTGGCAAAGCTTTCCGTAATTAGGTTCAGACAGTTTTAAATGGCCAATACTGCTAGAGGAGTGTTTTTTTTTCAAAATCATACTTACCCAGGTGCCCCCGCTGGCTCTAAGACTAAGAACAGAGTGATCAAAGACCACTGATCGCTCAGTTCTTAGAGTTATGTGAGCAGAGAGCTGGTCACTGAAACTGGCTCTCTGCTCTGCCCCCCCCCCCCTAAGCTCACTGGCGTGCTGGGCTGTGGAGGGGGTGGGAGCAGCTGGCTCAGACTCTCAACAGCTCGCCAAGTGGCGATCTTGCCCCAGTCTGGACTGGCTCCTGTGATCCACGAGCTTTGGCTGTACTTCTCCTTTAAGTAATATATTTAAAGTGGAATTCAAGCCTAACACTAACTTATCTTAAAAATGTTCCCTTGTACCTATCCTGCCTACCCTGTGTAAAAAGGATCTGTATATTTACAAGAGAAAATCCGGGTGGCTGGGGCTGTAAAAAACATCACAAGGCACAGTGATTGGAGGATTCTTGAGGAACTTATTACTTTAAATGTTTAAATCTTTCATAGAGTTTATATTTCCATGGTGTTTTCATGAGCATTGGAACTTGTTTCACTTGCTAAAGAGTAACGCTGTACCTTTTTTATGCTTTTATTTGCTATGGGCAGATTTTTCACTTAAAGGGGCAGCTGCTTGTTAATTTTGATTTATTTATTAGCATTTTGAATAGTTGGCTCCAACTTTATCACATTTCTTAATACGACTTTTTTTTAGTCCTCTCCAGTCCAGTCACGATACTGCAGCTCTGGCTCCTGTGTCAGTGAGCGGCTGCTACAGGGGAGAGGAAGGAGCACCCTCAACAGCTGGGCCACGGGAGCCCATGGGTGACATCATGGCTCCCAGAATTCACAGTCATTGTCAAGTGCTCCATGTGAGCCGGACTTGTAGGAAAGAGGAAAGAGCTACAGCCCATGTATTCACTGTGACAGGAGCTCTTGTGATGCCCTGATCTATAATACGTCCTGCAAAGTTTATTCACAGCTAAAAAAGGAAAAGTTCTGCATTTGCCGCTGTTGTAACCAGTTTCCTGTAGTGGTACAATTTACTCCATAGCAGGCAAAATTTATAAAACACCAATGCTAATGATCATTTCATACTTCTAAAGCGAGCTTCCTCAAGGTTGCACTTGCTACGGAATGAATTGCATCAATAAAAAAAATCAATATAGTTATGGCCTTGAGTTTCTTATCATGGGGTTTAATGCACAGTTTCAGATCTTATATATAGATCTCACTGTACCAGGGGCTCAGTTGAGTATCATTACCACACTTTAATATGGCTCAATCTTTACGTTGTCAAAAATGATTGTTCACTGGCTAAAAAGATCTGAAATGTAATCTCACCTCACCAACATTTGTTTTTACCCATACACACAGAATTATTAAAGTACATCTGTATATCAGTTTTTGTGGAAACACATGTAAAACTTTGCGTTGCAGATTTATGGGACTCAACATAATGGAAGTGTAAGACTGTCATGAACCATAAACCAGGCAGAGACAGAAAATGCAGTTAAAATCACACCTTTAATGTAATGTAAAATTAACACAGTTTGGAAACTTAGTCAAAAACAGAAGTCAGGGTAACTCATACACAGGAACACAGCAGGAACACACAGGAGATGTTGACCACACAAGGGCATTGAGGGCCTGGCTGTAGGTTGGACTAATGAGGCAGGTAATGCTAACCAGGTGAGTCACTGTGAAAACAATGAGTGGCTGGTAATTAACCGACAGCTAAGCAGCCTCTGTGCACTGAAGAAAGAGCTGCTAGTAAATAGCAGGAGCCCAGCCCTGACAATACCCCCTCCTCAAACGACCCCTCCCCCTTGGGTGGGCACCAGGTTTGAGGGAAAAATGTCTCTGTAAAGCGCAGATGAGGGCAGGAGCATGTGCATCTGAGGATGAGACCCAAGAGCGTTCCTCCAAACGTAACCCCTCCAATGAACAAAATATTGTATGCATCTATGAAACTTACGGGAGTCAATGATAGATTGAATCTCATATTCCTCATGGTTGTAAACCTGCACCGGGCGAGGGTGTGATACTGAGGTGGTATTGCTGTTGCACACCAAAAGTTTTATAAAGGAAACATGGAATACGTTGGAAATACGCAAATACGGATTTCGAATTGATGAGAATATCATTGAGGTAAAGGACCACACCTTGCTGCAGCATATCTTGGAGGACACCGTTAATAATATCCTAGAAAACTGTAGGAGCGTTGCAGAGACCAAAGGGCATTGCAAGGTATTCATAGTGTCCGGTCCTAGTATTAATCTTCATTTTCCATTTGCCGTCCTCCTTAATCCTCACAAGATTGTATGCCCCCCCAAAATCGAGCTTAGTGAAAACTGTTGCTTCCTTGAGGCGGTCAAATAATTTCCGTAAACAATGGGATAAGCATGCTTAACTGCAATGCGATTGAGACCCCTATAATCGATACAGGGTCTCACTCCACCACTCTTCTTTTTCACAAAGAAAAAGCCAGCACTGGCAGGAGAAGAGAATTTGCGGATAAACCCTTGGGAATATGAATCTGCAACATAAACCTCCATAGCCTTATTCTCCAAGGGAGACAAAGGGTAAACTCAGCCACGAGAAGGAATGGCACCAGGTTGAAGGTCAATTGTGCAATCATAAGGCCGATGTGGTGGCAAAATCCTGGCGTGACCTCAAAGACATCACTGAATTCATGATATTTCTCTGGCAAAGAAGAGAGTGAAGACGTGCACATGACCTTAATCACTTTCTGAAAACATGTATAAGTGCATTGTGGCGACCAGTGGCGGCCCATGCATAGGAGGTGCCAGGGCGCCGCCCCCCTTAAAAAAAGAAAAAAAAATTACAAAAAAGAACAATAAAGTTCGCAAAAAAAAATTACAAAAAAGAACAATAAAGTTTGCAAAAAAAAAAAATTGGTTCGCCGGCCTGACCGGCATATGTGGTGGCTAAAGGGGGGGTGGGGTTTACGACCCAGAAAGGCGCCGATTGGCTGCCTTCTGGGGGCGTAACCTGGGCACCGGAAAGAGCGCTTGGCCACCCCCACCTTCGTGATGTCCTGGCTGTGATTTCTATGCTGGTCCTCGGCACACCGGATTCTCTCTGCAGTTCAGCTCAGCTCTCTCTCTCTGTACTCTCAGGCAAGCCACCCGAGACACCCGATCCTTCTGACAGGAGGAGAGACCGTCGTACTCTCCCTCCTAGGACGCTGCTTCCCCCCAAAGACCCTGCGTCATGCGCTTCCCTCAAACTTATACCCACTCCCAGAATCCTCTGCGGCAGAATCTGCCTTCTGGGGTAGATACAGGCCTGAATGTGCCTCTGATTGGGTTTCCTCCACTACCCAATGAGAATCCTCTCATGGAGCCAGTGGGGAGACTCCTCTCTCAGCAGCCACACCTGAGAGACATGACAGCCCAGCTGAAAATCATGGCCCTGCTGTTAGGCAGCTAAGGCCCACTATACTTTACCTAGCTCCTACCTTGTAGGGTGCTACAAGTGTTTTAGGAGTGCTGACAAAGGCTCCTGTGTGAAGAAAGACTGAAAACAGCGGTTGCACACTTTATTCATAACTACATTGTAACAATATTAGTGCAATATAAAAGTAATAGTGAAGCAGTAAATCATATTAAATAATATACATATACTTACTTATACTTAAAATAAATAATTTGCATATGTATAAACAAGAAAGACAAAAGAAAATAACGTGCTATTTAACCACTTGCTGACCGCCGCACAACTATTTACTGCGGCGGTCAGCCCCTCACAGGCAGAGCGACGTAGTACTACGTCGCTAGCCTGTGAGGGTCTAGGGAGCGGGAGCGCGCCCCCGGAGGCGCGCTCCCGCTCCCGAGTGGACACGGACCCCCCACGCGTGTGACCGGCGGACCCGATGTCCGCCGGTCACTCGGCGATCGCTGGTGCAGAGGGAGAAAGGCAGACGGCTAATGTAAACAAGCCGCCTGTCATTCTCCCCTGTGTATGAATGGTGATCATACGGTTCTACTATGTAGGACCGTTGATCACTGTCCATACAGCGCAAGCCACAGCCAATCACAGTTAGAATCACGCCCCTAGGGACACACATAACCCCTCCCTCTCAAAAAAGTTAACCCCTTCACTGCCAGTGTAATTTTACAGTAACAGTGCATATGTATAGCACTGATTACTGTAGAAATGTCACTGGTAACCCCAAAAGTGTCAAAAATGTCAGTCAAGGGTCCGATCTGTCTGCCGCAATGTCGCAGTACCGCAAAAAAATCGCAGATCGCCGCCATTACGCGTTCAAAAAAAACAACAAAAATCTTTCCCTTTGTTAGTAAACGCGATAACTTTTGCGCAAACCAATCAAAATACGCTTTTTGCGATTTTTTTTACCAAACATATGTAGCAGAAACAAATTGGCCGAAAATGTTAAAAAATTTTGATTTTTACATTTTTTTTTGGGGGGGAATTTCATATAAAAAATGTGAAAAATATTGTTATTTTTGCAAAATTGACGCTCTTTTTTTGTTTATTGTGCATGATCAAAAAAAAAAATCGCACAGGTGATCAAATACCACCAAAAGAAAGCTCTGTTTGTGGGAAAAAAAGGACGTCAAATTAGTTTGGGTACAGCGTCGCACGACCGCGCAATTGTCCGTTAAATTCACGCAGTGCAGAATCGCAAAATAGGCCCTGGTCAGGAAGGGGGTAAAATCTTCCGGGGCTTAAGTGGTTAAATGTCCACTCAAACAATACAGTATGACCCATTAGTCACCATAAAAAGCCCATGCAGAATCAAAGGAAGTGTTGTTTAAATATTTCCAAACAGAAACACCATGTGCTGAAAAAATTAATTGGAACATTGAAAGTGGATATATACTCCCACTTATTACCATATGTCATTGACCATTATATGTAAAAATGGTCAATCACCGCAAAAAGGGTTTATACCTCCTGGGGGTTTACACCTCGCCTCCACAGATCAAAAGCCATGATTTCATGCTGATAATAACTATTAAAGAAATATGGGGTGATCCTATAGCATAATACTGCAGTAAGTCCTTTATTTATAAAAGTAAAGTACGCACATACAAGATTAGAAAACATCCGAGTATGTCTCCTGTAAACTTGTTCCTTTGGGCAAATGGTACACTTCAATGCAGCAAATGGCTTGGTGTGCGTGATGACATCAGTCTCATAGGCCCCAGCCTACACTTTTCATCACAGATGATGCCGTCATATGTCATACTAAGCTTGTATTTAATTTGTAACTAACTTCATTATGCTTTGTACCAGAAGCTTCATTTTTGTGTCATTATGAACAGGACGAATCACAGATTGCAGTTGCACTTTTTTTTATCTGCAGTAACACTCATATTTTTAAACCTTTTTGGATATAGAATTTAAATAAAATAAGCCTTGCCTATCCCAAAAAAGTAACCTATTGGCAAGGTTATCAAATCAAAAGCCTTGTAGCTTATGCGCTGGTCGATAAGTAATATCTTGGAATAAGATTGTAAATGAAGTGTGTTGGTTGTGGTGGAAAATTACACTCAGTTAACAAAGAGTTTGAATGAAGATCCGCTTTCATGCGTGAATAGGAATCCTAAAGGACAAGGGGCCTATACACAGCACCTAACCCCACCACCCATTACATAGTTACATAGTTAGTGAGGTTGAAAAAAGACATCAGTCCATCCAGTTCAACCTATGATGTGTGTGTGTGTCCGCTTTTAACCGTACATTGTATACCCCTGTATGTTGTGGTATTTAAGGTGTCCATCTAATAGTTTTTTGAAATTATCAATGCTCCCTGCTGATACGACTGCTTGTGGAAGAGAATTCCACATCCTTACCGCTCTTACAGTGAAGAACCCCTTACGCACTTTAAGGTTAAACCGCCTTTCCTCTAGTGTTAGTGAGTGGCCACGTGTCTTATTGTATCTCCTTTCTCTGAATAGTTTGTTCCTTATGCTAGGGTCACCAGTACAGTATTTGTACATTGATATCATATCCCCCCTCAATCGTCTCTTCTCCAGAGAGAATAGGTTCAGTGCTTGTAGCCTTTCCTCATAGCTGATGTCCTCCATTCCCCTAATTATTTTTGTTGCCCTTCTCTGGACTTTCTCCAGTTCCAGCACATCCTTCCTGAGGACCGGTGCCCAGAACTGGACAGCATACTCCAGATGTGGCCGGACCAGAGTCTTGTAGAGAGGGAGAATAATCTCTTTATTTCTGGAGTGAATCCCCTTTTTTATACATCCCAGTATTCTGTTGGCTTTGCTTGCAGCGGCTTGGCATTGCATGCCACTGCCAAGCTTGTTGTCTACCAGTACCCCCAAGTCCTTTTCCATCCTAGACTCACCCAGAGGTTCCCCCCCTAGTGAGTAGCTTGCTTTCTGGTTTCTGGCCCCCAAGTGCATTACTTTACATTTTTCAACATTAAATCTCATCTGCCATGTAGTTGCCCACCCCGTTATTTTGTTCAGGTCCGCTTGCAAGGTTTCCACATCCTGCATAGAAGATATTGGCAAGCCCAGTTTAGTATCATCTGCAAATACTGAGATTGTACTAGATATCCCCTCCTCTAGATCATTTATGAATAAATTAAACAGGATTGGTCCCAGGACAGAACCCTGGGGGACCCCACTTTCCACACCCGCCCAATCCGAGTACTCCCCATTAATCACCACCCTCTGTACTCTCCCCTGGAGCCAGTTCTCTATCCAGGTACTCACCTTGTGGTCCATACCTACCTTCCTTAGTTTGTACAGTAAGCGTTTGTGGGGAACGGTGTCAAAGGCCTTTGCAAAGTCCAGATACACCACATCCACAAGCTTTCCTTTATCTAGGTGGCAGCTCACTTCATCGTAGAAGGTTAATAGATTGGTTTGGCACGAACGATTTTTCATGAATCCATGCTGATTTCTACTTATAATACCGTTTTCATTACTAACGTCTTGTATGTGGTCCCTTAACATTCCCTCCAAAATTTTGCAGACTACTGATGTTAGGCTGACCGGCCTATAGTTACCCGGGATATATCTCGGCCCCTTTTTAAATATTGGTACCACGTTGGCTTTTTTCCAATCAGCTGGCACCATACCCGTCTGTAAACTATCCTTAAAGATCAATAATAATGGTCTGGCAATCACCTGGCTGAGCTCATTAAGAACCCTCGGGTGCAAGCCATCCGGTCCCGGGGATTTATTTATGTTAAGTTTCTCTAGTTTAGCTCTAAGTCTATCTTCTGTTAGCCATAGCGGCACTTCCTGGGGTGTATTATTTAGTTTGGCCTTACAAGCTGGGTTAGTGTAGCCCCCCGATTCTTTTGTGAAGACTGAAGAGAAGAAATTATTTAACACAGCGCAGTTTAGGGAAATTGGCTCTTTTGAAATTCAGTGTCCTTATATTACCCTTGTGTTTCCTATTACTGTAATTAATACTGAAACCAATTGACCTATGGTCACTGTTTCCTAAGTTGTCCCGTATTCTATATCCGTGAGCAGGTCTGTATTGTTGGTAATCAGTAGGTCAAGTACCGCATTGTTTCTTGTCGGTGCATTCACCATCTGACCCATGAAATTATCCTGCAAAACATTTAGGAACTGCCTAGCCTTGGCTGAGTGCGCGGTTCCTTCTGCCCAGTCTATATCTGGATAATTAAAGTCCCCCATTATAATGACATTTCCCATCCTTGCTGCCAATCCTATCTGTAACATGAAGTCTGCCTCCCCCTCCTCCCTCTCGTTGGGGGGCCTATAGCATACGCCCAATATTACCTTCCCCACCGTGCCTTCCCTTTGAAGCTCTACCCATAGGGATTCTGCCTCATCCATAGCTCCATTATTAATATCATCCCTCATATTTACCTGTATACTGTTCTTAATATACAGACATACCCCTCCCCCTTTTTTACCTTCTCTATCCCTGCGATAAAGGGAATACCCCTAAATGGTCGCCATCCAGTCATGAGAGCTGTCAAACCAAGTCTCAGTTATCCCCACAAAATCTAAGTCCTCCTCAAACATCAGCAGCTCCAGCTCTCCCATCTTGTTGGCCAGGCTTCTGGCATTGGTATACAAACCTCTTAATTTTGATTGGTTACATATATCCTCATTTGTTGTTATTAGGCTGCTCTCTTGATTTTTCCCCATACCTACCCTGGGTATAGGAGCTCCGAACACCCTACCGCTAATGCCCCCATTTCTGCCCTCTGAAACTTGCTTTCCACTGGCTAATTCTACATCTGTACCCTCTCCCCCGTCACCTAGTTTAAAAGCCCCTCTAACTTTGTGGCCATCCTCTCACCCAGTACGGCTGCACCCTCCCCATTTAGGTGCAATCCGTCCCTACCAAAGAGCCGGTGGCCGACTGAGAAGTCGGCCCAGTTCTCCAGGAACCCGAAACCCTCCTTACTACACCAGCTCCTCAGCCACTCGTTAACTTCCCTAATCTCCCGCTGCCTCTCTGGTGTGGCTCCAGGTACAGGTAGTATTTCGGAAAATACTACCTTGGAGGTCCTAGTCCTCAACTTAGCGCCTAAGTCCCTGAAATCGTTTAGGACTCTCCATCTTCCTCTGCCTATGTCATTGGTACCCACATGTACCATGACAGCTGGGTCTTCCCCAGCCCCACCCAATAATCTGTTCACCCGATCCGCGATGTGCCGAACCCGAGCGCCCGGCAAACAACAGACTGTTCAGCGCACACGGTCTTTGTCACAGATTACACTATCTGTCCTTCTAATAATTGCACCCCGCAGGTGCAAAGTCAGACTCCTGCTGACACGTCCTCCAGCTTTCTTGCCTGTATGGGTTTTCTATTTAAAAGCTGGAGGAAGTGTCAAAGGGCCCATCAGCACCCTCGCAGTCCATTGGAAAATATAAGGTGTCTGCCACAGTTACAGACAGGACTTGGATGCTGTAAGGGAGGGGGTGGGATCAGGGGGATTTGCTGGAGCAGGTTACATCCTACATAGGGGTGTAACGTGTAACATACTCCCAAGAGTGAACTTATCCTTTAACACACGTTACACTTTACACCTTTGTTCAGCCCGAAGCCATGGAGGGAAACTGCTGTATAATTTGCGATGCTTTGCATACTTGTGCTCCAGGCCCAATCCATATGAAAGCTCTGTTACACAGTGGGCCTCAACCAGGGGTCCCTGCCACTGGGACAGGTAGACCGCATAGCTACCAATCCACCTTTACGGCACAGCCTCTGTATCTGGCCACCACTGCTTTGTCTCTTAAGCTGGCTGCTTCTCTTTACTTAGTTACATGACACTCTCTTTTATCTAGAAGGTTAACACTAGGTGTACACAAGATGCACTTCCAGCATTCACTGAAGAACAACTGGGCTGTGGAGGAGGTGGGAGCGGCTGGCTCAAGCTCTCAGCAGCATGCTGAGAGGCTGAGCCAGCTGCCGGTCAGGCATCTGGGTGGATCCTGGCATTAAAGTCAGGATTTCTCCAGAGTCTGGAATGACTGATTGACGTCAGCCAACAGCAGTCTTTAGCCCGCTGCCAGTTGAATCCAGATCACAGGAGTGCAGAATGAAGTTCACTCCTGTTACCTACAGAACTTCTCCTTTAACCAGCCACTGCATTTACTGAATAAAGATGAGGCATTACAACTTCTTTCCCTACAGTTCCATACAGCAACCACAATGCAGTGCAACAGGCATTAGGTTAATGGGGGTCCTTTTTAAACATGTGTCAGAATCCTATGCTGTGGTGTCTCGTACCTTTGACTTGTAAAGTTTTCCATCTAATGATGGTTTGCTCACTTACAGTCCCATTCAGGGACCCGCTAGGGAATGCCCCATCTTAGTGCAGCACTACAACGCTCTGTGTATGGTCCCTTTTTTCTCATGACTAATCTCCAAAGGAAGGGCCCTAGAGATGCACTCCTTTATGCTTAAATACCCTGGCTACGGAAACCTCAACAGGTTAAACTGTAGACAGACTACAGCAAGTTAACCACAATAATACCAGCAACATTTCATACATACAAATTGAGTATTTTGACCAAATCATAACTTTTATGCATATTGTCCAACTCCAAGCTGTATAAACTTGAATGTTTATTGGATTTAAGTATATAAGGTGATGTGTATTTGTGTAATGAGGGAGGGCGTGGCCTAAGGAGATCACCACCCTATATTAGGTGTGCACAATTTTTAGGCAGCTTTCTTTCCTCAGCAAAATGGTAAAAAAAAAAGATTTAACTGACTTTGAAATGTCAAATTTCAGAGGGATGCAACACTCTTTTAAATTGCTGAGATATTGGGGCACAAATTAACTTGCAAAGATTTGAGAAGAATCAAACGTGAAGCTACCAGGAACCCAATTATCCTCATAATGTCATATTTCAGAACTGCAACCTACCTGGAGTGCCCAGAAGTACAAGGTGTTCAGTGCTCAGAGACATAGCCAAGGCAAGGAAGGTTCAAACTCGACCACCACTGAACAAGATACATAAGTTGAAACGTGGAATAGGAAAGGGAGACAGCGCTAAAAACGTATACGTATTATAATAACCACTACCAATAAATGAAAAATATAATAGCAGTTCACTTATATATTATCTATAACAGAACACTTCAATATTATAACCAATATCAAGTGAACCCAGAGGGGTTCTTTAAAATGCTCAACTTAAAGTGTTTGTGCTTAATATTATAGCAGTTTTGATATTTTGAACGTGCTAGTTCAAAGGTGCAATAAATAATTGAAGTGGTAATTCCAAAGTGCTGTGTGCTCAGTGCAAATGTCCACATGCAGGATCAAACACAAGGGGGAATCCGTCACCGAGTAATGCACCCACTTACCAGACGACCCCTCGGGGTCTAGCTTAGGTAAATGGTCTTTAGGAATGGTTCCCGTTCTTCCCAGAGCCGTTTCTCTTAAACCTTTCCCACTAAGGTGTAATTGAGGGTCCGTTCCACTATCTCAAGGAGCCGGATGGTATGTCCACTATATGTCCCGTTTAAAGATGTGGTGGTCTCAGATAGGGCATAAAGGAAGTAGGGAGACTCATGGTGTAGTATGTATAATAAGCGGTTTAATAAAAAGCAGTAGTCACTTACATTCAAGTATGGAAAATACAGCTCAATCACGGAACGATGCAATGGCCGGTTTGCGTTCTGGCTGCGTTCCAGTGGCCGGAAGTGACGTGGGGCATAGTACGGGACCCGACGTGTTTCGTCATCAAACGTATGACGTCATCAGGGATCAACGTACTACACTCGCAAAATAATTGCTATATACCAACTAATAGCTGCCATCACCCAAAATGGATTAAAGCCATCCCGAAAGGGCAATTCATGAGAATCCGCAGAAATTGCCAAGACAACAAAGATTATCTGACACAATCAAATTTGTTGCTGCAGAGATTCAAGGAGAAGGGCTATGACCCGAATGAATTGTGGAAAACTCAAGAAATAGTTGAAAACAAATACTAAGGATAAAAACAAACAAGGTGAATTGGCAGTTTTAACTAATTTTAATCGTGACTACAAGCAATTTGAGTCCATTATTCGAAAGCACTGGCCTATTTTAAAACAAGATAGGACACTGAATAGTATCCTACCCAGTAGATCCACCTTTATCTATCGCAAAGCCAAAAGCCTACGACATACTTTGGCTCGAAATTTGGCTCGAAATGTACCAGACCCACCGAGAAAGACCAATACTTTCCTCACCCAAAATGGTTTTTATTTTTGCAAAAGATGCAAAGTTTGCAAAAGTACACTAAAAAACAAACCCAGGAAAGTAAATACCTACCTGTCCAATGCCACAGGAAGGAATTATGACATCAGGAAATTCATCACTTGTCAGTCCACCTTCGTGACCTACCTTTTAAGTTTAAGAGAAATGGCTCTGGGAAGAACGGGAACCATTCCTAAAGACCATTTACCTAAGCTAGACCCCAAGGGGTCATCTGGTAAGTGGGTGCATTACTCGGTGACGGATTCCCCCTTGCGTTTGATCCTGCATGTGGACATTCATTTGCACTGAGCACACAGCACTTTGGAATTACCACTTCAATTATTTATTGCACCTTTGCACTCGCACCTTCAAAATATCAAAACTGCTATAATATTAAGCACAGACACTTTAAGTTGAGCACTTTAAAGAACCCCTGTGGGTTCACTTGATATTGGTTATAATATTTAAGTGTTCTGTTATAGATAATATATATAAGTGAACTGCTATTATATTTTTCATTTATTGGTAATGGTTATTATAATACGTATAAGTTTTGAGCGCTGTCTCCCTTTCCTATTTCACATTTAACACAACCCTCTGTTGTTTATGACAAGTAGCTCAACGACCTTCTTTTTTGCCACACGTTTATTCACATAATATAATTTTTTCACTGGAATCCTAGGCGCGATCACGTGAGGATTCATTCTCACAACCCTTCGTTTCCATAAGTTGAAACGTCAAGACTGGGCCAAGAAATATCTGAAGACAGATCAAAGGTTCTATGGGCCGATGAGATGAGAGTGATTCTTAACGGACCAGATAAATGGGCCTGTGGCTAGGTCACCAACGGGCACAGAGTTCTACTTTCACTGAGCTAATTGGACCTTTTCGGGATGAAGATGGACTCAAAATCAACTCCCAAACCTACTGACAGTTTTTAGAAGACACTTTCTTCAAGCAGTGGTACAGGAAAAAGTCTGCATCTTTCAAGAAGACCAGGATGTTTATGCAGGACAATACTCCATCGCATGCATCAAAGTACTCCACTGTGTGGCTAGCCAGTAAAGGCCTTAAAGATGAAAGAATATTGACATGGTCCCCTTCCTCATCTGACCTAAACCGTATTGAGAACTGGTGGATCCTTCGAGATTTATGGTGAAGGAAAACCTCTCTTCCTACAGTCAAGTACACCTCTCTGAACAGGGTCTGGGAGGCTGCCGCACAAAAAGTTGATCGACCACAGATCAAGAAACTGTCAAAATGTCAGGAATGTTTATTTGTAAATTTTGAGTTATTTGTTTTTTTTTTATTCTCACTTTAACAAATGAAAATAAACAACTGAGATGGGAAAATTTTAGTTTTTCATTTAGATGCATAATAATTCTTCACACTAATAATTGCCAAACAATTGTGCACACATAGATATTCTCCTAAGAAAGCCAAAACCTCACTTTTTCTTAAATATTCCGATTTGAGGTTTATTAACATTTTAGATTGGTCAAGAGGACTGTAGTTGTTCAATAATTAAACTAGTCCTCAAAAATACAACTTGCCTAACAATTGTGCACACAGTGTACAGTGCATCAATAACAGAGTAGGCAGCGGCCTACAAGTGCCTAAGACTTTGTGCACACAGACTGTAAAATACATGCATGTAGTGTGTTTGGCGCTAATTTGCAAATGCATCAGTAAGCATGTAAAGCTTTTCGATGTCTGAATGCACATTAGATGTTCACCAACATCTAAGTACCTTTAGTCTAGCTGAATTGTCCATCCAGGAATTGTTTAACCTGGTTTTTCGTAGCAAAACACATGTAAATGCAAGCATGTTAAATGCAGGAAAAAATGGGTCTGGGGAGTATTAAAGTTGTTTATGCTTAAGCAAAACTGAACCCATCGATTTAACAGTTTCCCAAAACAGTTATATTCACAGCATGCCATGAATGATAACAGTCACAGTTGCTTATGCTCCAAACCAACTGTCAAGCCACCTAATGGCTCGTGTCATAACTGACCACAAGTGCAGCACCATGGAAAACGCAGATCAAACAGAGGCTAAGATAGCAGCTTTCTGGACTAAACGTTCTGCTTTAACAGGTCGATTTTACCTGAAGTAAAGAGGAATTTCACCCTCCCTCCCCCTTCATTTTTTTCCTCTCCAGCTTACCTGATGCTGAGCTGGCCACACTTCAGATACTCACCCACATAGAGGATCTGGCGTTGTCCTGCTAAGATCCTCTTCTCAACAGCCGACATTGGGTCCTGTGATGTCTTTAGGAGGCTGCACCAGCTCTTCTGCGTTCTGGCACAGCCTCCTGATGATGTTCTGCTAGGCCTGCCCCCCCTCCTCCATTAGTAAATGGGTGAAGCAAGGGGCTCCTGGTGCCTCCTGGGATATGCACATCACATATCCCAGGAGGCTCCAGAGAATGGGGAGGTGGAGGCCAAGCCAAAACCTAATAAAAAAAAAAAAAACCTGATTTTTGTGCAGTGGAGGGTGGGTGGGATGCAGAGTAGCATGTCATTGGAATGGGGGAATATCAGCTTTAAATGCAGGAGGCCTGTATGCACAGGGTCTAAAGTGTTTATATTTACCCCGCATGACATGAATGTCTAGTGTAGATTTAAAAAAAAAAAGTGACAGTAAATAAAAGCACAATTTTTTGTTTTTAGGGTTGGTGTGCTCTTTGTACAGAATTATTGGCTATCACTTTTTTTCACCAGTATCTACTCTGTATAATCCGATTCTTCGCACTGCCTTTCTTTCATGTCCCTCTGGGATTGCCAATATGAAACTGCTGTTTTTATCTAATTGTAGGATGTTTTATACCCTGAATGCAAATGTTTTCATCAGCTAAGCACGGCTGTTTTCTATGAAATTTGTGTCTCTCGGGAGCAGAACTGTGTGCTTGTTACAGGAAAGTCTACACAAGTACAGTGTCAGTTCTGTGCCTCAGGCTGTGATGTTCCAGTTATAACTAAGTGAGCATCTCTCCAGTGTTTGGGACTCAAGTGTTAATCTGTAAAACAGAACAAAGCTTTTTACAAGGCTGTCTGTTATTCCTCAATAGGTGTAAGGAAGACATTACTTAGAGGGGATTTCCAAGAAATCCAAAAATCCTCAATCTGTTTGAGAGAAAGCTTTATAGTAACAGATAGGGGTCCCCGCTCCTGCAGCCCTCCTTTAAATATCAACCCTATTCTTCTGTCATTAACAGTGTTTGGTGGGCCATTTAAAAACACAAAAGAAAACTATTCTATCTTAAGGTTATGACACTTTAGTAGATTTTAGCTTTCTGAAATGAGAAAAAGGGTCACCTTTTAGCACACAGGATGTAGGCAAAGGACAAGTCCCTACCAAGGCTTCAGTTACACGGACCACAAATATATGCAGCAAAATGATTGGCTAAATCACACAAGAGCTTTTATGACCTCTATCTTTCATTTACAGTACTGTGCAAAAGTTTCAGACAGGTGTAAAAAAATGCTGTAAACTAAGAATGCTTTCAGAAATAGAAGAGTAATAGTATTTTTTTTTGTATCAATTACCGAAATGGGAAGTAAATGAACAAAAGAGAAATCCAAATCAAATGAACATTTTGTGTGACCACCCTTTGCCTTCAAAACAGCATCAATTCTTCTGGAAACACTTGAACAGTGGCGTACCAACAGGGGTGTGGGCGGGGGGCTGTCTGCCCCAGGTGCCACAAACAGAGGGGGTGTCAGGCCACGCTGCCGGGCCGTCCCGCGTGTCCATGTGAAAGCAGCTGCTCCTTCAGCCTGCGCTGCTCACCCGGCCCTATTCGGTTCAGCAGTTGATACTGGGGGGGGGGGAACTACCCTGCTGCCCCATGACCGTGAAGAGCGTTGGGAGCTGCCTATAAAGGAATTGATCTATCCATATGAAAGATTGTATTAATATGCCTTATGATATTTCAGATATATATTTCAGTTTATGCCCATCCTGTGATGAAATGTGGGCCCTTGCATTTACATATTAACGAGCAAAGACGGACAACCATTCATAACAACCTTGGTCAGCAGACAGCTATGTTTTGCATTTAGACGACATGTTAAACCACCTGTCCATTCATTCATTTGAACACTTGTCAGTTGGATACTTAGCATTTAGATTACATGTTGCATAGACAATTGACAATTGCTTACATTAACACAGACAAGCTGAACACAAGACGGACCGATACTACAACAAAACACCTCATATTGACACAAATGCATAGGGAAACAAAGCCTTTCATGTACAGTTTCTGTAAGACATGTAAATTGTAAACCAGTTAAAGCTGTTTTTTTCCTGCTCAAACATGCTTTAAATATGAGCTTCACTTGCAATAAAATTAGTTGTGACTGCACTAAGTTTGAGTGCTGTGTGTTGTCATAACTCCCGGCCGGACGAGGGTGAATTCATTATCTATTAGGGGGGTTAGCAACTGAAGGGCTGTAATATCATCGTGATTGCCTCCTGACGAGATCTGAGCTAACACCATATTCCTCCTGCAGCCGCTGAATGCCTCCCAGTTCTCCCCAGTGCTCCCCCCAGTGTTCCACTCCCCCCCCAGTGCTTTCTGGCTCCCCAGTGATCTTTGGCTCCCCCAGTGCTCCATAACCCCTCCCCCCCATGCTCTCCATCCCCCTGGTTCTCCTTGGCCCCCACAATGCTCCCTGCCCCCCCCCCCCCCGTGCTCTCCACCCCCATGCTCTCTGACCCCCCTGCAATGCTTTCCAGACCCCCCTATCTTGGCTCTTTATATTCTATGCTAAGGGGCAAACAAGCAATTACATTAGGTAGACTGTGTTGCTGTTGTCCCCCATAAAAAAAAACAAGCAGATGAGTATTTAAGAACTAATCAGCATCCAACTACAAATGAATTAGTGTCAAATTTAAATTATGACTCCAGGCATAATCTGTCAGGGGCAGAACTGGAAGGCGTGTGTGGCAAGTGCAGCTAGCAGAAAGCCGGTGGCTGAGGACAAGCACAGTGCAGCATGATGTGCAGTGCGTGCAGCATGATGCGGCAAATGTTGGGCATGGTTTGTGGTGGCTGCAGGAAGTGCCTGCTCGTTACATAGTACAGTAAAGATGCCTGATGATTGAGGGGTTGCCTTGTGCAGCCATTCGACTCAAACTCAGCTTCTCCTGGACATGGTTGCCAACCCCCCACAACTTTATTTTTACACTGAGAAAACATGGACGATCTACCAACAGAATGCATGGTTTACCAAGAACCTGAGATATTCCAGAAATTAGGAGGGGATGGAGAGATAGAGGCAGAAGGGGGAGGGGGGAGAAGGTGGAGGAAAAATAGAAAGGAGAGAGAGATGGAGGAAGGGAAGAGAAGGAGGGAAGAAAGAGGAGAAGGGTGAGAGAGAGGGACAGAGAAGGGGTGAGAGAGAGAGGGGGTGAGAGATGGTGAGAGAGAGTGGGGGTGAAAGAGGGGGTAAAAGAAAGAGTAGGGTGAGAGAGAGAGAGGGGGAGAGAGCAAGAGGGGAAGAGAGTAAGGTGAAAGAGAGAAGGGGTGAGAGAGAGTGGGATGAGAGAAGGAAGTGAGAAAGAGAGGGGTTGTGTTAGAGATAGAGAAGGGTAGGAGAGAAAGAGGGGGTGAGAGAGCAAGGGGAAGAGAGGGGGTGCGAGAGTAAGGGGAAGAGAGGGGGTGAAAGAGAGAGGGGAAGAAAGGGGGTGAGAGAAGGGAGTGAGAGAGAGGGGGTGAGAGAGAAAGAGAGAGGGGTGAGAGAAGGGGGGTGTAAGAGAGGGGGTGAAAGAGGGGCTGAAAGGAAGGGGGAGAGAGAGGGATGTGAGAAAGGGGAAGAGAGAGGGGGGTGAGAGAACTAAAGGAATGAGAGAGAGCGGGGGTGAGAGAGAGGGGGTGAGAGAGAGGGCAAGAGAGGGGTTGAAAGAAGGGAGTGGGAGAGAGAGGGGATGTGAGAGAGACACATGGATGAGAGAGAGGGGGTGAGAGAGAGGGGGGATGGGAATGAGAGGGGGAGAGATGGCTGGTGAGACACATGAAGGATCCCCCTTTATGGTACAATGCCCCACCCTCCTGCAGACTACCCACAGGGCCCCGCCCCCCTACTACATAAAGTAAATACAGACACTCCCCACACATGAACATACACACACAGGTCTTCTGTGTGGTCTGGGTAGAAGGCAGGCTCTCTCACTTTGGTTCTCAGCTGCTCTCCGATCCTCGTCCCACCGTTACAGCCAGAGTTTTCATACCAGTCCAGGAAGTTTCCCCCTCCTCCCCGGGCTCTCTCGGTCTCGCTCTTTCTCCTCTCAGGACCAGAGCCTGCTTACTCCATCAGTCTCACTGAATCTGTCATACCCCGTCCTCCCTGGAGCTTCTCATGGGTCCTCCTACTAGCCTTGGTCCTCTGGAAGCCCGAGGGCTTATGTGTCTGAATGGTTAGTCTACCCCTGGGTCATGCTTTGCAGCTATCACGAGCAACCGTGGGCGGCATTGATTGGGGCATGCGGCCCAGGCCCACCAGGCAAAAGCCTGGTGTGCCCTATGCCAATCAAGGCCTGCATCCAACTGCCCATAGAGGAAAATGGAGAGTCCGATCGGGTCCATCTGAAAAATGGACAGATGGACTTAAACTGATCTCTTGTAAGAAAGGAGCCTAAGTGCTGGGAAATAAGGATAATAAGCAATTTATTAGCTATTTGATAAGATATTTAATTTTTCTGTTCTTTTTTAGTTTTTTTGGTTGATAACATGGTTTCCTTTAAGCTGAAGTTTAGGTGTGGCAGTTTTTACATAGTTACATTGGTCCTGCTTGGACCAATGTGGGTATGTATCCTGTGGGATCTCCCTGGAAGCTGGAAATCAGTGTAGTAGGCCCTGCTGCTATGGTGATCTCCTTTAGCATCCAGGTCCTGTGCCACACAGCTGCTCTGCTGCTTAGTGAACACAGGTTGCCACTTGCTTGGCACAAACGCCATTCAGAGAACACTTTGCATTTTCTCAACGAATGCAAAATGTTCACTCAACCAGTCCAGGCTCTGGAGTAATCCCAACTTGAATGTAAGGATCCACCCAGATGCCTAACCGGCAGGATCTGGGTGGAGACTGGCAGTCACCGGCTCTCTGCTAAACGAGGACCGAGAACTGAGCCACCAGCTGCCTTTGATCACTCAGTTCTCAGTGTACAGGCCGCAAGGGACAGATGCAGCATCGATCCACCTAGGTGAGTATGAATGTTTGTTTTTCATATCCTGCATTTCTCTTTTGGAAGTCACACATCCACAGAATAGGTGTTAGAAGTTAGAAGCCTAAAGGAGAAGGAAACCAAGATGACCTGCAACTACATACTACATACATATCTGCAGTAACACCTGTACAGACACTAAAAAATAAAATGTTTATAAAGTCGTTGATTGATTTATAGCTAAAAAATAAGGAATGTTTTTTCTAAGGTGGTTCTCATCACACTATTTTTCGTTGTTCTATTGTCACATTTTCCCTCAGCTATCAAACAAAACTGAAAACGAGTACAATGGAGCAGAACTTACTATAGAGCTGCTGTAATATAACAATAGAGAAGATAGGAAGAGGGAACACTCAGACAAGTGTCAGAATGATCCAGCGATTGAAGCAATAAATAACCTGCAGAACAATGATCCGGCTCCCTATCTTATTTCATAAGCAGTCACAAAGATTACAGGATTAGAAGCTTTAGCTGCAGGCCTTAAAAGACTGAACAAACCTAATACATTATTGCTGTACTGCCATATGGGTCACAAACTTTTATACAACATCCTGAGATTGCATTATCTGGCCTGTGGACAGCATGGAATCTCTAACAGGACACAAACAGAGATAGCAGAGAAATGAATCCAAAAGATTAATTCTGCTTATGGATGGATAAAAACACTATTTTTTTTTTACATTTTTGACAGCTGTGCAGATACACTGCAGAGGCCGCCATGGTTAAGTGTCAGACCTACAGATTTAGCACAGCACTTTTATTACAGAAAAATATAGTATTACAGTGAGGGGGAAACCAGAGTGGTGAAATGGTAATATGATTATCAGCTAGAAGTTTCGGTAACTACTGGCTTCCTCGGGAGAGGGCGGGGTTGGGGCATTTGCTCACCAGGCCATTGCAAATAATATATATTGGGCTGGGGCCCCAAGTATTTATACTCCTTGCTCCTCTATTCATACCTCAATCATAGCAGGTCCTGCAGTCAGTCAGCTGCTTGGTTTATTTATTATTATTTTGCAGGATTTATATAGCGGCAACAGTTTACATAGCGCTTAAGGGCAGACAGTACAACACAATTTATTACAGTAGGAATCAGAGCACCCTATCTGCTCCCTGTTCAGACCTGCGATCGCATAGCCTCCCACCACAAGGGAAGGTCTACCTGTAATAAATTACCTGGCAGCTCAGAGATGTTATGTGAACGAATGCAGAGAGTCACAAAGGAAGTTAATGCTGGAAGAATGCAAAACTAACAAATTAGCGCAGAACATTTCACAAAGGAGAAGACAGCAGCCTGCCAGCAGTATTGGAGCAGATTTTACAGAGGGCACACAATACATCACACCAATAGAGAAAACCTGTTGAGACTTGAGACATACTACAATTATGCCTTCCCAGTTTGTAATATCTACTAATTCTTGGACACTCTATTAGGGAGCATATGATATAGACTCTGTAGAAATTTGATATCGTCCTTGCTCCTATGTGGGTGTTTCTTTTTGGGGTTTTGGAGACGTTCCCAACAGGCTCCCCAGGCTACTTGCCACCACTCTCTGATGGAATACTATACAGTATTAGACAGCATCTGAGGCCCTGATGAGGCGGGTCAGCCTGCGAAACGCGTTGGCTAAAAGACACGAAACCGGATCTTGCATCCAGGAAAACATCACTCAGTTTGTTAACCTGTTTTTATGGAACAAGCCCCTTTCTTTTAAAATTGTATAATGTTCTTAAAAAAAAGTTATGTACAAATGATTTTATATAATGTGTTGGCTCAGTGGTTAATAACCCAAGGAAGTACATGAAAAGTCCCAAACCTCACTTAGATTTCTATAATATTCTCTCAAGGGATGGTTCTTCCTTAGAGTGCGTATTGATTCACACTCTACCTCCAGTTATTTGGCTGTACTTTTGTGGATCACAGGAGTGTAGTTCGTACTGTACTCCTGTGACCAATTTGAAACCGACAGCAGGCTGAAGTCTGCTGTTGGCTCACGTCACAAACCAGTCCAGGCTGGGGAAAGATCACGACAATATGGTCATGTTCTGCCCACAGCCATGGAACTGCACCAGGCTCGATCTCTCAGCGAACCGCTGAGAGCCTGGGCCAGCCACTCTCGCCCCCTCCCCAGCCCAGCGCTCCAGTGAATGGAGGTCTGAGAACGGTGTTTGATCATTCGGTTCTCAGTCTTAGAGCCGGCGAGGGACTCATGCTGCATCTACCTAGGTAAGTATGATTCTTGAGGAGAAAAAAAAAACTATATATGTCTCTTTTAAAGGAATTTGTTGTAGAAAAAACATAATTTGGTTGGTAGCGTTATAAATGGAGGCCCATAACAAATTGTATTTATTTAGCTTATTTTTAAAAATGTATTGAAAAAAAAAATTTTGAAAAATATTACTACCAAAAGGTAAAGCTTTTGTATCCTCCCAAAAGCAATATATATTTTACTTCAGAAATGGCAAAGCTATTGGCGCAGGCTCTACAGAGCGTGTCAGAAATCTGATAACTGTACAGCAGCTGCAGACCGACACAAATCATACAAGGTGGACAGTATGCAAATAAGGATTTCTGACTTTTGTTTAATTTTCCTGAGCCGCTTACTTGTTGAGGGTCACTGGCTAATAATATTGAAGCATGACAGGCATGTAAATAGCATTCGTAGAAAATCAGCTCAACAATGTCCACCTCCATGTTTACCCTTGTAGAAGATTTCCTTTAACCCCTTCAGCTCCAGAAGGTTTTACCCCCTTAATGATCAGGCAATTTTTTGTGATTCGGCACTGCGTTAATTTAACGAAAAATTGCTCGGTCATGCGACGCTGTACCCAAATATAATTGATGTCCTTTTTTTCCATAAATAGAGCTTTCTTTTGGTGGTATTTGATCACCTCTGCGGTTTTTAGATTTTGCGCTATAAACAAAAAAAGAGCGGCAATTTTGAAACAAAAAACACAATATTTCTTACTTTCTGCTATAAAACATTCCCAATAAAAAATTTAAAAAAATCGAATTTTTGTATCAGTTTAGGCCAATTTGTGTTCTGCTACATATTTTTGGTAAAAAAATCCCAAAAAGCTTATTTTAATTGGTTTGCGCAAAAGTTATAGCGTTTACAAACTACGGGATAGATTTTTGGACTTCTTATTTATTTTTTTTGTTTTTATTAGTAATGGCGGCGAACAGGGATTTTTAGCGGGACTCTGACATTGTGGCGAACAGATCGGACCCCTATGACATTACTACAGCAATCAGTGCTAAATAGTATGCACCGTGTACCGCTAAAATCCCATTAGCCCTCCAACTATCCATCTTTGCTTCATACTTTTTTTCTACTCTTTTTTTCATCCCCGTTTTTTTTCCATTGTCTTCCCCCTTTATATTCCCTCTTTTTTCCTTTCCCCCCCCCCTTTTCTTTTCCCTTTTTCCTTTACCCCCCCCCCCTCCCCTATTTTTTCCTTCTTCTTTTGTCTGTCATTTCATATCCCTTTCCTCTCCCCTGTATTCTTTTCTTCTCTTTTTTTCTTTCCCTTCTGGTGAATGCCATTCGCACTCCCAGGTTTTTTGTTTCCCTTCTTGTCTTATCTTCTCTTTCATTCTTCAAGACACGGTGTTCTGTGCCAGACCCTCACACCAGGGCTTCCACATAACCCCTTGTTTTTTTGTATCATGACCAGGGATGTTGGTACAATATTATAATTATATAACAAACACCTACCTAATAATATGCACCGTTACTGTATAAATGACACTGGCAGGTAAGGGGTTAACACTGGGAGTGATCAAAGGGGTTAATGTATGCCTAAATATGCTAACTGGTTGTGGGGGGTGGCTCTGTGACAGGCAGAGAGAGATCTGGGTTTCAGCTTAGTTGAAACTCCTGATCTCTCTCTGCCTGTGTGACAGAAGACTTGCCTGCTTTGTTTACATAGGCAGGTGGGTCTTCTGTCAGTTTCTGTGACGATTGCGGGGAGGCCAGCTGCGACCGCCGCTCCTCCTGCTGCCTGACTCCCGCTGTGTCTAATCACCAAGAGTGCGACCACGTGCACATAATCCTGTGATCTACATGATTATGCGCAGCCGAGCTGCCCTGTCGCAGTAAATCTGCGTGGGGCGGTCGCCAAGTGGTTACAAATAATTCATGGGTGCGCTTTTTATTCATCCAAAGCAGTGGTCACCAGGCAATTCAGTCCTGAGTCTTCTCCCTTTCTATTTAAAGGATCCAGGGTCCTTCTTTGGGTGTCCATGTTCTTTTTCTTCTATTTACGGGAGATAGAGCCCTTTGAGTGTCCACATCACAGAGGCAGTGATGTTGACCCTCGAAGAAGGACCCTATCTCCTAGTTTCTTTTAAAGCCAATCTCTGGGCTTCTCTTCCCCCCTTCCCCCAACTTATTGTTGACATAAAAAATGGCCTTTTTATTTGCCCAAAGCCATAGACACATGACGCAACAGTCTTCTCCCCCTTTTTGTTTAAAGGAAGCTGGGTTCTTCTTCAGGTATTAACATAACAGCTTGCGTGACATGGACACTTCTGATGACTAGCTGTCCAGTGATGGGGTCTTCTTAGGATCCTAACAAGGAGGCCCCAGTGCGAGAGGACTGTCAGGATCTGGCTGCTAGAGGCGCTTCTGCTGTTCTGGATTAGCAGTCTCTTGCACCCAGCTGATGGGACAGTAAGTATATCTTGCTTTCCAAGGTAAAATAAGTTGTGTAGGATGGGTTAGATGGGGGTAGAAAGTGTGGAGGTAATATATGCTTGGAGATGAGCTGTAAGCATGATAGTTCCCACCTTAGCAAGTTGTGAATTATTTTGTACTTGTGTAATAGTTATCACATCATGGGATGCTGCTGGATCGCTGACCTGTTTTGCCTCTTGCTTTCACTTCTAAAGAGGCCAAAATGGGCAAAACAGCTACTGAATATACTATTTATTAAACAGTCATAGCTGTTTAAAATAGTTCTTGTGAAAATAAGTGTTTCAGTCACATGGCTTCAACCACAGTATTACATTTGATAAACAGCCTCAACTGCGGACACAGCTGGCATAATTCAGTCCAGGGCTGTCCAATTTTTTTTTTCATAGAATATGGATTAAAAAACAGTAAATCACAGACCATTAAGGCAACTGAAATTTGTTCTAAAGGCAGAAGGTTATTTACCCTAAAATGATATTAAACATTTGTGTTTTTTTTTTTTTTATCAAAATAATAAGCATGTCATGCTTACCTGCCTTGTGTAACGGCTTGGTACAGAGCAACCCCAATCTTCTTGGGTCCCCCACCAGTGTTCCAGGCTCCTCCTTTTTGGCAAGTGCTTTCTATGGGGGCACTTGAACGGGCTCACGCCCCCATCAGAGTTTTGATTGACAGCAGTGGGAGCCAATGGCTCCCGCTGCTATCAGTCTGAACAATGAGGGGGAAAAGAGCAGAGAGAGATGCTGCTCTTGTGCACATCGCTGGATTGAGGTAAGTATGGGGTGGGGGGCAAGGGGGGTCATACAATACAGAAGATTTTTTATCTTAATGCAAAGAATGCATTAAGGTAAAAAACCTTCACCCTTTGCAACCACTGTAATGCATTCAATACATTCCACTGTTTGTGCCTCCCCCCTCCCTAAAAACGTACCTGACATCACTCTTGATCCAACGCTGTCCGTGCTGGCAGTCCTGCTCTCACTTCCTGCATTCAAGGGCTTGGCTGAGAGCATCGGGAGCCATTGGCTCCTGCTGCTGTCAGTCAAATCCTGTGAGGAGGGAGCAAGGGGCAGTGTGTCGAGCTCCACTGTGTATGTCAATGGAAGCATACAGCCCGGTTTGGGATCAAGCCAGTGGCTTGCTATGGGGCCCTCAGAAAAGAGGAGGAGCCTAGATCACCATTGGGGGGCCTAAAAGAGGAGGTCTGAGGCCGCTCTATGCAATACTATTGACTGAGCAGGTAAGTATAAAATGTTTGTATTTTTAATTAAAAAAAAAAAAATATATATATATATATATATTGTGAGGGATTAGCTCGGTAGCGGGTGTGGATAACCCCTTTTGGGGGGGTTCGTCACACAGGGAGATAGCCGAGGAGTGGTTGAAAACAACAGTTTATGGTTTATTCGTCCAATTTCTTCAAAACAGTGCATGCAGCAAAAACATCAAAATAAAACAAAACACAAAATAAATCCTGGCCACTGTGGGCGTCTACCTTCTCACACACCGGAACCTATCTAAGGAGTCTTCCCAACCTACTCTTTGGGCAGACCCTGCTGGTTCTACAGCAGACACTCAAATGTCCATTTGTGTTTTCTTTACACAGAAAAAAATTCAACACCTCACCTTTAGAAGTCTCTCATCTGACTGCTCTCCCCAGCTTACACAGCCTCAGGAGACAGCAATCAATAGACTCCCTTTGGACAAGTTATAGAGATCCTAATTGCCTCATTCTGAACAGCTGAAAGTGTTCTCAACTTCCGTACACCTTCCTGCCTACCTCTGCAGCCGACACCTGATAGCAATTAGTGAATTGTCTAAACCAAGCAGAAATATATCTCCCGTCAGTGACAACACCCATAGATTTTCCTGACTTCCTGTCACATACCCCCCCCTCTTGTTTCAACCCTAGGGTTGGGACACAGGTTGACAGGCACGCATGTGCACGGGACAAACCATCTGCATTCCCCATTTGAACACCGGGGCGATGCGTTACCACAAAACTAAACTCCTGAAGGGCCAGAAACCACCTATTTATTCTCCTATTGGTCTCCTTGTTCTGTGCCATCCACTTCAATGGGGCGTGATCCGTCACCAGTTCAAACTGTCTACCCAGGAGGTAGTATCGGAGAGAATCCAAGGCCCATTTCACCGCCAAACACTCTTTCTCAATGGTGGCATAATTCTCTTCATGGGCCTTCAACTTTCGGCTGAGGTACATAACAGGGTGTTCTTCCCCATTGATAATCTGGGACAGTACAGCTCCTAAACCCACATTTGATGCATCTGTCTGGACCACAAAGTCTCGTGAAAAATCAGGCGACTTTAAAACTGGCTGGCTACATAAGGCCTGTTTTAAAGCCTGAAAAGCTGTTTCTGCCTCGGGAGTCCATTTGATCATGACAGACTCCTTCCCTTTGGTCAGATTGGTCAGGGAAGCAGCCTGTGAGGCAAAATGGGGAATAAAACGGCGATAATAACCTGCAATCCCCAAAAATGCACGAACCTGTTTCTTGCTGGTGGGACGTGGCCAATCCTTAATAGCTTCAACTTTGTTTATTTGGGGCTTGATTAGACCTCTACCAATGGTATACCCCAGATACTTCGCCTCTTCTAGCCCAATGGTACATTTTTTTGGATTGGCTGTAAACCCAGCTTTCCAGATGGAATCCAACACAGCCTGAACTTTTGGTAAGTGTGAGTCCCAATCCTCACTGTGAATGACCACGTCATCGAGGTATGCAGCAGCATAGGCTAGATGAGGCCGAAGGGTCTTATCCATGGTGCGTTGGAATGTGGCAGGAGCATTCTGTAACCCAAAAGGCATCCTCCGATATTGGAAAGATCCGTCTGGAGTTACAAATGCTGTTTTTTCCCTGGCCGACCCCGAGAGAGGAATTTGCCAATAACCCTTGGTAAGGTCTAACGTGGTCATGTACCGGGCAGTGCCTAGGCGATCAATTAGTTCATCTATGCGGGGCATAGGATAGGTGTCAAACTTAGTGATTTTATTCAGGCGGCGAAAATCATTACAAAACCGCCAACTTCCATCTGGTTTGGGCACTAAGACAATGGGACTGGACCAATCACTATTTGACTCTTCTATCACCCCCAACTCAAGCATTTTTTTTACTTCCTGGCG
This sequence comes from Pelophylax lessonae, assembly GCF_965119305.1. Taxonomy (NCBI): domain Eukaryota; kingdom Metazoa; phylum Chordata; class Amphibia; order Anura; family Ranidae; genus Pelophylax; species Pelophylax lessonae. The sequence continues at coordinate 124,570,092 of NC_138769.1, read as the reverse complement.
AATGGCATCTCGCCGGGCTTCTGGAATTCTATAAGGCTTTAACTTGACCTTATCCCCTGGGGTGGTGATAATGTCATGTTTAACTCCCGAGACCCAACCTGGCAGGTCTGAAAACTTCTCCCTATTACGGAGCACAAATTCTTTAACCTCCTGTTTCTGAAGTTTGGACAGAGTCTCTGCTATCCCAACTTCAGGGACAGCCAGGTGAACTGGAGCAGAAACTCGGGTAGTCTCAGCGACCAAGGACTCTCTATCCTTCCATGGTTTTAACAAGTTCACGTGATAGAGCTGCTCAGGTTTTCGTCTTCCTGGTTGGCTAATTTTATAATTCACCATCCCTATTTTCTCCAATACTTCATAGGGCCCCTGCCATTTGGCTAGGAATTTACTTTCGACCGTGGGGACCAACACCAACACCCTATCACCAGGTGCAAAAGAACGGACCTGGGCCCCACGATTGTAAATCCTTTGTTGAGCCAACTGGGCTTGGGCTAAATGTGCCTTCACAATCGGCATCACTTGGGCAATTCTATCTTGCATTTGAGCAACATGCTCAATCACACTTCGATGAGGGGAACTCTCACTCTCCCATGTTTCCCTGGCAATGTCAAGTAGGCCCCGGGGGTGCCTCCCATACAGCAACTCAAACGGAGAGAACCCTGTGGATGATTGGGGAACCTCTCTTATGGCAAACATCAGATAAGGGAGCAGATAATCCCAATTCTTTCCGTCTTTATCCACCACCTTCCTCAACATTTGTTTTAACGTTTTATTAAACCTCTCCACTAACCCATCTGTTTGAGGGTGATATACTGAGGTACGTAACTGGGTCACTTTCAGGAGTTTACAAAGTTCTCTTGTCACCCTGGACATAAACGGGGTGCCCTGGTCAGTTAGGATTTCCTTAGGTAGACCCACCCGGGTGACAACTTGAAATAACTCCTTGGCTATGGTTTTAGCAGAGGTATTTCGGAGAGGAATCGCTTCTGGGTAACGGGTGGCATAATCCATTATCACCAAGATGTGCTGGTGCCCTCTTGTGGACTTCAGTAAGGGCCCAACCAAATCCATGGCGATCCTCTCAAAAGGAACCTCGATAATGGGCAGGGGTACCAAAGGACTACGGAAATGGGGCATGGGTGCATTAATCTGACACACTGGACAGGAAGAGCAGTACAATTCCACTTCCTTAGTGATCCCAGGCCAATAAAACCTCTGGGTGATTCTCTCCCGGGTTTTTTCTGCTCCCAAATGTCCCCCAAGAATGTGCCCATGGGCCAGTTCCAAAACCATCTTGCGGTACGGTTTAGGCACTACCAGTTGCTCAACAGTGTCCTCTATCCTCTGTGACACTCGATATAAGAGGTCCCTCTCAATAATGAAGTAAGGGAGGGCAATCCTCTCGTCAGGGTTAACTAGCTCCCCATCTATCTTCACTACATTCTCCCGGGCTCTTAGCAATGTGGGGTCCCTCAATTGCTCAGTGATAAAATTTTCTCGGTGCACTTTAAGGTCATCCAACCCTAACGGCCGCTGTTCCTCTTCTGAGGTAGCAGGCTCCTCCCTAGGGACTGGTGTTTCCCCGGCTAAGACTGAGCACGGAAACTCAGGATAATCCTCACAGTTAGAGGATTCTGGAGTAGATGGTTCAGGCTCAGAAGAACCACCTACTGGGGAATCTGGGCAATCCCAGAGTTCCCAGAATTTTGGGAAATCCCTTCCCACAATGGCGTCATGTGGCAGTTTGGGAACTAAACCCACTTGGTGACACAAGTTACCGAGGGAGGTTTCAAAGGAAACTGTAGTCACCGGATATTCTCGAGTGTCCCCATGTACACAAACTACCGCCATTTTCCTAGGATGTACGTTTTTTTTCACCACTAGATCACTTCTCACTAAGGTAACCAGGCTACCTGAATCCAACAATACCACAACATCTTTACCATCTAAACACATTCTATATAAAGGTTTCTCATTCCCCTTTACTGCAGTGTATGTGGTTGCAAAAAAGGACTGTCGTCTCTCTGTCAGAAAGTCACAATGCATGGGTTCATCATCCACTGGGCAAACCGCTGGGCAAACTGCTGCTACATGTCCCTCTTCCCGGCAACGGTAACAAATCAACCTTCCAGTCCTCTCCTGTGGGATGGGTCTTCCAGGTCGCTCTCGCCAAACATTAGTAGTAGTCCTACTAACACCTCGAGTTGCTCTTTGGATCCTCTCTCCACCCCCATCCCCTGACGCAGTCTTACTTATAGGTGGGGAGGGTCTGGTCTTGGGGTGAAAAGTCTGTGCATCTCTGGAAAAAGAGGTCAAATTCTCAGTTGTTAGGTACCTTTCGACCAGGTCTACTAATTTGTCTGCGGTTTCCGGACCACCATGGCTTACCCATTTCTGCAGGGTGTTAGGAAGAGACCTAAGAAATTTGTCCATGACTACTCGCTCCAAAATTTCTGGTCCGGACAGAATTTCTGGCTGCAGCCATTTCTTAGCCAAATGGATGAGGTCATACATCTGCGACCGGGGTGGTTTCTTCAGCTGATAACTCCAATTGTGGACCCGCTGAGCACGGACATCCAAGGTTACCCCAAAACGTGCCAATATTTCCACTTTTAATCGATCATAGTTTTTTGCATCTGCAAGTTCCAAGTCAAAATATGCCTTTTGGGCTTCTCCAGCTAATAGGGGGGCCACTAGTCCAGCCCACTGTTCTTTAGGCCAACTCTCTTTCTCCGCTGTTCTTTCAAACGTGGTCAGAAACATCTCAGGGTCCTCATCTGTAGTCATCTTTGGCAATAAGTGGTTTACCCGAAAAGTCGGTATGTTACTGGCCTGACTCCCAACCTCGGTCTTTTTCACAATGGCCTCCATTTGCTGCTGGTGTCTCTGTTCCACGCCTTCAATGGCCTCTCGGTGAGCTTGTTGTTGAGCTGCAAAGCTCCGCTGAAAATCCGCATTTGCCTGCTGTTGAGCTGCATTTGCCTGCTGTTGAGCTGCATTTGCCTGCTGTTGGGCTGCATTCGATATAATCAGTTGTTTCAGTATTTCCTCCATTTTTTTGGGTTTACTTTAACTGCCCGCATCCTCCACCATATGTGAGGGATTAGCTCGGTAGCGGGTGTGGATAACCCCTTTTGGGGGGGTTCGTCACACAGGGAGATAGCCGAGGAGTGGTTGAAAACAACAGTTTATGGTTTATTCGTCCAATTTCTTCAAAACAGTGCATGCAGCAAAAACATCAAAATAAAACAAAACACAAAATAAATCCTGGCCACTGTGGGCGTCTACCTTCTCACACACCGGAACCTATCTAAGGAGTCTTCCCAACCTACTCTTTGGGCAGACCCTGCTGGTTCTACAGCAGACACTCAAATGTCCATTTGTGTTTTCTTTACACAGAAAAAAATTCAACACCTCACCTTTAGAAGTCTCTCATCTGACTGCTCTCCCCAGCTTACACAGCCTCAGGAGACAGCAATCAATAGACTCCCTTTGGACAAGTTATAGAGATCCTAATTGCCTCATTCTGAACAGCTGAAAGTGTTCTCAACTTCCGTACACCTTCCTGCCTACCTCTGCAGCCGACACCTGATAGCAATTAGTGAATTGTCTAAACCAAGCAGAAATATATCTCCCGTCAGTGACAACACCCATAGATTTTCCTGACTTCCTGTCACAATATGTATATATATATATATATATATATTACGTTTAACATCACTTTATGATAAATCAGAACTACAGCTTACACCTAACTAGCCTTAACATTGTCCCCTCCCCCTCATAACACCTTTTCTAACTAATTTGTGTACTAATCTATTTTCCCCAGTGGAAAGTATGGACCACTTTGAGGTCTACAAAGACCTCTGTCTGTATCTAAGAAAGGTGTATTACAGACTCCTCCATCTAGTAGATGAAAGTGATACTGAGACTAACCTGACTCATAGTTTTGAGGATCAGGAAGCCTTGGATATCCTAAATTCACTTCTGGAAGAGGGTGGGAATCTGTCTGAGGATGAAGAGCTCCCTGGTGGTTACCACTCCATTAGAAGGTCTCCAATCACCATACGGTCCACGGTAATGCCAAAGTTCCGTAACAACAAATGGTTAAATGATTTCTTAACCCTGGTGGAGAAAGACCTTAAACAGGTTGACTGGAGCTCGTCACCCTCAGACAACCTCTCCCATGATGAAAGAAGGGCTCTTAAGGAATTAAAACAAGCCACTGAAATAATAATAAAGAAAAGTGACAAAGGGGGAAATGTGGTTCTACTCTCAGAATGTGGGTATGAAAGGGAAACCATTAGGCTTCTATCTGATACTCAGACCTATAGAAAACTTAGTTATAACCCCTTTCCGGACCTAATCCTTAAGGTGAATGAGAAACTGAATTTTGCTTGTGAAGCGTTTCTCATCACCGAAAGGGAAAAGAGATTTCTAAAAGTTAAGGAATATAATGTCCCCACATTCTATATAATACCTATAATCCACAAAAATCCAATAGAACCCCCGGGGAGACCGATAGTCTCTGCTGTAGGTGGACCCCTGGAGAGAGTGGGTAGATACCTAGACTCACTAATAAAAGAACTAGTCTTGGACTTACCATCCTATGTGAGAGATACAGGAGACGTCTTAAATAAAATCAACGGGTTAAAGTTTACTGGGGAGGTCCTACTTGTCGGCATTGATGTCGAATCTCTGTATACCTCTATACCCAACGAATGGGGTATTCTAGCGGTATACCATTTCCTAGACAAGAAGTTTCCTTTAAATGGACCACAAAATGAATTTCTTGTTGAGATCCTCGAATTGGCACTCAATAATAATTTTTTCCAATTTTCAGGAAACTATTGCCAACAGATCAGAGTGCCCCCTGGGCTCCCTCCTACGCCTGTTTACATCTTGGCCTCTGGTGTACACCTCTTCTATGTACCTCAGCCATGCTTTGACCTGGCTGAGATACATAGATGATGTGTTCCTTGTATGGGACGGTACACCGTCTCAACTTGAGGAATTCATGAGAGAACTCAACCAAAATAGCAGGAATATACATCTTATTTTTACTATGGATCAAGTACAAATCTCTTTCCTGGACCTAAATATCAGGCTTGAGGACAGCAGGCTTGTAACATCTACCTATAGGAAGAGTACAGCTGCCAATACCCTCCTCAGAGCGGATAGCTATCACCCAGATCCACTCAAAAAAGGTATACCGGTAGGACAATTTATCAGATTGAAGCGAAACTGTTCAAACTACGGCAATTACCTTAAAGAGGCTAAAAGACTGTATGAACGGTTTAGAGAGCGTGGCTATTCACACCGCATTCTCCGCAGGGCCAAACGTAAAGCCAAAAGGAATGACCGCACTTCTGATGAAATTCAGAAAAAGGAGTGTCATTAATTACTCATTAATTACTCATGGTAATGAGTAAGCGACACATCCAGTCGTGAAACGCGTCTACCATTTTGTCCTGCACTCACAGTTTGTACCTATATTTGCCATTTGATTGATGTGGAATAAAGACACTCCTTTTTCTGAATTTCATTGGAAGTGCGGTCATTCCTTTTTGCTTGATGTGATCCTGGACTGCGGATCCGACCAGCACCTGATCCCAGTCTCACCTGGAGCGGTCTCCCCAGCTTGGACTCTGCAAACGTAAAGCGGGACAAAAAACCAGAGAGGAACTCCAAACCCCAAAAACAGATATTAGAGATAAATCTATAACTCCACCGAGAGAATGGGAGCCAGTGGCAGGAGGTAAGGAAGGTGTTGGAATGTCATATTCTACAAAAATCTGAGAGGCTGAAGACCATTGTTGGCCCTCGACCCCAAATGGTGGCAAAAAGAGCAACCAACTTGGGTGACCACCTCGTTCATTCGGAGTTTAAGAAAAAGTCCAATAGGAATTGGCTAACGGACCTCTCAAAGTTTAAGGGCAGGTATCCCTGCGGACACTGTGGTATCTGCAGGTTTGTAGATAAATCCAACTCTTTCACAGATTCCAGTGGTAACACAGTTTATGAAATAAAATCTTTCATTAACTGTGCTACCTCACGCCTTCTATACCTAATTGAATGTCCATGCCATAAGTTCTATATTGGAAAAACCAAAAGGCAACTCAGGATTAGAATCGGGGATCACCTCAAAAGTATCCGTTTGAAGGAAGAAACACCCTTGGGGCTGCATTTTGCTGAAAAGCATAATGGCAGTCCCAAGGGACTAAGGTTAAAGGGATTTTGGGCATTGAACATATCCCCTAGAAGGGGGGACTACGATAGGGTAAATAATATTGCTGCGCCAAGTGAATAAATCAATCCATTTAAATAAAAAAATATAAATCGACGTGATGACGTGCAGGTTCCTCCCCCGTACGTATGATTAATAATATTTTGAATATTTTTTATATTTTCTAAATTTCCGTTTTTAAATTTTAACTATTTTTATGTATTGAAATTAATTTAATATAGACATTTTAATATAGATTTTGGATATTATTAGTAGTTAAATATCGGATTGTCAATTTATTAAATATCGGATTTTTAACTAAATAATTTAATATTTATTTGGACCCACCTCCTCATTCCTTGACTTTAGGGTTTCTATTTACTCGAGATTTTAGCTATATAATATTATGCAATTAATTTAAATATATAATTTTAAATAGGCTATTAAACATTGTATGGATCTTTAATATAATTGATATCCACATAGGTGTAGGTCTAATGATTTACATTGAGAATATTTTCTGATTGTTGATATGTGTTATTTTTTACAGCAGTGGAATTAATTAAAATGAATATTTGGTACACTGCATAGATGTAGACTGTGAAAATGTTAATGCCGAGCCTCCAGGAATAAGATGCGAGCAGGCTCCTAATGAAAGAAATTTCATAATCATAGGTGAACGATTGGGGGATCGGTCGGTCTGTGTAGGCCAATTTGGGATCACTTCAGATGTAGGCTGGGCTTGATTACAATGTCGGAAACGAATACTGGCAAAGCCCTCTAATGGCGCTGCGCGGCACGGTCTCCCCGCCAAGAGTTGGGCGGGACGACGGCAGCAGTAGCAGTATATAGGATCCTCGTAGACGATTGGCTCCACCCTGCTCACGAAGTCTATGGCGCAAAGCGTACGGAGGAGGAGCCTGCACGTCATCACGTCGATTCCTGGAGGCTACAGGCAGTGTTTTGATGCTCAGAAAGTCCGCACTACTTTAAGTGCTTGAAATTGTAAGTGTATTTTCATCTTTTATGTATAAATAAATAGCTTTATAAAACAGAGAGCACAAGATCTCTTTTTATTTCCACACCGGATGCCTTATATACCTGGAGAGAGTATCTGAAGGTGGTGATAGGAAGGCGTACCAGGTAACTGTGATTATCCAAGAGTGTATTTGACTCCCAGGAGTCTGTCTCTAAGGTGAGCTGCTAATCTTACACTAGTCACCAGGAGCACTTGGAGTGAAGCATGCAGCACCTTTGATCACGTTCATGGATGAAGATTGTTTCAGTTACTACTGTGTCACTTTTTTCACTGTGAATTGGGACTATTATTATTATCATTATAATCACGGTTTACGTTTTGATCTTATCACTTGGCATCACAGTTTATGGATTGATTTAGATTGATTTAGATAAGATTTGGTCACAAATTATTTTTTTATATTTTTTTATTTATATGGATTGATTTATTCACTTGGCGCAGCAATATTATTTATTTAGTTATCACAGGTGTTTTTGTGTTTGGCACTGATTGTTTGCAGCCTTGTGCACACTATTTTTATTATTTATTTAGGGCTTGCGCTGATTATTTTTATTATATTACTATGATAGGGTGCTCTTATGGGAGGAAAAAGCCAGAATCTTTAGGCTACATACTTTATTTCCAGCAGGACTCAACACTGAGATGAGCCTCAAAGTATTTCTGGAACCTTCATTTTCACACTTAATGTGGATGGTTGACGGGCTTCCTTCCTGGGCACCCTATCGTGGCCCAAGTCCATTCCCTTACTAATCTCAAGAGTGCTGCATTTATACTCCTTAAATTAATAAATAATTGATCAATGTACAACTGGATAGAGCAATATAGGGGTTGTCTCCAATACCATTTTCTCTTGGAGTTTTGGCGACCGGCTGTGAGAATTAGGTATATATGTACATGAAGTACAAATATAATAAAATAATATAACCCCTATATATCGGGTTAAGAGTCTGTGAAGCCTAAAGATGGCAATAAGATTTATGGTAATTTGTTCTTGCCCTACCTATATTCTGGTATTTCCTTTCGATCTTTGTATATAAATCCAAACTTCCAAGCTCCTGCTATCTCTGTAACAATTTCAGATCTTTAATCGGGTGGCAAAAAGGAAACTATAGTTGAGATTATGTAAGGGGTGCTAAAGACCTAAAGCTTGTAGTGCCACATCCCTAATGAAGATACAAAGAATTGGGGTTCCCCTAAATTGGGACTTTTTAGGCACATATGATTATGAGAAATAGATAATGAAAAAGTAATAAATTTTATTGGATAATAACATAGATAAGTTAAAAGACAATGTGCAAGCAAGTAAGGACAAGAAGAAATAACTCATATCGCTTGAACTTTAGAACCCGACATGTTTCGAAGCCAGAAATGCTTACTCCTTCTTCAGGGGTTGGTTCAAAGCGGTACTCTAGTAATAGATAAATGACATGTAAAAACCATAATTTATGAGGGTTTTATACATTGAATAGTGACTGATAAAGTTCACATGGTGTATAACAAATGAAGCGAGTACTTACAGGGTTAGATCATAGCTGGGCTTAAATAGCCTGCACAAGGGTTAAAAGCATCTGGTTGGTGCGGATATATTTGGCGACATATATAACAGTGTTGTTGATATGTAGATACACTAGTCAATGGACCACAGCTGTTGGGTCAGGTGAACGCCACACAATCAACTGGACATCTGAAGTCCTCAAAAAGGAGGAGCCAGGAGCAGTCTCTTGGGGTAGAAATGTATCCAAAATGGATGCTGCCGATCTGAAAGATAGGCAGACCAAGGCTGGTTAATTTAAATGTTAATTCATAATATGGGGTGAAATAGGTAGCAATATTTAAAAATATAGAAGTATATAGAGAGAGGGCTACACGAGGGGCCAAGAAGTTAGATAAAATTGCTTGATGATAAAGCCAAATAAAGAAGTGTAACACTACCTTGGTGTTGAGACAGGTTTAAATGTCAGCGTCCTCTCCACACTGCAGCCAGCAAACAATTGCGCTGGCTGTGTGTTGGGAGAGGTGCACTATATGAGTGCAATGCCGATTACTAGAGATGTGTTGCAGCTGGCATCGCAGGGAGGGCTTCCCAGAGCGCTGGTGCCGGAACCGCCCCCAACCCACGTGTGTCACGCAGCGGCATGACGTGGTGTGGGCGGGAACGGCATCTGCGCTCCACCGGCACGGAGATCGAAGCCGGAAGCGTGCGGAGACACTGCGGCTACTGATTGGTCAACACTGAATCACATGGGAACAGGGGAGATGGAAACTAGAGGACCAAAACAACGCATCGCAAAGCGCGATGCGTGTCTCCCCGTGCCAGGATGTACAGAAAAGAGGGGGCACGAACCAGACCCAAGCAAACTCGCTGGGAATGTTATTTTAAACATGATAATACTTTTGAGTTAAACATAGTAAACTGGATGTACCGTAAATTCAACGGTCAAAATGAAATAGAGAAAAGATAACTCTAAATAATGTATATATGTCGCCAAAAAGTCAGCCCCCAGATGTAACATGATGATGGACACTGGCATAAAATGACAAACATGATCAAAGGGGTAAAAAGATGAATCATGGTGTGAATAAATAGTTGTACATATTTAAGGAACAATGTTATACTAGTAACTGTATACATAATTAATGCAACAATACTGTAATAGATAGCAGTCATTGTAACATATGGTAATATTTAAGAACAGGTAATACATAATATGCATGGAATCATGTTAAAGGAAGACAATCAGTGAGAGCAGAGTTGTTGTAATCAAAAAATACATAGTTGTTGACTATAGACAAATATAGTTATTGGGGCATATCGAGTACAAAAATAACAAAAACATTAGCATAATAGCATAATGCAGATCAAGCATTATTATAGCAAAAGATGACATATGGGGCAGTGGCATTGGGTTAGGATTGAATTATATTTTTATGTCTCCATCCCTCCAGAGTTAAAACCCTCAAGAAAGGGCTTGAATGACAGAGTCCCATTTAACCCTGGGGGTTCAGTGGCCTTGAGAAGATAGATCCACCTTAGCTCAAGCTGGAGGAGGGACTTGTTCCAGTCTCCTCCTCTAGGGCCAGGGTGGATTCGGTCCAAGATCAAAAACTTGATCTTGGGCATTTTGCCAGCATGTGCTGTGGCAACATGCCTGCCCAAAGGTAAATCTGGATCTGATTTTCTCATGCTCAAAATGTGGCGGTAGGCGCGTTGCCAAAATTCTTGTTTGGTCTTGCCAATGTAGAAACATTGGCAAGTACAAAGTAGAAGATAAACTACGCCAACAGTTCGGCAATTAGCAAAATGCTTTGCTTGATGAATAGTTCCATTGGGCAGTAAGGGGCGCTTATGTGTGAGCATGTAGCCACAATACTTGCAGCTGCCACACATATAGGTCCCCCTGTATTTGCAGCAAGTGGACATTGTGTTGTCGAGGAATTCACTACGGACTACTCTATCTTTTAAAGCTGGAGCCCTTTTGAAGGTGAAATTGGGTGAGTCGGACACATACTGGCCCAGCACTGGGTCTGAGGCCAGTAGATGCCAGTGCTTGGACACGATCCGTCTAACCTTATGGTGTTGCTGATTGAAGGGAGTGATGATCCTTAATGTGTCCTCTTTGCCAGAGGTACTTGCTATTTTTGGAGCTAGTAATTTATTCCTATCACTGAATAAAGCTCGTTGGTATGCTTGTTTAAGAGATTTGTTTGAGTAACCCCTACGTTGAAGTCGTTTTTGAAGTGCATCGGCAGCCGCTTGAAATTATTTGAGGTCCGAGCAATTTCGTCTAAGCCTCAAATACTGACTAGTTGGAATGGACCGGAGTAGAGGGGTAGGATAGAAGCTCGATCCATGCAGGATGGTATTTCCCGCAGTGGGCTTCCGATATAAATTACTTAGAAGAGTGCCATTCTCACTGCGTATGATTTCGACATCAAGGAAAGTAATATGATGGGAGTCCGTGTTCATCGTGAATGAAAGGTTGAAGTCATTCTTGTTCATATGAACCAAGAAAGCTTCAAGGGACTTTGTGGCGCCATCCCAGATGAGAAATACATCGTCGATGTACCTGGTCCAAAATATAATGTGATCGGTGTAAACTGACATTGCATCATCGTCCAATAGGAAATGCTCCCACTCCCCCAGGTACAGGTTAGCATAGGATGGGGCACAGCATGTGCCCATCGCTACTCCCTGTACCTGGAGGTAGTGGGACCCATTGAACGTGAACACATTGTGGGTAAGAATGTGTAGCAACAGGTCCAAGATAAACTCACCATAAGCGTCAAGTTGGCCTTGGCAGGATATAATATGCTTAACAGCTGCAATTCCCCTGGAATGGGGAAATGAGCTGTAGAGGGCCTCTACGTCAATGATGACTAAAGACGCAGTGGGGGGGACCCATAGGTCCTTGTTAAGATAGGCGGTATCCACCAACTGATAGAATTCCAAATTGTATTTGGTAACTATATCTGGTGTAATGCGCCTATACCAATTGGCATTGTTTAGGATGTTGGTGCACATCCGTATGTACTGGGTGTTGTCCATTATCACAATGTTACCACCTTTATCAGCCTGCTTGATGGTGATAAGTTTGTTGGTGGCTAATTTGTTTATCGCCTCTCTCTGTACTTGAGAAATGTTAGATTGGGACATGGGACGCGGGTTCAACTTTTCGATGTCCTTGGATACAACTTTCAGAAATGCGTTGATATTCGCATTCTGAATTGAAGGATTAGACGGATCGTGTCCAAGCACTGGCATCTACTGGCCTAAGACCCAGTGCTGGGCCAGTATGTGTCCGACTCACCCAATTTCACCTTCAAAAGGGCTCCAGCTTTAAAAGATAGAGTAGTCCGTAGTGAATTCCTCGACAACACAATGTCCACTTGCTGCAAATACAGGGGGACCTATATGTGTGGCAGCTGCAAGTATTGTGGCTACATGCTCACACATAAGCGCCCCTTACTGCCCAATGGAACTATTCATCAAGCAAAGCATTTTGCTAATTGCCGAACTGTTGGCGTAGTTTATCTTCTACTTTGTACTTGCCAAAGTCCCTTGAAGCTTTCTTGGTTCATATGAACAAGAATGACTTCAACCTTTCATTCACGATGAACACGGACTCCCATCATATTACTTTCCTTGATGTCGAAATCATACGCAGTGAGAATGGCACTCTTCTAAGTAATTTATATCGGAAGCCCACTGCGGGAAATACCATCCTGCATGGATCGAGCTTCTATCCTACCCCTCTACTCCGGTCCATTCCAACTAGTCAGTATTTGAGGCTTAGACGAAATTGCTCGGACCTCAAATCATTTCAAGCGGCTGCCGATGCACTTCAAAAACGACTTCAACGTAGGGGTTACTCAAACAAATCTCTTAAACAAGCATACCAACGAGCTTTATTCAGTGATAGGAATAAATTACTAGCTCCAAAAATAGCAAGTACCTCTGGCAAAGAGGACACATTAAGGATCATCACTCCCTTCAATCAGCAACACCATAAGGTTAGACGGATCGTGTCCAAGCACTGGCATCTACTGGCCTCAGACCCAGTGCTGGGCCAGTATGTGTCCGACTCACCCAATTTCACCTTCAAAAGGGCTCCAGCTTTAAAAGATAGAGTAGTCCGTAGTGAATTCCTCGACAACACAATGTCCACTTGCTGCAAATACAGGGGGACCTATATGTGTGGCAGCTGCAAGTATTGTGGCTACATGCTCACACATAAGCGCCCCTTACTGCCCAATGGAACTATTCATCAAGCAAAGCATTTTGCTAATTGCCGAACTGTTGGCGTAGTTTATCTTCTACTTTGTACTTGCCAATGTTTCTACATTGGCAAGACCAAACAAGAATTTTGGCAACGTGCCTACCGCCACATTTTGAGCATGAGAAAATCAGATCCAGATTTACCTTTGGGCAGGCATGTTGCCACAGCACATGCTGGCAAAATGCCCAAGATCAAGTTTTTGATCTTGGCCCGAATCCACCCTGGCCCTAGAGGAGGAGACTGGAACAAGTCCCTCCTCCAGCTTGAGCTAAGGTGGATCTATCTTCTCAAGGCCACTGAACCCCCAGGGTTAAATGGGACTCTGTCATTCAAGCCCTTTCTTGAGGGTTTTAACTCTGGAGGGATGGAGACATAAAAATATAATTCAATCCTAACCCAATGCCACTGCCCCATATGTCATCTTTTGCTATAATAATGCTTGATCTGCATTATGCTATTATGCTAATGTTTTTGTTATTTTTGTACTCGATATGCCCCAATAACTATATTTGTCTATAGTCAACAACTATGTATTTTTTGATTACAACAACTCTGCTCTCACTGATTGTCTTCCTTTAACATGATTCCATGCATATTATGTATTACCTGTTCTTAAATATTACCATATGTTGCAATGACTGCTATCTATTACAGTATTGTTGCATTAATTATGTATACAGTTACTAGTATAACATTGTTCCTTAAATATGTACAACTATTTATTCACACCATGATTCATCTTTTTCCCCCCTTGATCATGTTTGTCATTTTATGCCAGTGTCCATCATCATGTTACATCTGGGGGCTGACTTTTTGGCGACATATATACATTATTTAGAGTTATCTTTTCTCTATTTCGTTTTGACCGTTGAATTTACGGTACATCCAGTTTACTATGTTTAACTCAAAAGTATTATCATGTTTAAAATAACATTCCCAGCGAGTTTGCTTGGGTCTGGTTCGTGCCCCCTCTTTTCTGTTCATCCTGGCACGGGGAGACACGCATCGCGCTTTGCGATGCGTTGTTTTGGTCCTCTAGTTTCCATCTCCCCTGTTCCCATGTGGTTCAGTGTTGACCAATCAGTAGCCGCAGTGTCTCCGCATGCTTCCGGCTTCGATCTCCGTGCCGGTGGAGCGCAGATGCCGTTCCCGCCCACACCACGTCATGCCGCTGCGTGACACACGTGGGTTGGGGGCGGTTCCAGCACCAGCGCTCCGGGAAGCCCTCCCTGCGATGCCAGCTGCAACACATCTCTAGTAATCGGCATTGCACTCATATAGTGCACCTCTCCCAACACACAGCCAGCGCAATTGTTTGCTGGCTGCAGTGTGGAGAGGACGCCGACATTTAAACCTGTCTCAACACCAAGGTAGTGTTACACTTCTTTATTTGGCTTTATCATCAAGCAATTTTATCTAACTTCTTGGCCCCTCATGGAGCCCTCTCTCTATATACTTCTATATTTTTAAATATTGCTACCTATTTCACCCCATATTATGAATTAACATTTAAATTAACCAGCCTTGGTCTGCCTATCTTTCAGATCGGCAGCATCCATTTTGGATACATTTCTACCCCAAGAGACTGCTCCTGGCTCCTCCTTTTTGAGGACTTCAGATGTCCAGTTGATTGTGTGGCGTTCACCTGACCCAACAGCTGTGGTCCATTGACTAGTGTATCTACATATCAACAACACTGTTATATATGTCGCCAAATATATCCGCACCAACCAGATGCTTTTAACCCTTGTGCAGGCTATTTAAGCCCAGCTATGATCTAACCCTGTAAGTACTCGCTTCATTTGTTATACACCATGTGAACTTTATCAGTCACTATTCAATGTATAAAACCCTTATAAATTATGGGTTTTACATGTCATTTATCTATTACTAGAGTACCGCTTTGAACCAACCCCTGAAGAAGGAGTAAGCATTTCTGGCTTCGAAACATGTCGGGTTCTAAAGTTCAAGCGATATGAGTTATTTCTTCTTGTCCTTACTTGCTTGCACATTGTCTTTTAACTTATCTATGTTATTATCCAATAAAATGTATTACTTTTTCATTATCTATTTCTCATAATCATATGTGCCTAAAAAGTCCCAATTTAGGGGAACCCCAATTCTTTGTATAGTTGAGATTATCACACAGTTGTGTCGATCTTAATTATCTCTTTTATACTTTGAAGTGTCTTTTTGCATACTATACACTGTGTAATAATAAGCTGTGTACCCAAACCCACTGTGTGTCCAGCTATCTGGTATTTTCATTAGAGATGTTGTTTTCTGGGGGGTGGGGAAAGGGGGCGGAGGGACATTTTCTCTCATTTCCTTTCCCCGGCTCCAGGCACTTTCTCTCTTGTTTTAAATATTGCATTATGTCTGTATTACCTTTTAAGTAGTCACAAGATGGCTCATGAGGTGAAGCCCGCAGCTGTTAGACCATGAGTCTTTTATGACTAATGAATGAATTTTGATGCTATAAATATGGAGGTCTGCGGGCGTCATGACGTCCTGAAGAAGCGTGCGTGATGCACGCGAAACACGTCGACGTCACACGCCACGTCCCACTCATCCACCGAACCCAGCCTCAGCCTGTTCCATCACAGCGGAGCCACATATCGGCAGTCAGGATAACACTTCCGGGTTGTGGACGGAGAGCGCGGCGGCCCAGCGGGAAGGTGCCTGTATCACTGGAGTGATGTGCACCTGGTCGTAGCGGCTTGACCTCGGGAAATCATTTCCAGCATTAAACGGTTTCATGGTCTGTTATCGGAGATAGAGCATCACTTACAGGCATTGACTGAAACACTTGCAGCATCAGGAGAGGCTGGTAAGACGGTTCCTTTTTTACTTCAAGGGGACGCCATTGTAATCACTGAAATCTACAACAGAGACACTCTCTAAGTCTATATTACTGTATCGCTGCCAGCCGGACACCTGTCTCTCTCCTGTCTCACTATCCCAATTGGTCTCCATACCGCTTTCATCTATGACCTTCCCAAGCCGCCCCCTCACCCACCCGAGAAATTAGAGAAACATGACTGCCAATATTGTACATTATCAAAATCATGTGTGTCTATAATTTGGTTTTCCAGCCTATACCAAGAGTCAATCCACAATAAGGGACTTCCTTTTAGCTCTCTACCCTGCCTTAAAGAGCCCTCCATTCCTTCATATTTGAATAGATGCCCCTGTTACGGTGGCTGAGAGGATTCTCTTTTACCTCCCCCAAGATTCATGTTTTGTACCTGCAAGAAGTTTAGGAGGATGTTTCTTATATCCATATTTAATGGTATCTGCAGTGATTAAGCTTCACAGGCATCTCTAAGATCTAATATTGCATCTTATTCCCTCATGTTAAGGACAATTTATATGGATAGACTGAAGATATTTACAGCTATCTGGCATGCCTGCACCCTTCCCATGTGTTGGCAGCAGTGAGCACTAGTCGGTTTTCTGACAAGTCACTCCCAGTCATCGGATGGTGTGCAATTTTGGTTTTGGTGTATGAGTGCGTACCTTGCGTGTGTTTCTGTGTTGAGCGTGGTTGTGCAATCTGGCCGCTTGTGCGGGTCTTGGAAGGTCTGAATCATATGCTTATTATAGCCTATGATTTCTATTTTTTCTACATTTTTAGCTGCCAATAAAATTTGTTTATTTTTCAATACTAACCAGAGTTGAACCTCCATTGTGTGCAACCCTTCTGAGGTGATACCTACCTATCCCTTCTACCCCTTCTTGTTTGGTGCAACATTACTAGGTTGCAGGGGCTCCCCGGCAATGTTTGGCCGTTTGGTATTATTAATAATAAATTAAAAATTCAGTGCAACTGTATAAAATAATAATAGAAAACTGCTATGCACTAAAGGATCAATCAACCAAAAGTCCCAATAACAAATATATAACAAAAAGTGCAGCGCTATCAAATATGGATTATGAGGATGATATTGAGGAGAAAAGTCCACAGGTGCAAATTATGGTGAAGCATGCACAAGATATAAACATTCAGTGCTCTTCAATGTGCTGGTAATCCTCCACCCAGTCTCATTAGCCTCTCACCTCACACTTAGCCCCTGTGTCACCAGACGGGCTAGTAAGACATAAACTTTCTCCAAGGATATCACCAATATAGATCAAATCAGTATTCCTCTTCATCAGAAAATAAGGCTCACAGGTAACAGATCACAGGTCCGTAAAGCAGGTTACAGGTCCATAGGAAAACAAAGGTCCGGACATAGTGCATTACCGCAATAAATTACTTTATTGAACATAGCATAAAATCATAAAATTACCTTGTAAAGCACTATACAAGTGTATGTGATGAGCAGATCGTATTACACACAGCGGTCTCGACCGCAATGGATGGCGGGTGACGTCACCATCCCCTTCGCACGCCTTACGTCCCACTGGGCAGGACTTCATCAGCTATTGGTAAGGGAGAAGGACAGGGCTACATATAGTCACTCATAGCCATCAGACCCGGAAGTGCAAGAGGACTTTTTCACAGCCTGACCACATACAGAGGTCCAACATCCAAGTAGCACCGTCAGGTGTTCTAGGAGCAAAAATTAAACATATAATTTCCTGAAAACCTATCACAATTTTGAAGGCCCTGGAGCACCAGTGCAATGGAAACTCCCACAAAATGACCCCATTTTGGAAAGAAAACATCCCAACACATAATCTAGGAAGTATAATACGTCTTTTGAACATGTCATTTTTTTTTCCACAAGTTTTTGAAAATGTGGAAAGAAAATAGAAATGCATTTTTTTTTACAAAAAGTTGTCAATTTATAAGATATTTCTAACACATAGCATGTACATAGCAAAAATGACACCCAAAAATACATTCTGCTACTCCTCGTGAGTATAGTGATACCACATATGTGACACTTTTACACAGCCTGGCCACATACAGAGGCCCAACATGCAGGGAGCACCGTCATTTCCTGACTTCCCATTACAATTTTGTGAGGCACTGTAGGGCACTGATAAGCACTGTAGTGACACTGATGTGGCAGGGATGAGAAATGATGTGCCATGGATGAGCACTGACGTGGCACGGATGAGCACTTATGTGGCATGGATGTGGCACGGATGAGCACTGATGTGGCATGATGTGGCACGGATGAGCACTGACATGGCATGGATGCTGCACGGATAAGCACTGACGTGGCATGGATGTTGCACAGATAAGCACTGACGTGGCATGGATGTTGCATGGATGAGCACTAATGTGGCTTGGATGTGGCATGGATGAACACTGATGTGGCACGGATGAGCACTGACTTGGCATGGATGTGGCACGGATGAGCTCGGACATGGCATGGATGAGGAACAGATGACCACTGATGTGGCATGGATGAGGAACAGATGACCACTAATGTGGCATGGATGAGGAAAAGATTAGCACTGACGTGGCATGGATGTGGCACCAATGACCACTGATGTGGCATGGATAAGCACTAATGTGGCATGAATGTGGCACGGATGACCACTGACGTGGCATGGATGAGCATTAATGTGGTATGGATGTGGCATTAATGAACACTGACGTGGCATGGATGTGGCACGGATGAGTACTGGCGTGGCATGTATGAGCACTAATGTGGCATGGATGAGCACTGAGGGGGCACGATGGGTGGGCATGGATGTGGCACGGATGAGGCATGGCTGTGGCACAGATGGGCATAGTTGAGGTATATAGGAGTGCAGCTGCAGTTTCTCTCCTCTCCTCGCTTAGTGTGCCGACCGCTGTGTACAGTGTGGCAGGAGAGGAGAGAAATGAACCAGACATGCGCTGGTTTGTTAACAAGTGATCACGTGGTAAAGGGCCGCTGTCATTGGCCCCTTACCACGATCTGTGATGCGCCGGGTCCCCGGGATCCGGTAAGCATGGACACTTCCATGTGGGCACCCCAGGGGGCGCGTGGGAAGCGTGATTCTGGAAAGACATCATTGTACGCCCTCCCAGAATAAGCAAACCGCTGTAGAGGTCATTCGACTATGGCCCGGTCGGCAAGTGGTTAATACTGCAAATGCAAACTTACCATTTCCGCTGCAGGACTCTGAATCATAACAGGAGTCCAACCTTCACCCATCATGGCGGGCTCTGTCATAAAAGACCTTCAGGGACTCTGTCCCCCTTATCTGGGGTCCACTTCCCTGGACCTGCTGGAAAGCGCATTGGTCAGAACAAACACTGCACAGGGTCCCATTACACAGGGTCCAGTGCCGTAAGGCTGCATTCAATAGATCCAATTGAAGTCCATGATTCTCAGTAGAACTGTTCCAGACTTCCAAGTATGCTCCAAATCACATGTAGCACATCAGTGACCACCACCTCACAAACACTAGCGCAAAAAAAATGAAGTAGGGGTTGGGGGCATGGCTTGACGCACGATGCGGAAGGCGGCACACTGAGGAGCTGCGGGAAGTGAACGGCTCCACAACAGAGGCATGCGGCTTGGCTCCATAGGCGGCTGCGGACGATGGGCAGGGTGTCCCGACACACGCATCACACCGCACAGAGCAGTAAGCAACACCGGACATCCTCGGCGATGGCAAACCGTAACATCTCGGAGCTATTCAAATCACAAACAGCCACGAGGAGCGGCATGAGGATGGACAAGATGGCGCTGACTGACGGAGAGGAGGAAAGCAGTGAGTACTCCCAACCCTCACCGGAGGAAGGGGTAAGTAAAGGGTTCGTGGAGGACCCCCCCCCTTACACTTACCGTGATGAATAACATTGCAGCAGATATTAAGTCTACTTTGTCAGCAGCCATCACGGATCTAAAAACAGATTTTCTTAAACTATCTGAGCAGTTTTTGGTGGCAGGGCAGGCGGGTGCCCATAGAGACAGGTCAATTGGGAGATTGGAGCATATAGCTATTTCCCATGCGGCACATTTGATTGAGATTAATAAAAGTCTGAAGGACTTAGATAACAGAGGGAGACACTGTAATTTGAGAATTAGAGGCATCCCGGAGGACGTTACACAAGATCAAATACCCCAAACCTTACAAAAGATGTTTAACTCATTGTTGGAGAGACATGAGGATGCAATGATTGATTTTGTACGTGTACATAGAGCATTGCGGGCCAAGGGCATAGACAGTGGACCTCCTAGAGACATTATATGCTGTTTCCAAAGCTTTCAAGTGAAAGAGGAGGTCATGTTTAAAGCAAGACAAAAAGGAGAAATTAAATTTAAAGAAGTACAGGTTCAGATATTCCAGGATCTTTCTCAGATTACTTTGAGGAATAGAAGAGCTTTACGTCCCCTTTTAACAGTGCTGCGGGAAAAGGAATTTAAATACCAATGGAGGTTTCCCTTTGCATTAACAGTGACTCTACAGGGTAAAATGCACACTCTCAGATCGCCCAACGATTTAAGAGAATTTTGTGAAGGCCTACAGATACCAATAATGGAACTTCCGGAGTGGTATCAGGAATATAAATTACCCACACTAAATGAGGACTTTGGACGTTCACCTATACAATCACCAGAAAAAAGACCTCAGAATAAGAAGAGTAGGAGCAATAGACATGGAAAGTAGAAGTAAAGACACTCTGCAGCAAAAAGAAAAATGAAAAATAATATGAAGTAGCCAAGTACAGAAGGAGACAGGAAAGAGAGGGAGAACGGAAACTTTTTCCCCCTTTTTTTTTTTCCCCTTTTTTTTTTTTTTTGCTGGATTTTTTTGTCCCAAGTTGTTTGATATTGTGACATGTGTATAAGATGAGAAAATGCGTGCTTTTTGATATAAGCTAAGTTGAGATAAAAAGAAGGAAGATAGAAGAGGGGAAAAGGAATCCCCCTCCCCTCTCCTTTTTTTTTTTTGATGTATTAATAGTAGGTGAATTTTGTATCAAGGAAGATAGAAGAAAATCCCCTCCCCCTTTTTTTTTTTTTTGTTGTTCTTTTTTGATTAAGGGGAGAAAGGAGGGGGAAGGGAGAGTATGCATATAGGGCAAGTAATAAGCGTTAAATAAATGAGCTGTGGAGGATTTCCTTCCCTCCCCTCCCCTCCCCTCCTCCGGGGGGGGGGGGGTTTCCCCTTTTTCCCCCTCTCTTTCTAATTTATCGTCTCCCTTATAGGCATTTTTTGAAGGAGCCGTTTCCCGAGTGTTATAGTTATCATATACAAAGATAATTTGTGATTCAGTGCTAACATCTAGTATGAAAATTGATCGGTTTTCTTTTTTTTTTCTCAAATTTAGATATAAAGTAGCACTGGTTTGAGTGTTTTTCTTATTCGTGCAAGACTCCCACTAACCCCCACCAGGGGTTTTACGCGGTTCTAAATTGAGAACCGTGTAACACTCCCGTTTTTTTTGAAGTTTAATCACAGACATTTAGTCACTCTGTGATTTTGGAACCTGTATACTTTTTCTTTAAGGCAGAGTACTACCTACTATTAAAGCTTTGCCCATCACTGGTTTATTCCAGTGGGGTTTTTCTGTGTTTTTTTTTTTTTTTCCCTTTTCTCTTGTCTTCACTTACTTTTTGTTAAGGGTAGGAGGATACAGTGAGGCACCGAGTCGGATATTAGTGACTGAAATAAGGTATTAATCATGACTTATAAATCGGTGGGCAAACATGTTACGGTATTATCTCATAACATACAAGGCCTAAATATACCAGAGAAAAGACATTTTGTACTTAGAGAGCTGAAAAAAGTTAAACCACACTTTGTATTTTTGCAGGAGACACACTTTAAACAAACTAACTTCCCGAAATTGACCTCAGCATATTTCTCCTCGGCTTTCCATGCAACTAACCCTATAGATAAAACAAAAGGGGTATCTATATTGATCAGCAAGACGGCAGGTTTCCAGGTGGACACGTCTTTATTGGACCCCAATGGAAGATATGCATTTGTGAGAGGAATTATGCAGGAGTTCCCACGACTCTCGCAAGTGTATACTTCCCGAACAGGTCACAACTGGGGTTCTGCCAAAAAATGGTAAATATGCTTTTAGGATTTGCTAAAGGGCGGGTGATAATGGGGGGCGACATAAATATCCCGCTCCACCCATTGCAAGATACCTCAAATAAAAGTTCATGCATACGTTATAAGACCCTTGCCCGGATAAAAGAATTAATTCAATCATTGAATTTGGTAGATTCTTGGAGAACTTTACATCCGGAAGACAGAGATTTTACCCATTACTCAGCAATACATGATAGATACGCACGTATCGATTATATATTTATTGCACAACGGGATATAGATAACTTATCACAAGCAAGGATTGGGACACAGGTACTTTCGGACCACGCGCCAATATCTGTGACTTTAAAAACAAATAAGACACCCAGAGTTTTCAATTGGAGATTGAATGCTGAGCTAATTGCGGACCCAACTATTAACTCCCAGATAATACAACAAATACAATCTTATTTTAGGCTGAATACGTTACAAGAGACCACTCCGATGGTCAGATGGGAGGCACATAAGAGTGTTATACGGGGAGAACTCATTAAGTTGGGCTCACAACGGAAAAAAGAAAGAGAAAAAGTGGTCCAAACGCTCATGCATTCAATCTCCAATTTAGAAAAAATGCATAAAAGATCTTTATCAGTAAACGTTGCAACTGAGTCGTTACAGAAACGTAAAGAACTCCAACAGATAATTGAGACGAAAGCTAAAAGGTTATTTTTTTTACGAAAGGGGGTCTATTATGAACATGGAGATAAGAGTGGAAGAGTTCTTGCGAGGGCCCTTAGAATAGACCAGAACTCTAATATTATAACAGGCGTTAGGAATGCATCAGGTAAAATAGAATTAGCAGCTGATAAAATCGCAGCACATTTTCACACGTTTTATTCGTCTCTATATAATGTTGCGCCACAGCACAGAACCCCAGACTTTCCGGGTGATAGAGCTGCTAATATTGCAGCTTACTTGGCGAGTAGTGGGCTTCCAACATTTACAGAGGAAGAGTCCAATGACCTGGATCAACCTATCACTGAGACGGAACTGCGTCTGGCACTGAAAGAAATTAAACCAAATAAGAGTCCGGGCCCTGATGGATTTAGTTCCGTATATTACAAACAATATGCGGATATTTTATTACCTCAATTAGTACCGGCTTTGAACTCTCTCACAGACCCACTGCAGACCTCACCTGCATTCCTTCATGCATATATATCAGTTATCCCTAAAACTGGGAAATCAACATATGAATGCGCTAATTACAGACCCATTTCTCTTCTGAATACTGACTTAAAATTGTTTTCTATGGTACTGGCCAATAGAATTAAACCAAATTTGTCAACAATAATAATGGAGGATCAGGTGGGTTTTGTAGTGGGAGGAGAGACCAAAGATAATGTTATTAAGACGCTTAATTTGATACATTATGTCCAACAGCGAAATGTCGAGGGCCTTCTCGTGTCAACAGACGCGGAGAAGGCCTTCGACAGAGTAGCATGGGACTTTTTGATGGCAACTTGCAAATATGTGAATTTTCCCCCTAATATGCTGGGTTGGATAGCCTCGCTCTACCAATGCCCAACAGCGAGAATTAAAATAAACCATCTCTTATTGGAATCAATTATCATAAAAAACGGGACCCGACAGCGATGCCCGCTGTCACCATTATTATTTATTTTGACCATAGAACCTTTTTTGAGACATGTAAGGGCGGATGAATCAATACAAGGGATGAAAGTTAAGGAGAACACGTATAAAGTAGCGGCATATGCCGACGATTTGTTATTTTATGTAACACAGCCTTTGATTACAATGCCGAATCTGATGAAAGCTTTTGAAAAATATAGCTATACATCAAATTTCCGTATAAATTTTTCGAAATCCGAAGTACTCAATCTAAATGTACCAGAGAGCAAACTGTCACAAATAAGAGAAAAAAGCCTCCTTAGATGGGTTACGGGAGCCCTGAAATATTTGGGTGTTTGGATAACTCCGAGTTTGGAAACTTTGTATTCTAAAAATTTTTTACCATTGCTTAAACAAATTAAGTTAGATCTGAAGCAGTGGCATACTAGTTTTTTTCATGGTTTGGAAGAGCAGCCATTATCAAAATGGTAACTCTCCCAAGACTGCTTTACCTGTTTCATACCCTGCCAATTAAGATTCCCAATAGCTATTTTGCGAAACTCGGAAAGGATCCAAACCCAATTTATTTGGTCACATAGACAGCCTCGAATACGGCACAATCTGATTGCAAGACGGAAGGAAAGGGGAGGAATGGGAGTACCGGATTTTCGATTATATTATAAGGCAACTCATCTCACACGAATCATCGATTGGCATTGTCATGAATCAAAGAAAGTATGGGTAAAGTTGGAAGCGGACATTATAGAGTGCCCGCTACGATATTTGCCTTGGATAGCATGGCAAAAATGTCCGGCCAAAGCGAAGGCTCATCCGTTAATAAGACAGACGATAGCGACGTTTCATGGAGTGATTAAACTCCATGATATTTCGAGTCTACCAAGGCCTCTTACACCGCTGATAAACAACCCAGAGTTTGTACCAGGTTACTCAGATGTTTGGCGTAATGCATCGGAAAATAGCAATTTCAAACTTGCAGCACATTTCTTTAAGGATGGTGTTCTTGTAGGAAAAGACCAACTTAAACACACACAAAATGCTTTAACTATACCTTTTTGGTCATATCTACAATTACACCATTTTTTAAATGAACCTTTGAGGAAGAAGGCCTGTGGGAGACAGATTTCGGCCTTTGAACAGATATGTCTGGATCAAACGCCATTTAAAAAAGCGACGTCATACACCTATATGCTGCTACTCTCCAGTGTAAAAATTAAACCAGATAAATTTAAAGAAAAATGGGAGAAAGCGCTACAAGTATCAATTTCAGATAAAAAATGGACGACAGCGCGCACTATGGCGCATAGGTGTTCAAGGAACACAAGATCTCAAGAAAATGCGTATAAGCTTCTTACCCAATGGTATATGACACCGGAGAAAATTAACAAGTGGTTCCCAAATACATCTGAAATGTGCTGGAGATGTGGTCAATCAGTAGGAACATTATACCACATATGGTGGCAGTGTACAAAAATAGTTGAGTATTGGACTCATATACGGGAACTGATTGAGAAAATAGCGGGTACAGCAATCCCATTAACTCCCGAATGTTGTTTGTTACACATTACGGATGCCGCAGACCAAAGGTATAAAAATGCAATAGTTTGCTATCTTTTGAATGAGGCAAAACTATTAATACCGAGATACTGGAAATCTACCTCATCCCCATCAATTAGAGAATGGGCGTTTACAGTGAGAGATATCTATAATATGGAAGAGACCATGGCCATTGCTTCTGATAAAATAAATAAATTTCAATCAATATGGAGGCCATGGTATATCTTCCAATGTTCAGATGGGTTTTCCCAGCTCATAGACGCAGGATCCGACCAGGTGCTTCACGTATGATAAGATATACAAACTTGGAAATTTCCTCCCCTTCCCTCCTTTTTTTTTTTTCTTTGGGTTATTTTATATAAGACTTATTATTTTTTTTTTTCCCTTATTCTTAATCATTATAAGAAAATTAAGAAAGTAAAAATCTAAAACTTTAAATAGTTGACACAATGTAATATTGAAATTTGGTCAACACTGTAAATGTAAAAGCGCTTGCCGGTTTATTTTTGAATAGAATAGAAATATTGGAAAGAAAGTACTCTATTTGACACAGGATATTGATGGTTGAATAGGAGCAACACATTAGCGGTTTGGTGGAGATGGGAGGAGGGAGGGAGGGAAAAGGAGGAAAGGAAATTTTTTTTTTTCTTCGGTGTGGTTGTTGCAATGGAGTGTTGTCATTGATGTGCACATTTTGCACTAGTGGGGTGGGAGAATAATTTTTGATGTGTGGTTTATTGGTATAAAAATAATTTGATAAACACATATAGCAGTGGGAGAGATGTGTGGGGGGTGGGGTCCCTTTTTTTTTTTTTTTTTTTTTCCATGAGAATACACGAGAAATGTAAATATGGATTTAATTCTCTGACACAGGTGGTGGAATGCGAGTCACAGTTAACATGATATCAAGAATATAAGGTGATAGGGGAGGGATGTGAGGGGGATATGATTCCCCACACCCCCCCCCCTTTTTTTTTTTTCTTTCTCTTCCTTTTCCCTTTCCCCTCGTCTCTCCGCCTCTCTCTACGTTTTCTTTCCACTCTTGGACAATGAAGGGATTTAAGGGAATTAAACAAGAATATAGGGTTGGGGGATACCCATCCTACCTCTGATTACAGAGAATTGTAGATTAAAACACATATAACGGGTTTTTAATTTGTGTCTGACTGTGTCTCGTGTCCACCCCAAAATAAATGAACCGGATAAAATGCTTTTACAAAATGAAAATATACGTTTAAGAACTTTATGTTGACTGCCGAGATATTATATGTTTAAAATAATTGTGTCTTTTATAAGTATTGTACATTCATATTTGTAATCTTTGAATTTCTGAATGCCAATAAAATCAAGATTGAAACAAAAAAAAAATGAAGTACTTCCTGTATAGGAGGGGTTAAATAGGGGAGGACTTCCTGTATGATTGAGCGGCCAGTGTCCATTCACCTATAGGTGGCACCTAACCCAGATAGTAATGATTATAAATTGCTCTGTGCCCTGTGTTGTACAATAAAGAAAAAGAATATCTGCCTATCTTCTGTCCAACTATTCATGCTTGGAATTATTTCTTTATATTGTTTGCACTGCATTTGTACTCAGCTTGACTATTGGCACTTTTCCACTGCAAGTACCGGCTAGTACCGGCTCGGCTCTACTCGGCCCTGCTTGGCCCGGTTTGCTTTTCCACTGCGGTACCGCATGGTATAGTGTCGGAGCGGTTCGGTACGGTACGGTATAGGTTTGCTTTTCCACTAAAGTAGTACTAAAGTTAAGTGGGTGGGATAACAACGGGGTGGGTGTGATTCTCTGACCAATCAGTGGCTAGTAGTGACTGCATGCAAAGGATTGTGGGATATGGTACCAGTTTGGTACCTGTTGGAACCACAATCGAGTAGGTACTGTTTTTTCAGAGCCATACCGTATCGTACCGTTCGGTTCCATGCAGTGGAAAAGCAAACCTATACCGTACCGTACCGAACCGTTCCGACCCTATACCATGCGGTACCAGCAGTGGAAAAGCACAAAAGCGTGCCGAGCCGGTACGGTTCTATGCAGTGGAAAAGCGCCATATGTTTACTCTGATTATCAGTTTGTTACCTATGCTAGTATCGGTCTATTACATTTACCTTTGTAGATCATGGACTTCCGTTTGTGTCTGACCTGGCCATCAATATACTGACTCTCTTATGGTCTGTTAGGCCTCATGTACACTAGAGCTGCTAAATGGACGATTAGGAGCAAAACGCGTTTTTTTTCAGCAGCCCCTAAACACTCCTCAAGGTTATTATTTGTGTACCTGTACCAGTCATTTATAGTAGTTTAGAGGCAGTTGAGGTTACTGGCATTTTTTTGAAAGCAGAAAATTTGCGTTCAACACTGTAGTTTACCAGCATTTCAAGTGGCAAATGCTTGTAAACACGTGTAAATGCGGTAATCCGCGTTTGCGTTTATAAGCGTTTTTAAAGGGTAAACATTTATTTTTTGAACATATAAAAATGTTGAAAAAGCACAAATTTCAACCCATGTGGTTGCCTGCATCAATGGATGAGTCAAGTAGCGATGAACTCTGGTCCTCTCATGCAATTTTCTACGTCCTCAGGACCTCAGCAACATCAGGAGCATTTTCTCACACATGCTCATGATGGGATCCATAGTGAAAACACAAACAATAACAGATCTATCTACAGTACAAACACACTGCTCTCTCTACTGCTTTCTTTTCTCTTAAAGAAATGGCTGAAATAGTTACTAATTTACTTGTTTTTTTCATCAGCTGATGAAATGGCATTGGGTGGTGTTTGAGATATGTAATTTCCAGTCAGCTGAAATGCAGGTGGAGCGCAATATATACAATACATGATGATCCCGTCTTCTTTGATGTAAGTGCAATACAACCTTCTTTTTTTAAATAAATGATTTGAAATACTGCACCATGGGAGTGTTCGTTCCTCTTCCTCTCTAATTAAGTCTGATGAGTGCATCTGCATGTGTGTGGAGAGAAACCTTTCCTACACTCACTAAGGACGTTATTCATGTGTGGGATTATATATGGACTTCACAATGTTTATGTATTTTCTATAATTTAAATGAAGATGTATTTATTTGTTTTTTTCACTATGGTGATATATATTTTATATTATAAGAGCAGTTCCTTTGTTTCTTTTCATGGTATACAGTAGATGTTTTTTACACTTTACAAAATGCAGCTCTTTATTGTAATGTGGCTATTGATTTGAGTGGGTTTAGAACCTATTAAGTTCCATTATTTTATTATATCTTTAAAAAAATTGGATTTTTGTCTTACCGTAAAATCCTTTTCTCTGAGGTTCATTGATGAACGCAGTCTCGGATTTTCATAACAGTAGGGTTATACTGCCCCTACAGGAGTAGAACACTAGGCAGAAAAAAAGTTCTGGCTACGCCTATGGGCAGTCCCAGGGGGTATACCCTCTCTCTTCCTGCTATAGGATGTCAGTTTTGTATCAAAGCAGTGTCAGAGAAAACAATACCAACCCAACTCAAAATAGAGGGGCGGGTAATGCGTCCGTCAATTAACTTCAGAGAAAAGGATTTTATGGTAAGACAAAAATCCAATTTTCTCTATCGTTCGTTGACGGGCGCAGGCTCTGTTCTTCATAACAGTAGGGACGTCCCAAAGCAGTGCCTTAAAGATGAGGGGTGGTAACAGCAGAAAATAGTTTCCCAAGGCTGAAACATAGCCAACCAGGCAACATAGGTCTTATCAGAACAACAATATGAGACCCACTTGAAAAAAACATTAAACACCCTCAAGGGAAACTAAAAACACCCTTAAACGGCAGCCTGCAAAACTGCCAAAGGAGACATCTGCAGATGCCAGCACATCCACCTTATAAAACTTTGTAAAGGTATGAACAGACGACCAGGTAGCCGCTTTGAAAACTTGAACCTCAGATGCCTGATGACGAAAGGGCCCACGAAGCACTAAGCGCCCAAGTGGAATTCGCCTTAACAGGGAAAGGAGGAACCTTGAATCTCAATTAAATAAGCCTGCACAACCGTCTGCCTGATCCATCTGTAAATAGTCACAGCAGATGCAGGTAGCCCTTTCCTTGGTCCATCCGTGAGTACAAAGAGCAAATCAGACTCCAGAAAAGATTCAGTAGTCGCCAAGTACACCCTGATTGCCCGAACCACATCCAAAGTATGTAGTGCAAATTCCTTGGGATGTTGATGCTTAGGACACAAGGAGGGCAACATAATGTCCTCATTTAAGTGGAAACTGGAAACCACCTTCAGAAGGAAGGACGGACGGACGGACCTGGACTACGCACCAGGGAATGGGTGGCCGGTGGCCAGTAGCCTCTGGAAGAAAACTGCCAAAGCTGAGACCTGACCCTTCATAGTACTTAAGGCCAATTTTTGATCAACTCCTCGCTGAAGGAAGGCCAAGATCCGAGCCAAGTAAGAGCGAGGGGGAACCCCAATAGACTCACACCATGCAATATACGACTTCCACATACGATTATAGATCTTTCTAGAAGTTGCTTTTCTCGCTTTAAGCAGAGTGGGAATCAGTGAAGCAGGCAATCCCCTGTCCTTCAGCACCTGGCTTTCAACAGCCAAGCGTCAAAGCCAGTGACTGTAAAGTAGGATGGAAGATCGGCCCTTGAGACAGTAGATCCTCCCTGAGAGGAAGTCTCCAAGGAACATCTGTGACTAGTCTGACCAGGTTGGCGTACCAAGCTCAGCGAGGTCAGTCCGGAGCCACATGGATGACCGGAATCCCTTCCGCCTCGATCCTGCGAAGAAGTCTTGGCAGCAATTTGAGAGGGGGAAAAGCATAAATCAGCTGATACTGACCCCACAGAGCCACCAGCACGTCTGTGGCATCTGCCAGAGGGTCCCAAGATCAGACAACAAACCTCTGCACTTCCTTGTTGATCTGAGACACCAATAGATCTACTTCTGGAGTGCCCCAACAAAGGCAAAACTGCTGGAACACCTTTGGGTGGAGAGACATTCCCCTGGATCCAAGGCCTGCCGACTGAGGTAATCCGCCTGCCAATTTTCCACTCCTGGAATGTGAGCGTCGGAAAGAGATGGAACAGAGCGTTCCGCCCATCAAAGGATGCTCGCCACCTATAAGGCTGCAAGGACACTCTTGGTGCCCCCTTGGTGATTGACATAAGCCGCAGCCATGGCATTGTCCGATTGAATGCACACTGGACAGCCTTGAAGGTACTCTGTCCAGTGGACTAGGCAAAGCCTGATTGCTCTCAGCTCCAGAACATTGGCAACCTGGATTCCTCCAGATACCAGACCCCTTAAGCAGAAAGCTTGCCTAGAACACCTCACCCACCCGGAAAGACTGGCATCCATGGTGATCACTGTCCAATATAGGGGCAGGAAGGATTTTCCTAGATTGAGTGTCGGGGACCGAAGCCGCCATATCAGGGACCCCCTGGTCCCCTGGCTCAGCTGGATCTGGTTATCTAGGGAATTTGGATCTTTGTTCCATTTGAGAAGAATTTCCTTCTGGAGGATTCTTGTTTGGTATTGAGAGAAAGGGACCGCCTTGAAGGATGATACCATCAGTCCCAGAATTCTCATACAAGTCCGAAGGGATGATCATTTGCTGGACAGCAATAACTGAATCACAGTCTGGAGCTTTTGAAGTTTTTCCGGGGGAAGAAACACCCTGGCGAGGACGAATCCAAAGCCAGGGCCAGATAGTCCAGTCTCATGGAAGGAACCAGGGACAACTTCTGAAGGTTCAGAATCAACCCAAACTCCTCCAGGGTTCTCATGGTGGTCTCTTTGTTAGTCACCAGCACCGTGGGAGACTCTGCATGGAGAAGCAGATCGTCTAGGTAACCCAAGACCAATATCCCCCGCTGGCGTAACAATGCCAGGACCGGAGCCAAAAACTTTGTGAAGACCCGAGGAGCAGAGGCGAGACCAAAGGGTAACACCACAAACTGATAGTGATCCTCTCCCACGGCAAAATGGAGAAACTGTTGATGTCCTGCACATATCGGAATGTGAAGGCAGGCATCTTTGATATCTATGGAGACCAGGAAATCCTACTGATGTAGGGAAGCCAACACCATGCGAATGGATTCCATCTTGAATTTATGAACTTGCAAGAAGCAATTCAGTGCCTTTAGGTCCAGCATTGGGCGCACCTTGCCTTCCTTCCTGGGGACCGTAAACAGGTTTGAGTAAATGCCCTAAAAACATTCCCTCAGACGGAACCAGAACTATTACTGTAACGGGTCCTGTATCACCCCAAAAAGAGCATGTAAGCAATCAGGCGACAGTCGTACATTGGAAAGGAAAAACCTTACCGGCAGAACAGATTGAAATTCGATCTTGTAACTGGACCGTATCACCTCGTGAACCCACTTGTCTTGTATACGGGATAGCCACAGGTCCGGGAACCGGCAAAGGCGTCCCCCCCACCCCAGACATGGCTGAGGGTGCACCTTCAGGCCAAAAGGGGTCTAATCCGCAGGTCTGGAGAAACCCGATTTCTGTTTCCCAGACAAGGGTCGCTTGGACCCACCCAAGGAGGCCTTGAAGGACTTTGATCCTTTATTACTTGTCCCTGAGGGACGAAAAAACTTTTTGTGAGCTGAAAAGGAGGGACTCCATCTACGAAGAGAGTCCTTACCCTTGTTAGACTGTGGGAGAAAGGTACTCTTACTCTCTGTAAGACCTTTGATAATGTCACCAAGGGTAGCCCCAAACAGACGATCACCTTGAAAAGGTAGATCAGACAAGGCCTTCTTTGAGGTCTGATCCGCAGAACAGCATTTTAGCCAAAGTATACTGCGAAGGACCACCGGGGAAACCGACAAGTCGGGCCAATATTGGAACCGCATCCAGTGAGGCATCGCAAACAAATTGTAGCCCCTGCATCAACTGGTCCGTCAGCTCCACAAAGGCAGGGGGGAGTTGTACCCCCTCCAGGTCACAGCATAGTAACTTAGCCCAATCAGTCAAGGTTTGTGACACAAGGGCAATAGTAAACACCGGCCTTAGTGCAGACCCCGCCAGGGAGTACATATTGCGGGCCACAGACTCCGCCTTTCTATCTGCCGGATCCTTAAAGGACGGGGAATCCTCCACTGGGATCATGGTAGCTTTATTCGGTCTGGAGACAGGAGGGTCCACCGTAGGTGGCACAGTCCACTTTTTAATAAAGGACTCCTCAAAGGGGTAGTGTCTAGCAATCCACTTAGGCACCCCAGGGGAACACTTTGGGCGGTTCCATTCTTTTTTGACCATGTTGTCAAAATATGCGGGGAGGGGGATGGCTTGTGAGTGCCAAACGTAACCTGCGCCTCAGTTGCGGTCACATGCTCCATTTTTAGTGTCTCACGCACAGAAACAACCAGTGCGTCCACCAGAGGGAGAGGTGTCATCCTCACTATCAGAGGAGAAAGGGTGCGAGGTAGTAGACCCAGAAGGCAGACCCACGTCTGCGGTGGCTGAATCAGATTCAGAATCTGATACATCAGATGAGGCAGGGGTAGGTGGGGGGCATTTTTGCCACCTCGCCCCTTACAGACCACCTCCACCCAGGAGACAAAGGATTCCAAGACCGTCAACAGTGCATCTATAGGTGGCTGGGATCCGGAGGGCCTTGCGGCCTCCTTGAGGGGGTCAGGTGGGGAAGAAATTTTCGCAGGGTCCATATTGCACCAGGGGAACCCCTCAGCAAAAAGTTGCAAAAAACGTTTTAAGGACATCCCACCGCGCTATAGCGCCCCCAAGAGGTCAGAAAAAATGCACTGAAGACCCCCAGCAGAGAGAGAGAGACCCCCCCAGACTCACCAACCGCACCAGAGATGCACCAGGAAGGCCCAAAACGTCTGTACAGCACGTGTCTGCAGTGAGCGATCTCGATCAGCAGAGAAAGACCAGATTGTCAGCACCAGGGTATAGGGAGGGGCTCTGGGGTCCCGACAGAATCCCCCTCCGCTGAAGTGGGGAGGCTGTCGGTCAATAGGAATGCTGCAACTCGAGCCTAGACCTGGTCGTATGCGACCTGGTGAGACGTTTAACTCGCAGGGCCAGTCCACGTCCAGTGGGACTATGTCGAGGCTGACCTAGCACGGAGCTGGGGTCTGCGCGCGCACGCTGGCCGGCTGGGGTGACCACTGGATCTATATATATCCAGCCCGTCGCCTAGATCCGGCTTAGTTGCTTGTAGATCTCACAGGAAAAAAATCAGGTAAAAAAAACGATCTAGAAAAAACACTTTTGCCAGGACCAGAGATCCCAGTAAAGGAACTAGGTCCCTACTCCTGACTAGGCAGATTAAAACTGACATCCTATAGCAGGGAGAGAGGGTATACCCCATGGGACTGCCCATAGGCATAGCCAGAACTTTTTTTCTGCCTGCGGGGGGCAGTATAACCCTACTGTTATGAAGAACAGAAACTGCATTCATTAACCACTTGCCTACTGTGCACTTAAACACCCTTCCCATCCAGGCCAATTTTCAGCTTTCAGCGCTGTCACACTTTGAATGACAATTGCGCGGTCATGCTACACTGTACCCATTTGAAATTTTTATCATTTTTTTCACACAAATAGAGCTTTCTTTTGGTGGTATTTAATCATCTCTGGGTTTTTTATTTTTTACAAAAAAAAAAAGAATAAAGACAGAAAATTTTGAAAAAAAAAAAAAAGTTTCTTATTTTCTGTGAGTAAATTTTGAAAATAAAATTTTCTCCTTCACTGAAGGGCGCTGATGAGGCGGCACTGATGGGCACTGATAGGCTGCACTTATGGGCACTGATGAGGCGGCACTTATGGGCACTGATGAGGTGGCACTTATGGGCACTGATGAGGAGGTACTAATATGCCGCAATGATGAGCACTGATAGGCGGCACTGATAGGTGGCACTGATAGGTGGCACTGATAGGGGGCACTGATAGGCGGCACTGATAGGCGGCACTGATAGGCGGCACTGATGAGCACTGATAGGTGGCACTGCTGGGCACTGAGAGGTGGCACTGCTGGGCACTGAGGTGGCACTGCTGGGCACTGAGAGGCGGCACTGGCGGGCGGCACTGCTGGGCACTGAGAGGCGGCACTGATGGGCACTGGCGGATGGCACTGATGGACACTGACGGGTGGCACTGATGGGCAGCACTGATGGGCAGCACCATCAGTGCCCACACTCAGTGCCCATAGTGCTGCCAGTCAGTGCTTATCAGTGCCTAGATGAGCAGGCACTGATGGGCACTGACTGGCAGCACTATGGGTACTGATTGTGGGCATTGATGGGGAAACTGATGGCGGGCACTGTGGGCACTGTTGGGGGCAATTTGTGTATGTTTTTACCTTGTAGTAATCAGGGCACTGGTGATCAGTGCCCTGATTACATGTCTCTTTGTCCCTGGCGCTGTGCAGCTCTCCCTCCTTCCTCACACTGCAGGCTCCGTGTGAGGAAGGAGCGCCGGCGATGAGAGATGATCTCATATGTTTACATATGAGATCATCTCTCATTGGATGATCCGATCACGTGGTGAATGGCCGCTGTGATTGGCCATTCACCACGATCTGTGATCGGCCGTGTCCAAGGGACACGGCCGACACAGATTCTCCCCGCTGCGCGCTCGCGGGAGCGCGCGGGGGGCGTGTCACTGGGAGGCCGTTTAAAAACGGCCTCCCGAAAATTCGAGTCCGCGCTGCAGCCGTATATAGGCTGTAGCGCGGATGGCAAGTAGTTAATGAACGATAGAGAAAAGCTTCTAACCTCAAATGCTCATAACTGCTGCTAAACTTACATAAACTCGTTATGTAAAAGTTGTTGCCTTTGGTAACATAAGAGGATTCACAGAAATCTGTGAAAATAGTATACAGTACAGCAGCAATGTATAGCACCAGGACAGGGGCGGACTGACCATTAGGGCACTCGGGCACTGCCCGAGGGCCCGGGGCTAGTAGGGGGCCCCATGAAAGGCTCCTGGCACCTACCTTCCAAAGCATCTGTGATGATCCCGGAGCCCAGTGCCAGAACAAGTTCCAGCGCTGAGCTCCGGTAACTGGCCTGACAGAGACACACTAGCGTGGGCACTCAGGACACCTTCCCTGCATCTCTTTCAGGGTGCCTGGGCTCCCTCACGCAGCGATCGTCCCTCTGCAGCAGCTGACACTTACATCTCTCCCCCAACTGATGCCTGCACAGTACACAGAGCTCACCAAGGATCCTCCTCCACGGCTCTGAAGTACACAGACAGGAGGAGGAGGAGTAGCCGGGGAGGAGGGACATTAACTTCAAGAGCTGCACTGATTATCTGAGGTATGTACTGTACATAGTTTATGGATACGGAAGGGGGACAGATAACAAGGATGCACATATGGAGAAGTGATGGGGGCGGGGGCATATGCTAGGGGGATGCTTTTGGAGGGGGGATGACTTGTGCTAGAAGGTGAGGAGGTGGTGTGAGGGGAATTTCAACTCTGACCTCTCCCCTCCAAATGCACCCCCCAGCACATGTTCTCTTACCGCCCCTTCTCCCCAAATCAAAGAGGTGCAGATTGCCACTCATCCCAGGACCCCTCTCTCCTCATCCCAGGACCCCCTCTCTCCTCATCCCAGGACCCCCTCTCTCCTCATCCCAGGACCCCTCTCTCCTCATCCCAGGACCCCTCTCTCCTCATCCCAGGACCCCTCTCTCCTCATCCCAGGACCCCCTCTCTCCTCATCCCAGGACCCCTCTCTCCTCATCCCAGGACCCCCTCTCTCCTCATCCCAGGACCCCTCTCTCCTCATCCCAGGACCCCCTATCTCCTCATCCCAGGACCCCCTCTCTCCTCATCCCAGGACCCCCTCTCTCCTCATCCCAGGACCCCCTCTCTCCTCATCCCAGGACCCCTCTCTCCTCATCCCAGGACCCCTCTCTCCTCATCCCAGGACCCCCTCTCTCCTCATCCCAGGACCCCTCTCTCCTCATCCCAGGACCCCTCTCTCCTCATCCCAGGACCCCTCTCTCCTCATCCCAGGACCCCCATCTCCTCATCCCAGGACCCCCTCTCTCCTCATCCCAGGGCCCCTCTCTCCTCATCCCAGGACCCCCTCTCTCCTCATCCCAGGACCCCCTCTCTCCTCATCCCAGGACCCCCTCTCTCCTCATCCCAGGGCCCCTCTCTCCTCATCCCAGGACCCCCTCTCTCCTCATCCCAGGACCCCCTCTCTCCTCATCCCAGGGCCCCTCTCTCCTCATCCCAGGACCCCCATCTCCTCATCCCAGGACCCCTCTCTCCTCATCCCAGGACCCCTCTCTCCTCATCCCAGGACCCCCATCTCCTCATCCCAGGACCCCCATCTCCTCATCCCAGGACCCCCTCTCTCCTCATCCCAGGGCCCCTCTCTCCTCATCCCAGGACCCCTCTCTCCTCATCCCAGGACCCCCATCTCCTCATCCCAGGACCCCTATCTCCTCATCCCAGGACCCCTCTCTCCTCATCCCAGGACCCCCTCTCTCCTCATCCCAGGACCCCTCTCTCCTCATCCCAGGACCCCCATCTCCTCATCCCAGGACCCCTCTCTCCTCATCCCAGGACCCCCATCTCCTCATCCCAGGACCCCTCTCTCCTCATCCCAGGACCCCCTCTCTCCTCATCCCAGGGCCCCTCTCTCCTCATCCCAGGACCCCTCTCTCCTCATCCCAGGACCCCCATCTCCTCATCCCAGGACCCCCTCTCTCCTCATCCCAGGGCCCCTCTCTCCTCATCCCAGGACCCCTCTCTCCTCATCCCAGGGCCCCTCTCTCCTCATCCCAGGACCCCCTCTCTCCTCATCCCAGGGCCCCTCTCTCCTCATCCCAGGACCCCCATCTCCTCATCCCAGGACCCCTCTCTCCTCATCCCAGGACCCCTCTCTCCTCATCCCAGGACCCCCATCTCCTCATCCCAGGACCCCCTCTCTCCTCATCCCAGGGCCCCTCTCTCCTCATCCCAGGACCCCTCTCTCCTCATCCCAGGACCCCCATCTCCTCATCCCAGGACCCCCATCTCCTCATCCCAGGACCCCCTCTCTCCTCATCCCAGGACCCCTCTCTCCTCATCCCAGGACCCCCTCTCTCCTCATCCCAGGGCCCCTCTCTCCTCATCCCAGGACCCCCATCTCCTCATCCCAGGACCCCTCTCTCCTCATCCCAGGACCCCTCTCTCCTCATCCCAGGACCCCCTCTCTCCTCATCCCAGGGCCCCTATCTCCTCATCCCAGGACCCCCATCTCCTCATCCCAGGACCCCCATCTCCTCATCCCAGGACCCCCTCTCTCCTCATCCCAGGACCCCTATCTCCTCATCCCAGGACCCCCATCTCCTCATCCCAGGACCCCCATCTCCTCATCCCAGGGCCCCTCTCTCCTCATCCCAGGACCCCTCTCTCCTCATCCCAGGACCCCCATCTCCTCATCCCAGGACCCCCATCTCCTCATCCCAGGGCCCCTCTCTCCTCATCCCAGGACCCCCCTCTCTGCTCTCATCCCAGGACCCCCTCTCTCCTCATCCCAGGGCCCCCTCTCTGCTCCCATCCCATGGCCCCCTCTTTGCTCTCATCCTATGGCCCCCTCTCTGCTCTCATCCCAGGACCCCCTCTCTGCTCTCATCCCAGGACCCCCCTCTCTGCTCTCATCCCAGGACCCCCTCTCTGCTCTCATCCCAGGGCCCCCTCTCTGCTCTCATCCCAGGGCCCCCTCTCTGCTCTCATCCCAGGACCCCCTCTCTGCTCTCATCCCAGGACCCCCTCTCTGCTCTCATCCCAGGGCCCCCTCTCTGCTCTCATCCCAGGGCCCCCTCTCTGCTCTCATCCCATGGCCCCCTCTTTGCTCTCATCCTATGGCCCCCTCTCTGCTCTCATCCCAGGACCCCCCTCTCTGCTCTCATCCCAGGACCCCCTCTCTGCTCTCATCCCAGGACCCCCTCTCTGCTCTCATCCCAGGACCCCCTCTCTGCTCTCATCCCAGGACCCCCTCTCTGCTCTCATCCCAGGGGTCTCTCTCAGCTCTCATCCCAGGACCCCCTCTCTGCTCTCATCCCAGGACCCCCCTCTCTGCTCTCATCCCAGGGGTCTCTCTCGGCTCTCATCCCAGGACCCCCTCTCTGCTCTCATCCCAGGACCCCCTCTCTGCTCTCATCCCAGGACCCCCTCTCTGCTCTCATCTCAGGACCCCCTCTCTGCTCTCATTCCAGGACCCCCTCTCTGCTCTCATCTCAGGACCCCTCTCTGCTCTCATCCCAGGGGTCTCTCTCAGCTCTCATCCCAGGACCCCCTCTCTGCTCTCATCCCAGGACCCCCTCTCTGCTCTCATCCCATGACCCCCTCTCTGCTCTCATCCCAGGACCCCCTCTCTGCTCTCATCTCAGGACCCCCTCTCTGCTCTCATCCCAGGACCCCCTCTCTGCTCTCATCTCAGGACCCCCTCTCTGCTCTCATCCCAGGACCCCCCTCTCTGCTCTCATCCCAGGGGTCTCTCTCAGCTCTAATCCCAGGACCCCCTCTCTGCTCTCATCTCAGGACCCCCTCTCTGCTCTCATCCCAGGACCCCCTCTCTGCTCTCATCTCAGGACCCCCTCTCTGCTCTCATTCCAGGACCCCCTCTCTGCTCTCATCTCAGGACCCCCTCTCTGCTCTCATCCCTGGACCCCCTCTCTGCTCTCATCCCAGGGGTCTCTCTCAGCTCTAATCCCAGGACCCCCTCTCTGCTCTCATCTCAGGACCCCCTCTCTGCTCTCATCCCAGGACCCCCTCTCTGCTCTCATCTCAGGACCCCCTCTCTGCTCTCATTCCAGGACCCCCTCTCTGCTCTCATCTCAGGACCCCCTCTCTGCTCTCATCCCAGGACTCCCCTCTCTGCTCTCATCCCAGGGGTCTCTCTCAGCTCTAATCCCAGGACCCCCTCTCTGCTCTCATCTCAGGACCCCCTCTCTGCTCTCATCCCAGGACCCCCTCTCTGCTCTCATCTCAGGACCCCCTCTCTGCTCTCATTCCAGGACCCCCTCTCTGCTCTCATCTCAGGACCCCCTCTCTGCTCTCATCCCTGGACCCCCTCTCTGCTCTCATCCCTGGACCCCCTCTCTGTTCTCATTCCAGGACCCTCTCTGCTCTCATCCTAAGGCTCCCCCTCTCTGCTCTCATCCCTGGGGCCCCTCTCTGTCCTTATCCCAGGGGTCCTTCTCTGTTCTTATCCCAGGAGCTACTCTCTGTCATTCCAAGGGTCACTCTCTGTCTTTATCTCAGGGGTCCCTCTCTGTCCTCATCCAAGGGGTCCCCTTAACACCAACTGTGATAAGGTGTTCAGGACAGGAAGGGCCTGTTTAAATTTGCAGTTTGGGGGCAGGAAAACCTCAGAATTGAGCCCTGTATTTACTCACCCCCACCACACCCCCTTTAACTGCAAGGGCCAGGGGTGTACACATGTTGCAGCCGCATCAGGAATTATATGTCC
Source organism: Pelophylax lessonae (assembly GCF_965119305.1). Lineage (NCBI taxonomy): Eukaryota > Metazoa > Chordata > Amphibia > Anura > Ranidae > Pelophylax > Pelophylax lessonae. The sequence continues at coordinate 124,530,450 of NC_138769.1, read as the reverse complement.
TGTCACGCTTGGCAGGTGTAGCACCTGCCAAGCATAACTCATTCAAGTGAATGGGGCTGCATTGCAAAGGCTGTGCAACCTTGTGCAGTACAGCAAAAAAAAAGGGTTAAAGTAGGCAATAAGAAGGCGTTGTATTGCCTCCTCATCACCTGCTTCAACTCCTTGAATCACACACTAGCATGCTGAAACTATATGCATTGCACATGGTTGCAGGGTGTTTGCCGAGTGGGCCTCATTCACTTGAATGGGTCACGATAACCCACCAAAAGCAACAGGGGGTTTAACTCCTGCTGCAACATGTGTACTCATGGACATGGACACAGGGGGGCCCCATGATCTCATATTGCCCGGGGGCCCCATGGGTTATCAGTCCGCCCCTGCACCAGGACACTTTTCTTTGGAAAAATACTGTCCCTAGTACACATCTCAGGCATCCCACAGGTATGTAAAGCCTGTTGTTTTCTGAACATTACTGTTATTTTATTTGTGAATCGATTTGCTCTTCACTAGTCTTAGGTTTCGTGTTGGTCTTGCTTGCCTCAGTACTTGATGTACAGAAACCTCTTTTATCAGTCAATCATCAGCCTCAGGTTTTTCCAGGGCCTCCACTTTAACACAGTTGCTAATGGACTGTGGCCCTGCTTGCTGGCCCAATGCCATTCTTTCATTTCACCTCTGGGATGGTAGTCTCCTCATCAGAACTTACCAAATCCAATGCTAGTAGAGTGCTCTCTGATATTCCCTTCCAGGGCCCGTGTCTGTGTGCCCTGGCTTAAAGCTATAAAAGGGCAACCAAAGTTGGTCTGCTAATGCATTAGGTAACCAAAAATGTCTGCTTCTAATTTGAGGAGAGTATTCTGGAAATTCCACGCAGGATAGAAAAATAAAAGAAAACCACCTGCCTGTCCCACTGGAAACTACTTTTAGTGGAGGGCGACCCTGGAAAGATTCAGCAGGTCAGTGATGTGAGAGGTAACAGGCATGGTAATGCTTTTTAAATGTGACTTCCTGTAGAAATTCAGTGCAAATTCCACGTTCACCCTTTAGCTCTATCCTACACTCTTTACCTTACATCTTTAATCACTCCTTTTCTATTGGCATCTCTTGCATCGACTACTGCAACTCCCTCCTTACCCTTACATAGGCTATTCCCCCTTCAATCCATAATGAATGCTGCTTCCAGGTTCATCCACCTTACCAACCATGCAGTGTCTGCTACCCCTCTCTGCAAGTCTCTCCATTGGCTTCCGCTCACCGAATGAATAAAATGTAAAATTCTCACAACTTACAAAGCAATCCACAACTCTGCCCCCAGCTACAACTCTAATCTGGTCCCAAAATACCAACCAAACCACTCTCTTTGGTCCCTCATCACCTCCTCCCATGCTTGCCTCCTGGATTTCTCCAGAGCCTCTCCCATCCCCTAGAACTCCTTTCCCTCAATCTGTCCAACTATCTCCTAATCTATCCATCTTTAGGCAATCCCTGAAAATCTATCTCCTTAACCTCTTGCCGACCGGGCCATAGCCGAATGACAACTACAGCCTGGTCGGCTAGTTCTGGGAGGGCATACTAGGACGTTCTCCTCGCGCGCACCCGGAAATGTACATGATTGTTGGGTCCCCTGAACCCGGCGCATCACCGATCCTGGTAAAAGGCCAAGGACAGTGGTCCTTTACCACGTGATTGCTCCGTCCAAAGATGAGCGATCATTTGTCAACAAACCGACGTATGTCCGGTTCAGCTCTCTCCTCTCCTCGCATGCTGTACACACCGATTGGTACAGTGTGCGAGGAGAGAGACTGCAGCAGTGCTCACCCATGCCTCATCCATGCCCATCTGTGCCTCATCCATGCCACATTAGTGCTCATCCGTGCCACATCCCTGCATGCCGGTGTTTCCTGCATGTCGGGTCTCTGTATGTAGCCAGGCTGTGTAAAAGTCTCACATGTGGGGGGGCTAGGCTCCGAGCTCTGTGATGGCTGCTTGATCACAGAGCCCTGCCGGACCGCAGTTATACTCACCGCATAGAGGGACCCTGGACACCCGCAAACCAGCAAAAAACACACAGTGAGTCTCATACTTTCCTTAAGAATGCCACAGAAGAAGAAAGGAGGGCA